>NW_027223753.1:105050698-105577093 GCF_028538775.1 Myotis yumanensis | reverse complement strand
AGGCTGTTTCCAGATCTTAGCTATGGTGAATTGTGCTGCTATGAACATCTGGGTGCATATATCCTTTCTGATAGGTGTTTCTGGTTTCTTGGGATATATTCCTAATAGTGGGATCACAGGGTCAAATGGGAGTTCCATTTCCAATTTTTTGAGGAACCTCCATACTGCCTTCCATAGTGGCTGCACCAGTCTGCATTCCCACCAGCAGTGCACAAGTGTTCCTTTTTCTCCACATCCTCTCCAGCACTTGTCGTTTGTTGATTTGTTGATGATGGCCATTCTGACAGGTGTGAGATGGTACCTCATTGTTGTTTTGATTTGCATCTCTCGGATGATTAGTGACTTTGAGCATGTTTTCATATGTCTCTTGGCTTTCTGAATGTCCTCTTTTGAAAGGTGTCTATTTAGATCCTTTGCCCATTTTTTGATTGGATTGTTTATCTTCTTTTTGTTAAGTTGTATGAGTTCCCTATAAATTTTGGAGATTAAGCCCTTATCCGATATGACGTTGGAAAATATGTTTTCCCACGAGGTGGGTTTTCTTGTTGTTTTGTTGATGGTTTCTTTTGCTGTGCAGAAGCTTTTTATTTTGATGTAGTCCCATTTGTTCAGTTTCTCTTTAGTTTCAACTGCCCTAGGAGCTGTATCAGTGAAGAAATTGTTTTGGCATATGTCTGAGATTTTGTTGCCTTTGTATTCTTCTAGAATTTTTATGGTTTCCTGTCGTACATTTAAGTCCTTTATCCATTTTGAGTTTATTCTTGTGTATGGTGTAAGTTGGTGGTCTAGTTTCATTTTCTTGCATATGTCTGTCCAATTTTCCCAACACCATTTATTGAAGAGACTATCTTGGCTCCATTGTATGTTCATGCCTCCTTTGTCAAAAATTAATTGAGCATATTGGTTCGGGCTAATTTCTGGACTCTCTATTCTATTCCACTGATCTATATGTCTGTTCTTGTGCCAGTACCAGGCAGTTTTGAGAACAGTGGCTTTGTAATACAGCTTGATATCTGGCATTGAGATCCCACCTACTTTGTTCTTTCTCAGGATCGTTGCAGCTATTCGGGGTCTTTTTTTATTCCAGATGAATTTTTGGAGAGTTCGTTCTAGATCTTTGAAGAAGGCCATTGGTATTTTAATGGGAAGTGCGTTGAATGTATAGATTGCTTTGGGTAGTATGGACATTTTAATGATGTTGATTCTACCAATCCAAGAACATGGTATGTTCTTCCATCTGTTTATGTCTTCCTCTATCTCTTTTTTCAACGTCCTGTAGTTTTCTGAGTAGAGGTCTTTAACCTCTTTAGTTAAGTTTATTCCTAGGTATCTTAATTTTTTTGGTGCGATGGTAAATGGGATTGTTTTTCTGATCTCCCTTTCTGAAAGTTCACTGTTGGTGTATAGAAATGCCTCAGATTTCTTGGGGTTAATTTTGTATCCTGCTACATTGCCAAATTCATGTATTAAGTCTAGTAGCTTTTTGATGGAGTCTCTAGGGTTTTGTATGTATAATATCATGTCATCTGCAAAATAAGGACAGTTTTACTTCCTCTTTCCAATTTGGATGCCTTTTATTCCTTCTTCTTGCCTAATTGCAATGGCTAATACTTCCAGTACTATGTTGAACAGGAGTGGTGAGAGTGGGCATCCCTGTCTTGTTCCTGTTCTTAGGGGAAATGGTGTTAGTTTTTGTCCATTGAGTATGATGTTGGCAGTGGGCCTGTCATATATGGCTTTTATTATGTTGAGGTATGATCCTTCTATTCCCACCTTTCTGAGAGTTTTTATCAAAGATGGGTGTTGGATTTTGGTTGAATGCTTTTTCTGCATCAATTGATATGACCATGTGGTTTTTTTCTTTCAATTTGTTTATGTGATGTATCACATTTATTGATTTACGGATGTTGTACCATCCTTGCATCTCTGGGATGAATCCTACTTGGTCATGGTGTATGATCCTTCTGATGTACTGCTGGATCCGATTTGCTAAGATTTTGTTGAGGATTTTGGCATCTATGTTCATGAGGGATATTGCCTGTAATTCTCTTTCATTGTGATGTCTTTACCTGGTTTTGGTATTAGGGTGATGCTGGCTTCATAGAATGAGCTTGGAAGCGTTCCTTCCTCTTGAATTTTTTTGTAGTAGTCTGAGGAGGGTAGGTTTTAGTTCTTCCTTGAATGTTTGGTAGAACTCCCCTGTGAAGCCGTCTGGCCCTGGGCTTTTGTTTGCTGGAAGCTTTCTGATGACTGCTTCAATTTCTTCCATAGTTATTGGCCTATTGAGGGTTTTTAGATTCTTCCTGATTGAGTTTTGGAATGTTGTATTTTTCTAGGAATTTGTCCATTTCCTCCAGGTTGTCCAGTTTGTTGGAGTAGAGTTGCTCGTAGTATTGTTTAACAATCATTTGTATTTCTGTGGGGGTCTGTTGTTATTTCGCCTCTATCATTTCTGATTTGGTTTATTTGGGACCTCTCTCTTTGCTTCTTGGTGAGCCTGGCTAGGGGGTTTGTCAATCTTGTTTATCCTTTCAAAGAACCAGCTCTTGGTTTCATTGATTTTCTGTATTGTTTTTTTGGTCTCTATTTCATTGATTTCTGCTCTAATCTTTATTATCTCCTTCCTTCTGCTCACTCTGGGGTTTTCTTGTTGCTCTCTTTCTAATTCTTTGAGTTGTAGAGTTAGATGATTGACTACCATTTTTCTTGTTTTTTTGAGATAGGCCTGTAGAGCTATAAACTTCCCTCTCAGGACTGCTTTCATTGTGTCCCAGAGGGTTTGGATTGTTGTGTTTTCAGTGTCATTAGTGTCCAGGATGTTTTTAATTTCTTCTTTGATGTCATCGGTAACCCAATCAATATTTAATAACGTGCTATTCAGCTTCCAAGTGTTTGAGTATTTTGGGTTGTTTTTATTGTAGTTTATTTCTAACATTATGCCATCGTGGTCTGTGAAGAAGCTTTTTATGATTTCAATCTTCTTGAATTTGTGGAGGACTTTGCTTGTGACCCAATATGTGGTCTATTTTTGAATATGTCCCATGAGCACCTGAGAGGAATGTATATTCCGCAGCTGTGGGGTGAAGTGTTCTGAAGATGTCAATTAAGTCCATCTGATCTAGTGAGTCATTTAGGATTGCTGTTTCTTTGCTGAGTTTTTGTCTAGCGGATTTATCCAGTGATGTCAGTGGTGTATTAAAGTCCCCTACTATGATTGTATTGTTGTCGATCTCTCCCCTGATATCTTCCAGAAGTTTTCTTATGTATGTGGGTGCTCCTGCATTGGGTGCATATATGTTTACCAGGGTTATATCTTCTTGTTGTATTGATCCCTTTAGTATTATGAAGTGGCTTTCCTTATCTCTGGTTATGGCCTTCACTTTGAGATGTATTTTGTCAGATATAAATATTGCTACCCCAGCTTTCTTTTCCTTTCCATTTGCGGTGAAAGATATTTTTCCATCCCTTCACTTTCAGTCTGTGTGAGTCCCTTCTAATGAGGTGGGTCTCTTGTAGACAGCAGATGTATGGGTCATGTTTTTTTATCCATTCAGCCACTCGATGTCTTTTGGTTGGAGCATTTAGTCCATTTACATTTAAAGTTATTATTGAAAGGTATTTGTTTGTAGCCATTTCTTTTTGTGTGTGTGTGTGTGGCTGTTTTCTTTCTGAGCTTGATATTTCTTCTTTTTACACCAGTCCCTTTAGCATTTCTTGCATGGCTGGCTTGGTGGTGATAAACTCCCTTAGCCCTTTTTGTCTGTGAAGCTTCTTATTTCCCCTTCAATTTTGAATGATAGCCTTGCTGGATAGAGTATTCTTGGATTCAGTCCCTTTGCTTTGCATCACTTTGTAGTTTTCCGTCCATTCTTTTCTGGCCTGATGTGTTTCTGTTGAGAAATCATTTGATAATCTAATGGGAGATCCCTTGTATGTTACTTTCCGTCTCTCTCTTGCAGCCTGTAAGATTCTCTCTTTATCCTGAACATTTGCCATGGTAATTATGATGTGTCTTGGTGTGGGTCTTTTCGGGTTCACCTTGTTTGGGACTCTCTGGGCTTGTGTGACTTTTTTCTTCCCCACCTCAGGGAAGTTTTCTGATATTATTTCTTCAAATAGGTTTCCTAATCCATGTTCATCTTTCTGTTGTTCTGGCACCCCTATTATTCGTATGTTGTTTCGTTTCATGTTGTCCCAAAGCTCCCTTAGGCTCTCCTCCTGTCTTTTAATTTTTTTCTCCATTTGCAGTACAGTTTGAGTGTGTTTTGCTTCCTTGTCTTCTAATTCACTAATTCAGTCCTCCGCTTCTCCCAGTCTACTGTTGATACTTTCAATGGAGTTTTTTATTGAAGCTATGTCACTCTTCATTTCTTCTTGGGACTTACTTAAGTTGTTGATTTTTTCATCTGTTTCTTCTAGCTTCTTGCATACGTAGTTGAGTTTTTCATCTGTTTCTTCTTGCTTCTTGAACATCTGGTGCATGTACTCTAGGAACCTTATTCTGAATTCTTTTTCCGTCATGTTGCATATCTCTGTCTCACTTAGCTGCTTTTCTGGCGAGTCCTCCTTTTCTTTCCTTTGAGGGTTTCTTTGCCTACCCATGTTTGATCTCGCTGACATATGTAGATGTTGAGATGTTCAGTGGCTGCTCCCTGGGTGGCAGGGGCTCCTTGGGTTGTGGTTGCTGTTCAGACGGTTGCGGTAGCAGCTGCTTTCCAGTTGGCAGCAGCTCCTCTGGTGGGTGTTGTTCACAGCTGTGTTGGCTCTTCTGGCTGGTGGGGGGAGGCTTCACGTACAGCTGCTGTTCCACAGACAGAGGGTGTGGTGATCAGGAGGCTGTGGTGATCAGGAGACTGCGGTGATCAGGGGGCTGCTGTTGCTTGGATCTGCGGTCTGGGAAACGATCCTCTCTTACCAGCACTGCATGGTCTGGGAAACGCTCCTCTCTTATGGGCACTGCATGGTCTGATCAGTTCCTCAGGATGCCCCCTTTAGTCTCAGTTCTCCACAATCACAAAATCCAAATCTCAAATCTCCTGGCGCCAGCAAACCCGCGGAACTCCTTACCCTGGTCAGGGTCTGTGTCTGTCCCAAGAGACGCGGCTGTCTGCCATGCGGTCTCCCTCCGACTCTCTGGGCTCAGGTCTGGCAAACTTTCCTGCCCAGATCCCTGGTTTTTAACCTTTCCAGGGGAGGTCTGTCCTTCACGGCTGCAAACCGTCTCACCAGCTGAGTAAATTTGCCAATTCGGGGTGGGTGTTATTAGTTTCAGCTGCTTACTCCGTTTGCTCCGGGACAAGACCTGTGACGCGTCTGCCTATATCGCCGCCATATTGCTTCTCCATTCTGGCTACTTTAGATGACATATTTTGGAAGAATGTGCTTTCAAACATTAAGAATTGCTGTTTATAAAGCTCAGAATATGTAGGAAGCTGATAAATAAAGAGAATACTGTTTATATTTACAGGTGATTCTGATTAGACTGGCGTTTTCTGAATGACTCATTTGAAACCTTGAAGAATCCTGTGTATACTTCTCGGGAAAACTGTCTACTTTTGGTTAAACGCTTAACATACACCATGATAACCTGAGAAATGATTAGAAACGTGTAAGAAACACTTGAAATGCTGGTACATAGAGCCGTTGTATCTTTATGTTCATGTTCAATCACGGAGATTAGTGATAGAATGCTGCGTAATGACGAGAGTACAGATAATGTTTACCATTCTGGCTATTTTAGATGACATATTTTGGAAGAATGTGCTTTCAAACATTAAGAATTGCTGTTTATAAAGCTCAGAATATGTAGGAAGCTAATAAGTAAAGAGAATACTGTTTCTCTTTACAGGTGATTCTGATTAGACTGGCGTTTTCTGAATGACTCATTTGAAACCTTGAAGAATCCTGTGTATACTTCTCGGAAAACTGTCTACTTTTGGTTAAACGCTTAACATACACAGTGATAGTCCTGAGAAGTGATTAGAAACATGTAAGAAACACTTGAAATGCTGGTACATAGAGTCGTTCTATCTTTATGTTCATGTTCAATCACGGAGATTAGAGATAGAATGCTGCGTAATGACGAGAGTACAGATAATGTTTACCATTCTGGCTACTTTACATGATGTATTTCCGAAGAAAGTGCTTTCAAACATTAAGAATATCCGTTTCAAAAGCTGAGAATATGGGTATGAAGCTGATAAATGAAGAGAATACTTTTTATATTTACAACTGAGGCTGAATTGCCTGGCGTTTTCTGAATGGCACAATTTAACTATTGAAGATTCATGGGTATACTTCTGGGAAAACTGTCTACTTTTGGTAAAACTCTTAAAATACACAATGATAGTCCCAGAAATGATTAGAGACATGTAAGAAACAGTTTATATATGGGTAAATAGAGCCGTTCTATCCTGATGGCCTAGTTCAATCACCGAGATTAGATGTAGAAAACTCTCAAATGAAGAGAGTAATGATAATGTTTACAATTCCGGCTACTCTAGATGGTGTTTTTCCAAAGAAAGTCCTTCCAACATGAGGAATTGCTGTTTTTAAAGCACAGAATATGTGTATGAGGCTGATCAATGAAGAGAATACTGTTTCTATTTACAGGTGATTCTGATTAGACTGGCGTTTTCTGAATGACTCAATTGAAACCTTGAAGACTCCTGTGTATAGTTCTAGGAAAACTGTCTACTTTTGGTAAAACGCTTAACATACGCAATGATAGTCCCGAGAAATGATTAGAAACTTGTAAGAAACACTTGAAATGCTGGTACATAGAGCCGTTCTGTCTTTATGTTCATGTTCCATCACGGAGATTAGAGATAGAATGCTCCCTCATGACGAGAGTACAGATAATGTTTACCATTCTGGCTACTTTAGATTACATAGTTTGGAAGAATGTGCATTCAAACATTAAGAATTGCTGTTTATAAAGCTCAGAATATGTAGGAAGCTGATAAATAAAGAGAATACTGTTTATATGTACTGGTGATTCTGATTAGACTGGCGTTTTCTGAATGACTCAATTGAAACCTTGAAGATTCCTGTGTATACTTTTAGGAAAACTGTCTACTTTTGATTAAACGCTTAACATACACCATGATAGTCCCGAGAAATGATTAGAAACTTGTAAGAAACACTTGAAATGCTGGTACATAGAGTCGTTCTATCTTTATGTTCATGTTCAATCACGGAGATTAGTGATAGAATGCTGCGTAATGACGAGAGTACAGATAATGTTTACCATTCTGGCTATTTTAGATGACATATTTTGGAAGAATGTGCTTTCAAACATTAAGAATTGCTGTTTATAAAGCTCAGAATATGTAGGAAGCTAATAAGTAAAGAGAATACTGTTTCTCTTTACAGGTGATTCTGATTAGACTGGCGTTTTCTGAATGACTCATTTGAAACCTTGAAGAATCCTGTGTATACGTCTCGGAAAACTGTCTACTTTTGGTTAAACGCTTAACATACACAGTGATAGTCCTGAGAAGTGATTAGAAACATGTAAGAAACACTTGAAATGCTGGTACATAGAGTCGTTCTATCTTTATGTTCATGTTCAATCACGGAGATTAGAGATAGAATGCTGCGTAATGACGAGAGTACAGATAATGTTTACCATTCTGGCTACTTTAGATGATGTATTTCCGAAGAAAGTGCTTTCAAACATTAAGAATATCCGTTTCAAACCTGAGAATATGGGTATGAAGCTGATAAATGAAGAGAATACTTTTTATATTTACTACTGAGTCTGAATTGCCTGGTGTTTTCTGAATGGCACAATTTAACTATTGAAGATTCATGTGTATACTTCTGGGAAAACTGTCTACTTTTGGTAAAACTCTTAAAATACACAATGATAGTCCCAGAAATGATTAGAGACATGTAAGAAACAGTTTAAATATGGGTAAATAGAGCCGTTCTATCCTGATGGCCTAGTTCAATCACCGAGATTAGATGTAGAAAACTCTCAAATGAAGAGAGTAATGATAATGTTTACTATTCCGGCTACTCTAGATGGTGTTTTTCCAAAGAAAGTCCTTCCAACATGAGGAATTGCTGTTTTTAAAGCACAGAATATGTGTATGAGGCTGATCAATGAAGAGAATACTGTTTCTATTTACAGGTGATTCTGATTAGACTGGCGTTTTCTGAATGACTCAATTGAAACCTTGAAGACTCCTGTGCATACTTCTAGGAAAACTGTCTACTTTTGGTAAAACGCTTAACATACCCAGTGATAGTCCCGAGAAATGATTAGAAACTTGTAAGAAACACTTGAAATGCTGGTACATAGAGACGTTCTATCTTTATGTTCATGTTCCATCACGGAGATTAGAGATAGAATGCTCCCTAAAGACGAGAGTACAGATAATGTTTACCATTCTGGCTACTTTAGATGACATAGTTTGGAAGAATGTGCATTCAAACATTAAGAATTGCTGTTTATAAAGCTCAGAATATGTAGGAAGCTGATAAATAAAGAGAATACTGTTTATATGTACGGGTGATTCTGATTAGACTGGCGTTTTCTGAATGACTCAATTGAAACCTTGAAGATTCCTGTGTATACTTTTAGGAAAACTGTCTACTTTTGGTTAAAGGCTTAACATACACCATGACAGTCCCGAGAAATGATTAGAAACTTGTAAGAAACACTTGAAATGCTGGTACATAGAGTCGTTCTATCTTTATGTTCATGTTCAATCACGGAGATTAGTGATAGAATGCTGCGTAATGACGAGAGTACAGATAATGTTTACCATTCTGGCTATTTTAGATTACATATTTTGGAAGAATGTGCTTTCAAACATTAAGAATTGCTGTTTATAAAGCTCAGAATATGTAGGAAGCTAATAAGTAAAGAGAATACTGTTTCTCTTTACAGGTGATTCTGATTAGACTGGCGTTTTCTGAATGACTCATTTGAAACCTTGAAGAATCCTGTGTATACGTCTCGGAAAACTGTCTACTTTTGGTTAAACGCTTAACATACGCAGTGATAGTCCTGAGAAGTGATTAGAAACATGTAAGAAACACTTGAAATGCTGGTACATAGAGTCGTTCTATCTTTATGTTCATGTTCAATCACGGAGATTAGAGATAGAATGCTGCGTAATGACGAGAGTACAGATAATGTTTACCATTCTGGCTACTTTAGATGATGTATTTCCGAAGAAAGTGCTTTCAAACATTAAGAATATCCGTTTCAAAAGCTGAGAATATGGGTATGAAGCTGATAAATGAAGAGAATACTTTTTATATTTACTACTGAGGCTGAATTGCCTGGCGTTTTCTGAATGGCACAATTTAACTATTGAAGATTCATGTGTATACTTCTGGGAAAACTCTCTACTTTTGGTAAAACTCTTAAAATACACAATGATAGTCCCAGAAATGATTAGAGACATGTAAGAAACAGTTTAAATATGGGTAAATAGAGCCGTTCTGTCCTGATGGCCTAGTTCAATCACCGAGATTAGATGTAGAAAACTCTCAAATGAAGAGAGTAATGATAATGTTTACAATTCCGGCTACTCTAGATGGTGTTTTTCCAAAGAAAGTCCTTCCAACATGTGGAATTGCTGTTTTTAAAGCACAGAATATGTGTATGAGGCTGATCAATGAAGAGAATACTGTTTCTATTTACAGGTGATTCTGATTAGACTGGCGTTTTCTGAATGACTCAATTGAAACCTTGAAGACTCCTGTGCATACTTCTAGGTAAACTGTCTACTTTTGGTAAAACGCTTAACATACCCAATGATAGTCCTGAGAAATGATTAGAAACTTGTAAGAAACACTTGAAATGCTGGTACATAGAGCCGTTCTATCTTTATGTTCATGTTCCATCACGGAGATTAGAGATAGAATGCTCCCTAATGACGAGAGTACAGATAATGTTTACCATTCTGGCTACTTTAGATGACATAGTTTGGAAGAATGTGCATTCAAAGATTAAGAATTGCTGTTTATAAAGTTCAGAATATGTAGGAAGCTGATAAATAAAGAGAATACTGTTTATATGTACTGGTGATTCTGATTAGACTGGCGTTTTCTGAATGACTCAATTGAAACCTTGAAGATTCCTGTGTATACTTTTAGGAAAACTGTCTACTTTTGGTTAAACGCTTAACATACACCATGATAGTCCCGAGAAATGATTAGAAACTTGTAAGAAACACTTGAAATGCTGGTACATAGAGCCGTTCTATCTTTATGTTCATGTTCAATCACGGAGTTTAGAGATAGAATGCTGCGTAATGACGAGAGTACAGATAATGTTTACCATTCTGGCTACTTTAGATGATGTATTTCCGAAGAAAGTGCTTTCAAACATTAAGAATATCCGTTTCAAAAGCTGAGAATATGGGTATGAAGCTGATAAATGAAGAGAATACTTTTTATATTTACTACTGAGGCTGAATTGCCTGGCGTTTTCTGAATGGCACAATTTAACTATTGAAGATTCATGTGTATACTTCTGGGAAAACTCTCTACTTTTGGTAAAACTCTTAAAATACACAATGATAGTCCCAGAAATGATTAGAGACATGTAAGAAACAGTTTATATATGGGTAAATAGAGCCGTTCTGTCCTGATGGCCTAGTTCAATCACCGAGATTAGATGTAGAAAACTCTCAAATGAAGAGAGTAATGATAATGTTTACAATTCCGGCTACTCTAGATGGTGTTTTTCCAAAGAAAGTCCTTCCAACATGTGGAATTGCTGTTTTTAAAGCACAGAATATGTGTATGAGGCTGATCAATGAAGAGAATACTGTTTCTATTTACAGGTGATTCTGATTAGACTGGAGTTTTCTGAATGACTCAATTGAAACCTTGAAGATTCCTGTGTATACTTTTAGGAAAACTGTCTAATTTTGGTTAAAGGCTTAACATACACCATGATAGTCCCGAGAAATGATTAGAAACTTGTAAGAAACACTTGAAATGCTGGTACATAGAGCCGTTCTATCTTTATGTTCATGTTCCATCACGGAGATTAGAGATAGAATGCTCCCTAATGACGAGAGTACAGATAATATTTACCATTCTGGCTACTTTAGATGACATAGTTTGGAAGAATGTGCTTTCAAACATTAAGAATTGCTGTTTATAAAGCTCAGAATATGTAGGAAGCTGATAAATAAAGAGAATACTGTTTATATTTACTGGTGATTCTGATTAGACTGGCGATTTCTGAATGAATCAATTGAAACTTTGAAGATTCCTGTGTATACTTCTAGGAAAACTGTCTACTTTTGGTAAAACGCTTAACATACGCAATGAGGGTCCCGAGAAATGATTAGAAACTTGTAAGAAACACTTGAAATGCTGGTACATAGAGCCGTTCTATCTTTATGTTCATGTTCAATCACGGAGATTAGAGATAGAATGCTGCCTAATGACGAGAGTACAGATAATGTTTACCATTATGGCTACCTTAGATGTCATATTTCCGAAGAATGTGCTTTCAAACATTAAGAATTGCTGTTTATAAAGCTCAGAATATGTAGGAAGCTGATAAATAAAGAGAATACTGTTTCTATTTACAGGTGATACTGATTAGACTGGCGTTTTCTGAATGACTCATTTGAAACCTTGAAGAATCCTGTGTATACTTCTCGGAAAACTGTCTACTTTTGGTTAAACGCTAAACATACACCATGATAGTCCTGAGAAATGATTAGAAACATGTAAGAAACACTTGAAATGCTGGTACATAGAGCCGTTCTATCTTTATGTTCATGTTCAATCACGGAGATTAGTGATAGAATGCTGCGTAATGAGGAGAGTACAGATAATGTTTACCATTCTGGCTACTTTAGATGATGTATTTCCGAAGAAAGTGCTTTCAAACATTAAGAATATCCGTTTCAAAAGCTGAGAATATGGGTATGAAGCTGATAAATGAAGAGAATACTTTTTATATTTACTACTGAGGCTGAATTGCCTGGTGTTTTCTGAATGGCACAATTTAACTATTGAAGATTCATGTGTATACTTCTGGGAAAACTGTCTACTTTTGGTAAAACTCTTAAAATACACAATGATAGTCCCAGAAATGATTAGAGACATGTAAGAAACAGTTTAAATATGGGTAAATAGAGCCGTTCTATCCTGATGGCCTAGTTCAATCACCGAGATTAGATGTAGAAAACTCTCAAATGAAGAGAGTAATGATAATGTTTACAATTCTGGCTACTCTAGATGGTGTTTTTCCAAAGAAAGTCCTTCCAACATGAGGAATTGCTGTTTTTAAAGCACAGAATATGTGTATGAGGCTGATCAATGAAGAGAATACTGTTTCTATTTACAGGTGATTCTGATTAGACTGGCGTTTTCTGAATGACTCAATTGAAACCTTGAAGACTCCTGTGCATACTTCTAGGAAAACTGTCTACTTTTGGTAAAACGCTTAACATACCCAATGATAGTCCCGAGAAATGATTAGAAACTTGTAAGAAACATTTGAAATGCTGGTACATAGAGCCGTTCTATCTTTATGTTCATGTTCCATCACGGAGATTAGAGATAGAATGCTCCCTCATGACGAGAGTACAGATAATGTTTACCATTCTGGCTACTTTAGATGACATAGTTTGGAAGAATGTGCATTCAAACATTAAGAATTGCTGTTTATAAAGCTCAGAATATGTAGGAAGCTGATAAATAAAGAGAATACTGTTTATATGTACTGGTGATTCTGATTAGACTGGCGTTTTCTGAATGACTCAATTGAAACCTTGAAGATTCCTGTGTATACTTTTAGGAAAACTGTCTACTTTTGGTTAAACGCTTAACATACACCATGATAGTCCCGAGAAATGATTAGAAACTTGTAAGAAACACTTGAAATGCTGGTACATAGAGTCGTTCTATCTTTATGTTCATGTTCAATCACGGAGATTAGTGATAGAATGCTGCGTAATGACGAGAGTACAGATAATGTTTACCATTCTGGCTATTTTAGATGACATATTTTGGAAGAATGTGCTTTCAAACATTAAGAATTGCTGTTTATAAAGCTCAGAATATGTAGGAAGCTAATAAGTAAAGAGAATACTGTTTCTCTTTACAGGTGATTCTGATTAGACTGGCGTTTTCTGAATGACTCATTTGAAACCTTGAAGAATCCTGTGTATACGTCTTGGAAAACTGTCTACTTTTGGTTAAACGCTTAACATACACAGTGATAGTCCTGAGAAGTGATTAGAAACATGTAAGAAACACTTGAAATGCTGGTACATAGAGTCGTTCTATCTTTATGTTCATGTTCAATCACGGAGATCAGAGATAGAATGCTGCGTAATGACGAGAGTACAGATAATGTTTACCATTCTGGCTACCTTAGATGATGTATTTCCGAAGAAAGTGCTTTCAAACATTAAGAATATCCGTTTCAAAAGCTGAGAATATGGGTATGAAGCTGATAAATGAAGAGAATACTTTTTATATTTACTACTGAGGCTGAATTGCCTGGCGTTTTCTGAATGGCACAATTTAACTATTGAAGATTCATGTGTATACTTCTGGGAAAACTCTCTACTTTTGGTAAAACTCTTAAAATACACAATGATAGTCCCAGAAATGATTAGAGACATGTAAGAAACAGTTTATATATGGGTAAATAGAGCCGTTCTGTCCTGATGGCCTAGTTCAATCACCGAGATTAGATGTAGAAAACTCTCAAATGAAGAGAGTAATGATAATGTTTACAATTCCGGCTACTCTAGATGGTGTTTTTCCAAAGAAAGTCCTTCCAACATGTGGAATTGCTGTTTTTAAAGCACAGAATATGTGTATGAGGCTGATCAATGAAGAGAATACTGTTTCTATTTACAGGTGATTCTGATTAGACTGGCGTTTTCTGAATGACTCAATTGAAACCTTGAAGACTCCTGTGCATACTTCTAGGTAAACTGTCTACTTTTGGTAAAACGCTTAACATACCCAATGATAGTCCTGAGAAATGATTAGAAACTTGTAAGAAACACTTGAAATGCTGGTACATAGAGCCGTTCTATCTTTATGTTCATGTTCCATCACGGAGATTAGAGATAGAATGCTCCCTAATGACGAGAGTACAGATAATGTTTACCATTCTGGCTACTTTAGATGACATAGTTTGGAAGAATGTGCTTTCAAACATTAAGAATTGCTGTTTATAAAGCTCAGAATATGTAGGAAGCTGATAAATAAAGAGAATACTGTTTATATGTACTGGTGATTCTGATTAGACTGGCGTTTTCTGAATGACTCAATTGAAACCTTGAAGATTCCTGTGTATACTTTTAGGAAAACTGTCTACTTTTGGTTAAACGCTTAACATACACCATGATAGTCCCGAGAAATGATTAGAAACTTGTAAGAAACACTTGAAATGCTGGTACATAGAGCCGTTCTATCTTTATGTTCATGTTCAATCACGGAGTTTAGAGATAGAATGCTGCGTAATGACGAGAGTACAGATAATGTTTACCATTCTGGCTACTTTAGATGATGTATTTCCGAAGAAAGTGCTTTCAAACATTAAGAATATCCGTTTCAAAAGCTGAGAATATGGGTATGAAGCTGATTAATGAAGAGAATACTTTTTATATTTACAACTGAGGCCGAATTGCCTGGCGTTTTCTGAATGGCACAATTTAACTCTTGAAGATTCACGTGTATACTTCTGGGAAAACTGTGTACTTTTGGTAAAACTCTTACAATACACAATGATAGTCCCAGAAATCATTAGAGACATGTAAGAAACAGTTTAAATACGGGTAAATAGAGCTGTTCTATCCTGATGGTCTAGTTCAATCACCGAGATTAGAAGTAGAAAACTCTCAAATGAAGAGAGTAATGATAATGTTTACAATTCCGGCTACTCTAGATGGTGTTTTTCCAAAGCAAGTGCTTCCAACATGAGGAATTGCTGTTTTTAAAGCTCAGAATATGTGTATGAGGCTGATCAATGAAGAGAATACTGTTGATATTTACAATTGAGGCTGAATTGCCTGGCATTTTCTTAATGACAAAGTTTACATCCTGAAGATTCATGTATCTACTTCTGGAAAATTCTAATTTTGGTAAAACTCTTAAAATACACTAGGATAGTCCCGGGAAGTGACTAGAAACATGTAAGAAACACTTGAAATGCTGTATAATAGAGCCGTGCTATCTTTATGGCCTAGTTCAATATCTGAGATTAGAGGTAAAAAACTCTCAACTGAGGAGAGTAAGGATGAAGTTTTCAATTGCGGCTACTCTAGATGTTGTTTTTCCAAGGAAGGTGTTTTCAAACATTAAGAATTGCTGTTTATAAAGCTCAGAATATGTATGAAGCTGATAAATGAAGAGAATACTGTTTATATTTACAGGTGATTCTGATTAGACTGTCATTTTCTGAATGACTCAATTGAAACCTTGAAGATTCCTGTGTATACTTCTAGGAAAACTGTCTACTTTTGGTAAAACGCTTAACATACGCAATGATAGTCCCAAGAAATGATTAGAAACTTGTAAGAAACACTTGAAATGCTGGTACATAGAGCCGTTCTATCTTTATGTTCATGTTCAATCACGGAGATTAGAGATAGAATGCTGCGTAGTGATGAGAGTACAGATAATGTTTACAATTCTGGCCTCTTTAGATGACATATTTCCCAAGAATGTGCTTTCAAACATTAAGAATTGCTGTTTATAAAGCTCAGAATATGTAGGAAGCTGATAAATAAAGAGAATACTGTTTACATGTACAGGTGATTCTGATTAGACTGGCGTTTTCTGAATGACTCAATTGAAACCTTGAAGATTCCTGTGTACACTTCTAGGAAAACTGTCTACCTTTGCTAAAACGCTAAACATACGCAATGATAGTCCTGAGAAATGATTAGAAACTTGTAAGAAACACTTGAAATGCTGGTACATAGAGCCGTTCTATCTTTATGTTCATGTTCAATCACGGAGATTAGAGATAGAATGCTGCGTAATGGCGAGAGTACAGATAATGTTTACCTTTCTGGCTACTTTAGATGATGTATTTCCGAAGAAAGTGCTTTCAAACATTAAGAATTTCCGTTTAAAAAGCTGAGAATATGGGTATGAAGCTGATAAATGAAGAGAATACTTTTTATATTTACAACTGAGGCCGAATTGCCTGGCGTTTTCTGAATGGCACAATTTACCTATTGAAGATTCATGTGTATACTTCTGGGAAAACTGTCTACTTTTGGTAAAACTCTTAAAATACACAGTGATAGTCCCAGAAATTATTAGAGACATGTAAGAAACAGTTTAAATACGGGTAAATAGAGCCGTTCTATCCTGATGGCCCAGTTCAATCACCGAGATTAGAGGTAGAAAGCTCTCAAATGAAGAGAGTAATGATAATGTTTACAATTCCGGCTACTCTAGAAGGTGTTTTTTCAAAGAAGGTGCTTCCAACATGAGGAATTGCTGTTTTTAAAGCTCAGAATATGTGTATGAGGCTGATCAATGAAGAGAATACTGTTGATATTTACAATTGAGGCTGAATTGCCTGGCATTTTCTTAATGACAAAGTTTACATCCTGAAGATACATGTATCTACTTCTGGAAAATTCTAATTTTGGTAAAACTCTTAAAATACACTAGGATAGTCCCGGGAAGTGACTAGAAACATGTAAGAAACACGTGAAATGCTGTATAATAGAGCCGTGCTATCTTTATGGCCTAGTTCAATCACTGAGATTAGAGGTAAAAAACTCTCAACTGAGGAGAGTAAGGATGAAGTTTTCAATTGCGGCTACTCTAGATGTTGTTTTTCCAAGGAAGGTGTTTTCAAACATTAAGAATTGCTGTTTATAAAGCTCAGAATATGTATGAAGCTGATAAATGAAGAGAATACTGTTTATATTTACAGGTGATTCTGATTAGACTGTCGTTTTCTGAATGACTCAATTGAAACCTTGAAGATTCCTGTGTATACTTCTGGGAAAACTGTCTACTTTTGGTAAAACGCTAAACATACGCAATTATAGTCCCTAGAAATGATTAGAAACTTGTAAGAAACACTTGAAATGCTGGTACATAGAGCCGTTCTATCTTTATGTTCATGTTCAATCACGGAGATTAGAGATAGAATGCTGTGTAGTGAGGAGAGTACAGATAATGTTTACCATTCTGGCTACTTTAGATGACATATTTCCCAAGAATGTGCTTTCAAACATTAAGAATTGCTGTTTATAAAGCTCAGAATATGTAGGAAGCTGATAAATAAAGCGAATACTGTTTCTATTTACAGGTGATTCTGATTAGACTGGCGTTTTCTGTATGACTCAATTGAAACCTTGAAGATTCCTGTGTATACTTCTAGGAAAACTATCTACTTTTGGTAAAACGCTTAAGAGTTTCATCACAATTAGACAGTTTTCTTAGAATTATGTTCTTGAACCTTCAGGATTTAAATTCTTTCATTCAAAAAATGCCAAAATATTTCAGCTTCAATTGTAAACATAAACAATACTCTCCTCTTGTGAAGGCTTTATACACAAATTCTGAGATCTAGAATCAGGAATTCTTGATGTTTGAAAGCACGTTCTTCTGAAAACGCCAGGTAAAGCTGCCTGAGTTGTATATATTATTGGAATCCTCGTCATTTCATGGAGCCTTCTACCTGTAATCTCGGTTATTGAACATGGCAGGAAATGTAATCAGACTCTATTTACTTCTATTTCAAGAGTGTCGTACTCCTTCTTATCATTTCCCGGGACGAACATTGTGTGTTTTTAGAGTTTTACCACAATTCGAACTTTTTTTCTTTTTTTTAGAAGCATATACTTGAACCGTCAGGCTTTCAACTGATTCATGCAAAAATGCCAAAAGATTTCATCCTCAATGGTAAACATAAACAACATTCTCCTTTTGTGAAGGCTTTATACAAACATTCTAAGCTCTATAACCGGGAATCCTTCATGTTTGAAAGCACGTTCTTCTGAAAACTCATGAAAAGTAGCCGGATTTGTAAATATAATCAGTATTCTTGTCATTTCACAGCTTTCTAGTGTAATCTCGGTTGTTGAACACGGCAGGAAATGTAATCAGACTCTATTTACTTCTATTTCAAGAGTTTCGTACACGTTCTGACCAAACCACGGGACGATCATTGTGTGTTTTAAGAGTTTTACCACAGTTAGACCTTTTTATTAGAAGTCTATACTGGAACCTTCAGGATTTAAACAGTTTCACGCAAAAAAACGCCAAACCAATTCAGGCTCAGTTGTAAATATAGACAGTATTCTCGCCATTTAAAGGTTTACACGCAAATACTGAGCTCTGTAAACTTGATTTCGTAATGATTGAAAGCACTGTGTTCTGACAACACAAACAGGAATATATGGAATTCTAAACATTGTCAGTACGCCTGTCATTTCACAGCTTTCTATTTTGAATCAAGTTGATTGAATATGGCCATGGAGATGGTGTGAATCTATTCACTTGGATTTCCATAGTTTATGATACGTTCTTAATCATTTCCCAAGATTATGATTGTGTATTTTAAGAGTTTCATCACAATTAGACAGTTTTCTTAGAATTATGTACTTGAACCTTCAGGATTTAAATTCTTTCATTCAAAAAATGCCAAAATAGTTCAGATTTAATTGTAAACATAAACAATACTCTCCTCTTGTGAAGGCTTTATACACAAATTCTGAGATCTAGAAACAGGAATTCTTGATGCTTGAAAGCACTTTCTTCTGAAAACGCCGTGTAAAGCTGCCGGAGTTGTATATATTATCGGAATCCTCATCATTTCATGGAGCCTTCCACCTGTAATCTCGGTTATTGAACATGGCAGGAAATGTAATAAGACTCTATTCACTTCTATTTCAAGAGTGTCGTACTCGTTCTTATCATTTCCCGGGACAATCATTGTGTGTTTTAAGAGTTTTACCACAGTTAGACCTTTTTATTAGAAGTCTACACTGGAACCTTCAGGATTTAAACAGTTTCACGCAAAAAAACGCCAAACCAATTCAGCCTCAGTTGTAAACATAGACAGTATTCTCGCCATTTAAAGGTTTACACGCAAATACTGAGCTCAGTAAACGTGATTTCTTAATGATTGAAAGCACTTTGTTCTGAAAACACAAACAGGAATATATGGAATTCTAATCATTGTCAGTGCTCCTGTCATTTCACAGCTTTCTATTTTGAATCAAATTGATTGAATATGGCCATGGAGATGGTGTGAATCTATTCACTTGGATTTCCATAGTTTATGATACGCTCTTAATCATTTCCCAAGATTATGATTGTTTATTTTAAGAGTTTCATCACAATTAGACAGTTTTCTTAGAATTATGTACTTGAACCTTCAGGATTTAAATTCTTTCATTCAAAAAATGCCAAAATAGTTCAGCTTCAATTGTAAACGTAAACAATACTCTCCTCTTGTGAAGGCTTTATACACAAATTCTGAGATCTAGAAACAAGAATTCTTAATGTTTGAAAGCACGTTCTTCTGAAAACGCCATGTAAAGCTGCCTGAGTTGTATATATTATCGGAATCCTCGTCATTTCATGGAGCCTTCCACCTGTAATCTCGGTTATTGAACGTGGCAGGAAATGGAATAAGACTCTATTTACTTTTCTTTCAAGAGTGTTGTACTCGTTCTTATCATTTTTCGGGACGATCATTGTGTGTTTTAAGAGTTTTACCACAGTTAGAACTTTTTATTAGAAGTATATACTGGAACCGTCAGGATTTAAACAGTTTCACGCAAAAAAACGCCAAACCAATTCAGCCTCAGTTGTAAACATAGACAGTATTCTCGCCATTTAAAGGTTTACACGCACATAGTGTGCTCTGTAAACTTGATTTCGTAATGATTGAAAGCACTGTGTTCTGACAACACAAACAGGAATATATGGAATTCTAAACATTGTCAGTACGCCTGTCATTTCACAGCTTTCTATTTTGAATCAAGTTGATTGAATATGGCCATGGAGATGGTGTGAATCTATTCACTTGGATTTCCATTGTTTATGATACATTCTTAATCATTTCCCAAGATTATGATTGTGTATTTTAAGAGTTTCATCACAATTAGACAGTTTTCTTAGAATTATGTACTTGAACCTTCAGGATTTAAATTCTTTCATTCAAAAAATGCCAAAATATTTCAGCTTCAATTGTAAACATAAACAATACTCTCCTCTTGTGAAGGCTTTATACACAAATTCTGAGATCTGGAAACAGGAATTCTTAATGTTTGAAAGCACGTTCTTCTGAAAATGCCACGTAAAGCTGCCGGAGTTGTATATATTATCGGAATCCTCGTCATTTCATGGAGCCTTCTACCTGTAATCTCGGTTATTTAACATGGCAGTAAATGTAGTATACCTCTATTTACTTCTATTTCAATAGTTTCCTACAAGTTCTTATCATTTCCCAAGAGTATCATTGTCTGTTTTAAGAATTTTACCACAATTAGACCATTTTTTCTTAGAAGTATATACTTAAATCATCAGGATTTAAACCTTTTCACGCAAAAAAAATTTCATACTAATTCAGGCTCAGTTGTAAACATAGACAGTACTCTCGTCATTTAAATGCTTTACACACAAATACTGAGCTCTTGAATCCTGAGTTCTTAATGATTGAAAGCACTTTTTTCTGAAAACACAAACGGGAATATATGGAATTTTAAATATTATCAGTATTCTTGTCATTTCGCAGCTTTCTACTTGTAATCCAGTCCATTGAATACTGCCATGGAGATGTTGTGACTCTATGTACTTGTATTTCAAGTGCTTCTGATATGTTGTTGATCATTTCCTGGTACTATCATTGTGTATTTTAAGAGTTTTACCACAATCAGACCGTTTTCTTAGAAGTATATACTTGAACCTTCAGGATTTAAACTGATTCATTCAAAAAACGCCAAAAGATTTCATCCTCAATGGTAAACATGAACAACATTCTCCTTTTGTGAAGGCTTTATACAAAAATTCTGAGCTCTATAACCAGGAATTCTTAATGTTTGAAAGCACGTTCTTCTGAAAACGTCATGAAAAGTAGCCGGATTTGTAAATATAATCAGTATTCTTGTCATTTCACAGCTTTCTACATGTAATCTCGGTTATTGAATACGGCAGTAAAGGTAGTAAGACTCTACTTCTATTTCAAGAATTTCTTACACGTTCTTATCATTGCCTGGGACTATCATTGTGTATTTTAAGAGTTTTACCACAATCAGACCGTTTTCTTAGAAGTATATACTTGAATCTTCAGGATTTAAACTGCCTCACGCTAAAACGCCAAACCAATTCAGCCACATTTGTAAACATAGACAGTATTCTCATCATTTAAAGGCTTTACAAACAAATACTGAGCTCTATCAACCTGAGTTATTAATGATTGAAAGCACTTTCTTCTGAAAACGCCACCTAAAGTAGCCAGACTTGTAAATATTATCAGTATTCTCGTATTTGCACAGCTTTCTTCCGGTAATCTCGGTTATTGAACAAGGCAAGAAATATAGTAAGACTCTATTTACTTGTATTTCAAGTGTTTCTGATATGTTCTTAATCACTTCCCGGGATTATCATTGTGTATTTTAATTGTTTTACCACAAATAGACCATTTTCTTAGAAGTAGATACTTGAATCTTCAGGATTTAAACTGTTTAACTCAAAAAACGCCAAACCCATTCAGCCTCAGTTGTAAACATAAACAGTATTCACGTCATTTAAAGGTTTACACATTCTCTGGAATAAAATGGCAGAGGTTTAGATGGAAGTGTGGGTGCTTTGTCCCAGAGCATATATGGGCGAGCAGCTGAAACGGGTAACATACAGCCCGAATAAGCAAGGAGATTCAGCTGAGTGATAGTCTGCAGCCAAGAAAGACAGAGAACTCCAAGAAAAAGGGGACGGTTAGAGATTGAGGCTGAAACCTCACCCGGGGCGCCGGCTCAGCCGCGAGACCGCACTATCATGAGTGGCTGTTACCGGCATCCAGAGATCGGCTACTAACCCGGAGGCAATGGCTCTCAAACAGTGCGACTAAATGAACTCAGACGAGTCCTGCTTCTCCCCACGGAGAGGTTAGAGTTCCCCCAAAGGTGCGGTTTGCAATTAAGGTTGGAGAGAGGATTGCATGCATGTGGGGGGAAATCTGCGCCCCACAAATTCCACGGTCTTTGGGGCCAGCCTGACCCACAAGTGGGGAAGGGCTCCTGCAGGGCTGCTGGCAGAAGGGAACACTATAAATAAGACCATAGTCGTACTGGATTCAAAGGGGCAGCCTCAGATTTTGCCAGCCTGCTGGTTACTTGGTGCCAGGGGCCAGAGAGCACGCAGAGACTCCGCACAGATCTGGAAGGTGGAGCCCTGCGAGTTTGCACAGCTTCCCAGGCTCTTGTTTACACACTTCCTCTTAAATCTGTGAGTTTGACTGTTGAACCCAGTGCATGGGATTACTCAGTTGGGGTCACTCGCAGAGCCTGTAGGGGAAGGTTGTTTTTGGGGAGCCTGGGAAACAGAGTTGGGAGTGGCGACTGGGGAACCAGCTCTGGGCGGAGCTGGTTCAGGTACAATAGAGAACTCCTGGTCAGAGAGGACTTATAGCCTCGGAGGTCAATCCAGCAACACTGCCACCCAGAGGCAGAGCCACGAACTGACTCTTCTGTAAATACAGATAAAGGCAGTCTGGGGAACCAATATGGCCTGCCTTAAAATCAGGACTGTGGCTTACAACATGGAGGAACAGTGTATCGGAGGGAAATTCAACATTCTCCTGAATACCTGGCATGCCAATAAAAAGAGTAGAAGATCTGAAGCACCTTCATTACTGCATATTTTTATTTTTAATTATTTTTTCACCTTTTAACTAAGAAACCATTTTTTTCTTTTTTTCATCACCTGATTTTACCCTTTTAATTACTACATTTTTATTTTTCACCAGTATTATTACTGCTACCATTTTACCATTTTTTAAAGTGTCATTTCATTTTCTCTTTATTTTATTTTGGGACTAATGTTCTCCATTCTATTTTCATTGTTCCTTTAGCAACATTTTTCTCTACCTCAATTTTGCCTCTGTGCTAAAACCCTCTTCGCCACTTTTCCCCTTTTGTTGTCCTGTTTCTCTTACCCTACTCTAGCTTTAGATTTTCCCAATTCTTTTTACCCCTTGTCAAAATTTCACCCTACTTATATATCCTATTTCCAATCCCCTGCTCTAAATCCTTATACACCTCTCCCTTATCTTTATTCACTATCCAAATTTTTTTCTTCTTATCTCTCTATTGTTTTATTGTTTGCTTGATTGTTGAGTATATTGGGTTTTGTTTTTTTTTAGGATTGTTTTTGAGGTTATTCTAATTATTCTTTTTATTTTTTTGCCCCCCCCACCCCCGATTATTTTTGTGCTTCTCTTTTCCCTTGCGTCGCTTCATATTATTGTTGTTTGTAGTTTGTATTCATTTCCAGGGTTCTGTTGATGGAATTTTTTGGGATTAGTGGTGGTTCTATCAGAGTTTTCTCCTCATATAAATAGTCTCTTCCCCTCTTCTACTTCATTCTCTTTTCTCTCTTACTTTTTTTTCTTCTTTTCCCCCCACCCTTTTTCCAATTTCATTTTTGGACTCCTTTATTTTCTTTCTTTTTTCTCTTCTATATTTTTCACTTCTTTCTTCCTTATTTCCTAAGTCTCTTAGCTCAGGTGGCCACCTTTATTTGGGGTTATTAATATCGTAAATACATTCGTGTTCAGTGCCTGGTACGTCGTGCCTTGTTGTGTTGTATTTTGTGCCTTTAAATCAATGCAGCATATCCAAGCAACAGCAGCCTCCTGATCACCACACCCTCTGTCTGAGGAATAGCAGCTGTACATGAAGCCTCCTCCCACCAGCCAGAAGAGCCACCACAACTGTGAACAGCACCCACCAGAAGAGCTGCTGCCAACTGAGGAGCAGCTGCTACTGCAACTGCCTAAGGAGCAACCACAGCCCAGGGAGCCACTGCCACCCAGGGAGCAGCCACTGAACAACTCAACATCTAGATATATCAGTGAGATCAAACATGGGTAAGCAAAGAAACCCCAAAAGGAAAGAAAAGGAGGACTCACCAGAAAAGCAGCTAAATGAGACAGAGGCATGCAAAATGACAGAAACAGAATTCAGAATAAGGGTCCTGGCATGCATAAACCGGATGGAGGAAAAAATCAACAACATATGCAAGAAGCAAGAAGAAACAGATGAAAAAATCAACTACTTATGCAAGAAGCAAGAAGAAACAATAACTTATGCAAGACCCACGGGGCAATGAAGAGTGATATAGGTGCAATAAAAAACACTACTGATAGCATCAACAGTAGACTAGGAGAAGCTGAGGACCCAATTAGTGAATTAGAAGACAAGGAAGCAAAACACACCCAACCTGTACTGCAATTGGAGAAAAAAATTAAAAGACAGGAGGAGAGCCTAAGGGAGCTTTGGGACAACATGAAATGAAACAACATAGGAATAATAGGGGTGCCAGAACAGCAGAAAAAGGAACAAGGATTAGAAAACCTATTCAAAGAAATAATATCAGAAAACTTCCCTGAGGTGGGGAAGAAAAAAGTCACACAAGCACAGAGAGTCCCAAACAAGGTGAACCCAAAAAGACCCACACCAAGACACATCAAAATCACCATGGCAAATGTTCAGGACAAAGAGAGAATCTTAAAGGCTGCAAGAGAGAGACGGAAAGTAACATACAAGGGATCTCCCATTAGCTTATTAAATGATTTCCTAACAGAAACACATTAGGCCAGAAAAGAATGGATGGAAATCTACAAAGTGATGCAAAGCAAAGGACTGAATCCAAGAATACACTATCCAGCAAGGATATCATTCAAAATTGAAGGGGAAATAAGAAGCTTCACAGATAAAAAAGGCTAAGGGAGTTTATCACCACCAAGCCAGCAATGCAAGAAATGCTAAAGGGACTGGTGTAAAAAGAAGAAATAAAAATCTCAGAAAGAAAACAGCCACACACACACACAAAAAGAAATGGCTACAAACAAGTACCTTTCAATAATAACTTTAAACATAAACGGACTAAATGCTGCAACCAAAAGACATCGAGTGGCTGAATGGATAAAAAAACATGACCCTTACATCTGCTGTCTACAAGAAACCCACCTCATTAGAAGGGACTCACACAGACTGAAAGTGAAGGGATGGAAAAATATCTTTCAGTCAAATGGAAAGGAAAAGAAAGCTGGGGTAGCAATACTTATATCGGACAAAATAGACCTCATAGTGAAGGCCATAACCAGAGATAAGGAAAGCCACTTCATAATACTAAAGGGATCAATACAACAAGAAGATATAACCCTGATAAATATATATGCACCCAATGCAGAAGCACCCAAATACATTAAAAAAAAAAAACTCCTGGAAGATAACAAAGGAGAGATCGACAACAATACAATCATAGCAGGGGACTTTAATACACCACTGACATCACTGGATAAATCCTCTAGACAAACAATCAGCAAAGAAACAGCAATCCTAAATGACTCACTAGATCAGATCGACTTAATTGACATCTTCAGAACACTTCACCCCAACGCCACAGAATATACATTCTTCTCAAGTGCTAATGGGACATCTTCAAAAATAGTCCACATATTGGGTCACAAACAAATTCTCCCCAAATTCAAGAAGATTGAAATCATAAAAAGCATCTTCTCAGACCACGAAGACATAATATTAGAAATAAACTGCAATAAAAACAACCCAAAATACTCAAACACTTGGAAGCTGAATAGCATGTTATTAAATATTGACTGGGTTACCAATGAGATCAAAGAAGAAATTAAAATCATCCTGGAAACTAATGACAATGAAAACACAACAATCCAAAACATATGGGACACAAGGAAAGCAGCCCTGAGAGGGAAGTTTATAGCTCTACAGGTCTATCTCAAAAAAACAAGAAAAAATGGTAGTCAATCATCTAACTCTACAACTCAAAGAATTAGAAAAAGAGCAACAAGAAATGCCCAGAGTGAGCAGAAGGAAGGTGATAATAAAGATTAGAGCAGAAATAAATGACATACAGACCAAAAAAACAATACAGAAAATCAATGAAACCAACAGCTGGTTCTTTGAAAGGTAAACAAGATTGACAAACCTCTAGCCAGGCTCACCAAGAAGCAAAGAGAGAGGACCCAAATAAACAAAATCAGAAATGATAAAGGCAAAATAACAACAGACCCCACAGAAATACAAATGATTGTTAAAAAGTACTATGGACAGGTCTACTCCAACCAACTAGACAACCTGGAGGAAATGGACATATTCCTAGAAAAGTACAACATTCCAGCACTCAATCAGGAATAATCTAAAAATCTCAACAGGCCAATAACTATGGAAGAAATTGAAGCAGTCATCAAAAAGCTTCCAGCAAACAACAGCCCAGGACCAGATGGCTTCACAGGGGAGTTTTACCAAACATTCAAGGAAGAACTAAAACCTGTCCTCCTCAGACTACTACAAAAAATTCAAGAGGAAGGAACACTTCCAAGCTCATTCTATGAAGCCAGCATCACCCTAATACCATAACCAAATAAAGACAACACAATGAAAGAGAATTACAGGCCAATATCCCTCATGAACACAGATGCCCAAATCCTCAACAAAATCTTAGCAAATCAGATCCAGCAGTACATCAGAAAGGTCACACACCATGACCAAGTAGAATTTATCCCAGGGATGCAAGGATGGTACAATATCCTCAAATCAATAAACATGATACATCACATAAACAAATTGAGAGAAAAAAACCATGGTTATATCAATTGATGCAGAAAAAGCATTCGACAAAATCCAACACCCATTTTTGATAAAAACTCTCAGCAAGGTGGGAATAGAAGGATCATAACTCAACGTAATAAAAGCCATATATGAAAAACCCACAGCCAACATCATACTCAATGGACAAAAACTAACACCATTTCCCCTAAGAACAGGAACAAGACAGGGATGCCCACTCTCACCACTTCTGTTCAACATAGTCCTGGAAGTATTAGCCATTGCAATTAGACAAGAAGAAGAAATAAAAGGCATCCAAATTGGAAAAGAGGAAGTAAAACTGTCCTTATTTGCAGACTACATGATATTGTACATAAAAAACCCTAGAGACTCCATCAAAAAACTACTAGACTTAATACATGAATTTGGCAATGTAGCAGGATACAAAATTAACCCCAAGAAATCTGAAGCATTTCTATACACCAATAGTGAACTTTCAGAAAGAGAGATTATAAAAAAAATCCCATTTACCTTTGCACCAAAAAAATTGAGCTACCTAGGAATAAACTTATCTAAAGAGGTAAAAGACCTCTACTCAGAAAACAACAGGACATTGAAAAAAGAGATAGAGGATGACATAAACAGATGGAAGAACATACTGTGTTCTTGGATTGGTAGAATCAACATCATTAAAATGTCCATAATACCCAAAGCAATCTATAAATTCAACACACTTCCCATTAAAATACCAATGGCTTACTTCACAGATCTAGAACGAACTCTTCAAAAATTCATCTGGAATAAAAAAAGACCCCGAATAGCTGCAGCGATCCTGAGAAAGAACAAAGTAGGTTGGAGCTCAATACCAGATATCAAGCTGTATTACAAAGCCACTGTTCTCAAAACTGCCTGGTACTGGCACAAGAACAGACATATAGATCAGTGGAATAGAATAGAGAGCCCAGAAATCGACCCGAACCCATATGCTCAATTAATATTTGACAAAGGAGGCAAGAACATACATTGGAATCAAGATAGTCTCTTCAATAAATGGTGTTGGGAAAATTGGACAGATACATGCAAGAAAATGAAACTAGACCATCAACTTACACCATTCACAAAAATAAACTCAAAATGGATAAAGGACTTAAATATACGACGGGAAACCATAAAAATACTAGAAAAATCCAATGGCAACAAAATCTCAGATATATGCTGAAGCGATTTTTTCACTGATACAGCTCCTAGGGCATTGAAAACTAAAGAGAAAATAAACAAATGGGACTACATCAAAATACAGAGCTTCTGCACAGCAAAAGAAACCATCAACAAAACAACAAGAAAGCCCACTGCATGGGAGAACATATTTGCCAATGTTATCACCAATAAGGGTTTAATCTCCAACATTTATAGGGAACTCATACAACTTAACAAAGGAAGATAAACAATCCAATCAAAAAATGGGCAAAGGACCTAAATAGACACTTTTCAAAAGAGGACATTCAGAAAGCCAAGAGACATATGAAAACATGCTCAAAGTCACTAATCATCCGAGAGATGCAAATCAAAACAACAATGAGGTACCATCTCACTCCTGTCAGAATAGCTATCATCAACCAATCAACACACGACAAGTGCTGGAGAGGATGTGGAGAAAAAGGGACACTTGTGCACTGCTGGTGGGAATGCAGACTGGTGCAGCCACTATGGAAGACAGTATGGAGTTTCCTCAAAAAAACTAACAATGGAACTCCCATTTGACCTTGTGATCCCACTTCTAGGAATATATCCCAAGAAACCAGAAACAGCAATCAGAAAGGATATATGCACCCCTATGTTTATAGCAGCACAATTCAGCATAGCTAAGATCTGGAAACAACCTAAGTGCCCATCAGGAGATGAATGGATTAGAAAACTGTGGTATATCTACATGATGGAATACTATGCTGCTGTAAAAACAAATTCTTACCATTTGCAACAGCATGGATGGAACTGGAGAACATTATGCTAAGTGAAATAAGCCAGTCAATGAAAGAAAAATACCACATGATCTCACTCATTTATGGATAATAAAGACCATTATAAACTTATGAACAATAATAGATACAGAGGCAGAGCTGCCTCAAACTGATTGTCAAACTGCAGTGGGAAGGCCAGAGAGGGTTGGGGGGCAGGAGGGAGGGGAGTAAGAGATCAACTGAAGGACTTGTATGCATGCATATAAGCATAACTAATGGACATAAGACAGTGGGGGGTAAGGGAGGGCAGGGGATTGTCAAGGGTGTGGAAAAAAAAGAGACATATGTAATACCCTTTGTAATACTTTAAGCAATAAAAATAAATAAATAAATAAATAATAAAAAGAAAATAAAATTTACATGTTGCCTACCTTATCTTCTTTCTTTGAGGAACATGACATTGAACCAGACAAAAGATTTACGATGATAATTTCTGTGAAAGAACATTTGCACATGCTTGCAGACGATATTTCATTGTACTTTCCAAATCTACCTGACACCCCATTTGCACTTGACAGAAGCCCATTCACAATCAAAGTTGAAGATGTTCCTGAGACAGCACAAGAGGAGTTCATTGAACTTATTAACAATGATGCAGCGAGAACTGATTTCTCTACAATGCCAGTTACAAAATTCTGGATCAAGTGTTTGCACTCATATCCTGTTCTGTCTGAGACTGTGTTGCACCTTCTTCTTCCATTTCCAACAACATATCTTTGTGAAACAGGGTTTTCCAGCTTGTTGGTTATCAAGTCTAAATGCAGAAGTAGACTTGTTGTGGAAGATGATCTTCATTGTGTTCTTGCAAAGACTGCCTTGAGAATTTCTGATCTGTTGAGAAAGAAGCAATCTCAACCTTCGCACTGACGTTGGCTTTTTATGCATACTGTCATAAAATGTAGCAATGTAGTTTACTGTTGTTATATTAAGACTGTTACCCATGCTACACCATGCTTCAAGACAAAATTTCATTTATTTGTAGTTAGAAATAAATATTTCTCAATATAAAGGGTGCCCCAAAATTCACGCAAGAAGTAATTTTGATAGAAAACACAGGTTTATAATTAAAAATTGTAAATTTTTTATTGATTCATAAAGTATATTGTATAGGGTTATGTATGGAATAGCATATCGGGTAAATGGCCTCCATGGCTTTGCTGGCATATATGCACTCTTTTGTTGAAATTTTCCGTGACCGTTTTGCATAAATGTGGCTGAATTTCGATGAGGCTCATTTTCATCTTGATGGCTTGGTTAATCGACAAAATTTTCACATTTGGGATTCAGAAAATCTATGAGTGATTGTTGAAAAACAAATGCATTCACAAAGTGTCACTGGTGCGGATTTGGGGCTGGAGGCACCATCTGACCATTCTTCTTCGAAAATGTGGCTGCTCAGGCAATAACAAAAGAGTGCGTATGTGCCAGCAAAGCCTTGGAGGCCATTTACCCACTATTCTATTCCATACATAACCCTATACTGTATACTTTATGAATCAATAAAAAATTTGCAATTTTTCATTATAAACCTGTGTTTTCTATCAAAATTACTTCTTGCGTGAATTTTGGGACACCCTTTATAATTACATATTGTTTTTGTGATTAATCACTATGCTTTAATTATGTTCAATTTGTAACAATGAAAATGCATCCTGCATATCAGGTATTTACATTATGATTCATAACAGTAGCAAAATCACAGTTATGAAGTAGCAACGAAAATAATTTTATGGTTGGGGTCACCACAAAATGAGGAACTGTATTAAAGGGTCACGGCATTAGGAAGGTTGAGAACCACTGCTCTAGATTGTCTAGATGTCTCTGTGACTCTGGGTCAGCATCTGGGGGGTAAATCCCAGCCCCACTAGGGCAGCTGTTTTGGTTTTGCTGGACTTATTCCAGCCCCATTCACTTGCCTTCTCTTCTTGGCATTGCAATTCTTTCTAAGGAATGTGGGGTATCTAAACTTTCGTGCCTCCTATTTCCCGCAGATACTGGTAGTAAGCTAACAGTGACATTGTTTCATGTCCTGCAGTGCCATAGTCTCTGGTCTCTGAAGCCACTGTGATACTCTGGAAAAGGTGGCATCCAGGACCTGGATCCCATGGGCACACAGACATGTCCTCCAACAAAATGTGTATTTTTCTATATTCATTTGGATTTTGTAACTGAACAAGGAGACTGTCCTTAGGAAATATTTTTTAGTGTAAAAAAAATATTTATTGGATGCATTTTAGTTTTTCTGAAGGTTCCCAAATAAATACAGAGAATATAGGAATACGTACTCTTAGGTCAGAAATTATTTTTGCTCTGACCTGTTAATTTTCACTTCAAGTTTGTGTAGATGCTATATCCTGTCCTATTTAACCCAACTATAAACTGATCTCTCCCACTTGTGAGGCTTCTGACTATAAAAATGACTATTTGTCCCAATTTTCTAGAGTTTTTATCCTACACTTTTTCCTCTCCCCCTCCCTGTTTCCTCCCTTCCTTATCTCTCTCTCAGATGAGAAACACAAACCTTATTGACACTTTTTACCAGTGTGAACATGCATGGAACTGTCCGGCCAGGTGGAGGCTGCCTGCATCCTGACGATGGCCTGGGAGGGAAGAGTCGCAGCCCTAAATGCTGTAGGTTTACAAAGTGCAAGCCCCAGAGATAGCTTCTGCCTTAGATATGGTCCTCGGTGGGTTTGGGGGCACTGGGAACAAGCAAATTTTGTCTGAAAGCTCCTGCTTTCTCCACACAGACCCACAAGTGTGGGCTTCAATAACCAGAAAGTTGCAACCTGCGGCCATGGGTCAGAAAACTGCTACAATGGGTCTCAGAGAAGCTGGACGGATAATTTCCAAAGGGTTCTGTTGTGGGAGGGCTTGGAAACCTGGAATTCAGGGGATTGTGTGTCAGTTCAGAGAGAACCTCCCTGCTTTAAGGAGGCTGGTTCTGAAGATGTTATCAGAAGCCCCTGTTAGGGAAAGTGTGGATGGCTAATGTTCAGATTTCATGCTTCATTCATTCATGCTCACAGGTACTGATTGTTCATTAAACAGAAGAGAATATGATGGTGGTGAATCCTCACTACTAAATAAGTCGACTTTTTAGTTTTTCTAGAGGCTGTTATTTGGGATCACAATGAAAAATTTAGAAAATGATGATTTGATAACTGACAGACTTCCCAAGCTCAAGAGTTCAAAAGGATGACTGGAACCACAGCTGTTATCTTTCATGGAGGTACACGTGTAACATCTTGCAGTTTATACTTGGCTAGTTCCTACTAACTTTGTGTTTGCTCTTCACTTTCTAGCTTCTTAAGGTGGAATCAAAGGTCAATGATTGTACCCTTTTTCTCAGGTAACAAAGTTACAAAGTTTCTCTTGAAGCACTGCTTTAGCTGCATCACCCAAATTTACACATGCTGTGCTTTTTTTAAGACTGTAGTTTCTTTTCTTCTAGGCTTTCTTAAGTTATATTTGATATACATACAATAAACTGCATAATGTATTTACATGTGAAACTATCACCACAATCAAGATCATGAATAACACAGTCAATGCTCCCAATTTTCTCATGGTGTCCTTGGGTAATCCCTCCCTCCCTGTTAGCAATCAAGGCAACTTGCTTTCTGTTACTATAGTTTATTTTGAATTTTTAAATTTTATATAAATGTAATTTTACAGAAGATATTCTTTTTCGGGCACCTTTCACTCAGCATGATTATTTTACAATTCATTCATGCTGTTGATACTTAATTCCCTCTTTTTTTTCTTTTTCTTTTTTTTTTTGCTCAGTTTGTCTATCCCATTGATGAACATTTGGGTTGTCTGCAGTTTTTGGCTATTATAAGTAAAGCTGCTGGCAATGTTCATTTATATATATGTATGGAGGAACACCGGATCTCAAGCAGCATGAATATGTGGACTCAGAGGAGCTCTGTACCTTCTCACGGAAAGGTCATATTTCACCTAGGAAAAGGAGAGAGTGAGTTACATAACCAGATACCCAGAGAAGAGGGAACATGGGGGAGATAAAGAAACAGCCCACATATGAAAAGGAGGCATCACCAGAAAAAGAAGTAAACGAAATGGAGGCAAGCAATATGTCAGAGAAAGAATTCAGAGAAATGGTCAAAAGGTGGATGAAAAGAATGGAAGACAAATTCAACAATATGTGTAAGAACCAAGAGGAAATGAAGAAGAACTAAGAAGAAATGAAAAATGACATCACTGCTATAAAGAACACAATAGAAAGCATCAACTGTAGACTAGAAGAAGCAGAGGACGGCATCAGTGAGATAGGATACAAGGTAGAAAAAAATACCCAAACAATGCAGCATCTAGAAAAAAAACCTTAAAAAACAGGAGAGCCTAAGGGATCTTTGGGACAACACAAAACGAAACAACATCTGCAAAATAGGGGAGCCAGAAGGAGAGGAGACTGAGCAAGGAATAGAAACCTGTATGAATAATGACAGAAAAACTTCCCTGATATAGTGAAGAAAAAACTCACACAAGTCCAAGAAGCTCACAGAGTCCCAAACAAAATGAACCCAAAAGACCAATGCCAAGGCACATTATAATTAAATTGGCAAACACCAAAAAAAGTAAGAATATTAAAAGCGGCCAGAGAGAGACAGAAAGTTGCCTACAAATAGTCCCCCATCAAACTGGCGACTGATTTCTCAACAGAAACACATCAGGCCAGAAGGGAATGGAATGAAATAAACAAAGTCATGCAAAGGAAGGTTCTGAATCCAAGAATACTGTAACCAGCAAGGCTATCAATCAAAATTGAGGGGGAATTCAGGAGCTTCACAGACAAAAATGGACTAAGGTAGTATATTACCATCAAACCAGCAATGCAAGAAATGCTGTAAAAAGAAGAAATAGGAAGCGAAGAAGGAACATGGGTAAAGAAAAAAATGGTGAAAAATAAGTACCTATCAATAATAACTTTAAATGTAAATGGATTAAATGCTCCAATCAAAAGACATAAGGTAGCTGAATAGATAAGAAAACATGACCCATATATCTGTGGTCTATAGGAGAACCACCTCAGAACAAAGGACTCACACAGACTGATGGTGAAGGGATGGAAAAAGGTTTTTCAGGCGAATGGAAATGAAAAAAAAATAGGCTGGGGTAGAAATACTTATATCTAACAAATTAGATCTCAAAGTGAAGTACATAACAATAGATAAGGAAGGCCACTTCATAATACTAAAGGGAGAAATCCAACAAGAAGAAATAATTCTGGTAAACATATATGCACCCAATACAGGAGCACCCAAATACATAAAAAAAAAAAAACTTCTGGAGAATAATAAAGGAGAGATTGACAGCAATACAGTTATAGTAGGGGACTTTAATACCCCACTATCACCATTGGACAAATCTTCTTTTTTTTATATATTTTATTGATTTATTACAGAGAGGAAGGGAGAGAGATAGAGAGTTAGAAACATCGATGAGAGAGAAACATCTACCAGCTGCCTCCTGCACATCTCCCACTGGAGCTGTGCCCGCAACCCAGGTACATGCCCTTGACCGGAATCGAACCTGGGACATTTCAGTCAGCAGGCCAACGCTCTATCCACTGAGCCAAACCAGTTTCGGCTGGACAAATCTTCTAAACAAAAAATCAGCAAAGAAACATCAATACTAAAAGACTCACTAGATCAGATGGGATTAATTAACATCTTCAGAACATTTCACCCCAAAGCCACAGAATATACAATCTTCTCAAGTGCACATGGGTCATTTTCAAACATAGACCATATATTGGGTCACAGGTAAAGTCTCTTCAAATTCAAGATAGAAATCATATCTAGCATCTTCTCAGATCACAATGGCATAAAACTAGAAATCAACTATAATAAAAAAAAATCAAACACCTGGAGACTAAATAGCATGCTATTAAACAATGATTGGGTTACCAGAGAGATCAAGGAAGAAAAAAAGCATCATGGCAAAAAACGACAATGAAAACACAACAAACCAAAATCTATGGGACACAATGAAAGCAGTCTTGAGAGGGAAGTTCATAGCTCTACAAACCTACAGCAAAAAAAAAAAAAAAGAAAGAAAGAAAGAAACAAAGGTAATAAGTTACCTAACCCTACAACTCAAAGAGTTAAAAAGAGAGCAACAAGAAAAGCCCAGCATGAGCAGAGGGAAAGAAATACAGTGGGGCCTTGACTTACGAGTGTCCTGACTAATGAGTTTTTTGAGATACGAGCCGTCTCTCGGCCGATTTTTTGCTTTGAGTTGCGAGCTGAAATTTGGGTTATGAGCCAGCTTCAGATACCCCACTGCTAGTTGGCGCAGCAAACGTCACAGTGAACGCCACAACATCAGCCCAGCATCACATGTCTCACTCATTCACTTTAAGATTTAACATACGAGTAATTTGAGTTACGAGCTCTGTCATAGAATGAATTAAACTCGTAAGTCAAGGCCCCACTGTAATAAAGGTCAGAGTGGAGATAAATGAAAACAATTAAAAAAATACAAAAAGATCAACAAAACCAAGAGCTGGTTTTTTGAAACGGTAAACAAGATTGATGAACCTCTAGCCAGGCTCACTAAGAAGCAAAGAGAGAGGATCCAAATAAACAAAATCAGAAATGAAAGAGGTGAAATAACAACCGATCCCACAGAAATACAAATTATTATGAAAAAATACTATGAACAACTCTACCCCAACAAAATGGACAACCTAGATGAAATGGACATATTGCTAGAAAAATACAAGCTCCCAAAACTCAACCAAGAAGAATCAAAAAACATGAATAGGATGATAACTACAGAAGAAATTGAAGCAGCGATCAAAAATCTTCCAGCAAACTAAAGTCCTGGTCTGGATGGCTTTACAAGGGAGTTCTACCAAGCATTCAAAGAAGAACTAAATCTATCCTTCTCAGACTATTCCAAAAAATTCAAAAGGAATGCACACTTCCAGGCTCTTTCTATGAATCCAGTATTACCCTAATCCCAAAACCAGATAAAGACACCACAAAAAAGAGAACAACAGGCCAATTTTTTTGATGAACATAGATGCTAAAATCCTCAACAAAATTCAAGCAAATCAGATTCAGCAATTCATTAGAAAGGTCATACATCATAACCAAGTGAGATTTATTCTGGGAATGCAAGGATGGTACAATATACACAAATCAAACCTCACATAAACAAACTGAGACAAAAATCACATAATCATATCAATTGTTGCAGAAAAAACATTTGACAAAATCCAACACCCTTTCTTGATAAAAACTCTCAGCAAAGTGGGAATACAGTGATCATACCTCAACATAATAAAAGCCCTATATGACAAACCTACAGCCAACATCATACTCAATGGGCAAAACTAAACTCACTTACCCTAAGAACAGAAACAAGACAAAGATGCCCACTTTCACCACTACTGTTCGACATAGTATTAGAAGTACTAGTCATAGCAATCAGACAAGAAGAAGAAATAAAAGCATCTAAATTGGAAAAGAAGTAACACTGTTCTTATTCACAGATGACATGATAATATACATAGAAAACCCCAAAGATTCCATATAAAAACTACTAGACCTAATAAATGAATTTGGCAATATACGCCAATAATGACCTCATAGAAAGAGAAATGAAAAAAACAATCCAATTTACTATTGCACCAAAAAAATTAAGATACCTAGGAATAAACTTAACCAAGACGTAAAAGACCTGTACTTGGAAAACTACAGGATATTTAAAAAAAAGAGAGATAGAGGAAGACATAAACAAATGGAAGAATATACCGTGTTCATGGATTGGTAGAATCAACATCATTAAAATGTCCATACTACCCAAAGCAATCTATAGATTCAATGCAATGCCTTTTAAAATACCAATGGTATATTTCAAAGATTTAGAATAAACTCTCCAAAAATTCATCTGGAATAAAAAAAGAGCCCAAATAGCCACAGCTATCCTGAGAAAGAAGAACAAACTTGGAGGGATCACAATACCAGATATCAAACTATATTACCAAGCCAAGGTTCTCAAAACTGCCTGGTACTGGCACAAGAACAAACATATAGACCAATGGAACAGAATAGAGAAACCAGAAATTGACCCAAGTCATTATACTCAATTAATATTTGACAAAGGAGGCAAGAGCATACAATGGAGTCAAAACAGCCTCTTTAATAAATGGTGCTGGGAAATTTGGTCAGATACATGCAAAAAAATGAAACTAGATCATCAACTTACACCATACACAAAAACAAACTCAAAATGGCTAATGGACTTGAACATAAGACTGGAAACCATAAAAATCCTACAAGACTACATAGGCAGCAAAATTGCAGACATAGGGCGTAGCAATAGCTTTACACACACAAATCCTAGGGCAAGAGAGACTAAGGAGAAAATAAACAAATGGGACTACATCAAAATGAAAAGCTTCTGCACAGCAAAAGAAACCATCAACAAAACAACAAGAAAGCCCACTGCATGGGAGAACATATTTGCCAATGTTATCTCCGATAAGGGTTTAATCTCCAACATTTACAGGGAACTCATACAACTTAGCAAAAAGAAGATAAACAACCCAATCAAAAAAATGGGCAAAGGACCTAAATAGACACTTTTCAAAAGAGGACATTCAGTAAGCCAAGAGACACATGAAAACTTGCTCAAAGTCACTAATCATCTGAGACATGCAAATCAAAACAACAATGAAAACAACAATGAAGTATCACCTCACACCTGTCAGAATGACTATCATCAACAAATCAAAAATGACAAGAGCTGGAGAGGATGCGGAGATAAAGAAACCCTTCTTCACTGCTGGTGGAAACAGTATGGTGTTTCCTCAAAAATTTAAAAATGGAACTGCCAGTTGACCCAGTGATACCACTTCTAGGACTATACCCCAAGAAAACAGAAACACCAATCAGAAAGGATATATGCACCCCTATGTTCATAGCAGCACAATTTACAATAGCTAAGATTTGGATACAGCCTAAATGCCTATCAGCAGATGAGTGGATTAGAAAACTATGGTACATCTACACAATGGAATACTATGCTGCTATAAAAAAGAAGGAAATCTTACCATTTGCAGCAGCATGAATGTAACTGGACAGCATTATGCTAAGTGAAATAAGCCAGGCAGTGAAAGAAAAATACCACATGATCTCACTCATTTATGAATAATAAAGAACATTATAACCTGATGAAGGAAAAGATAGATACAGAGGCAGAGAAGCATTGAACAGGCTGTCAAATTACAGCGGGAAGGCTGGGAAGTTTTTTTGGGGGGTGGGTAAGGGATCAACCGAAGGACTTGTATGCATGCATATAAGCATAACCAATGGCACAAGGCACTTGGGGCGGTGTAATGGCATGTGCTGGGGGGTAGGGGAGGCTGTTGGAAGGTCAATGGGTAAAAAAAGGAGGTATATGTACTATTTGTAGTACTTTAAACAATAAAAAAAATATTCTGGACAATAAGAGACACCTTTACCATAAATGGGTTGGTGATGTGATACCTATTGTGATGTTAATGACAGCTTCAAACACCTGGGCTACCTGTTCTGCTCCCACCTGAAGGGTGCCCCTCACCAGAGTTCCCCAGACTCCACATCCTGCCCAGGTGCATCTGGGGTGTATGGGTCTGTGAGGGGTCAGACTGTGTGCACAGTACTGCAAGATGGGAAGGAGGCAGCTCTGCTCTCCCATTCACTTTAGACACTATTGGAATGTTCCAAAAAGCAGTATTTTAGGCCCCAAAATGTTTTAAAGTTTGGCAAAATTGTTCTTTTGGGTGTTAGTTACACATTGCTCTTCCTCCCAAGGACCTGAAGGTGCTCTCATTGGTTAGGTAACAATCACCATCCTGCACTCCCTACGCTACTTCCTTCCAATCAATGCCAAAGGCCTCTTTGCTGGGCCTGACTGGCTCCTGCAGGCTTGTGGTCTTAAGATGAGATCTCCCTCTGTGCACAGATCTCTGTCGGGACATTCATCCATTCCCCTACGTGCCTGGAGGCTCCTTAACTTTGGTAGTGACACAGGTTAAATCCTTTCCCAGGCATCTCTTCAACCCTCAAAAAAATAGGCTTGATATGGTAAAGCTCAAGCTTTAAGAAAATCCATTTGATATAAGCCAAACCTCAGGTAAACAGAGAGGTAGTTGGCCAAAAGTAGGAGGAAAGAAAAACATAAAGAAAGTATAGAAGCTTGATAGTTATTCCTTCAAAATCCATTCCCTCCTTTCCAAATTATGAAGGTTCTGCTGAGCATGAGGCTGCCCAGCCAGGAATACATGGCCCATGCTCCCTTGTACCCAGGAGTCACCATGTGGCTGAGTACTCACCAACAGAATAGGAGCGAAAGTGGTCTGTGCAATACTAGTGCCATTCGCTTAATAAAGCAGTGTTTCTCAATATTCCTAATGCCGCGACCCTTTAATACAGTTCCTCATGTTGTGGTGACCCCCAACCATAAAATTATTTTCATTGCTACTGCATAACTGTAATTTTGCTACTGTTATGAATTGTAATGTAAATATCTGATATGCAGGATGTATTTAGGCGACCCCTGTGAAAGGGTCGTTAAACCCCCAAAGGGGTCGCGACCCACAGGTTGAGAACCACTGGCTTAAAGTGAAATCTATACTTCCTCTCACCCCTCATTCCTACGGAAAGAAACAAAGCTTCAACCAAAGGAAACAAAGATATGGGAATGAAGGAAGAGAGTTGCTTTCTTAAGCACCAGAGTTTGTAAATTGAGATGAACACCTACCTACCACAACTGCTTAAGAGACAATGTTAATAATACTGTATTATATACTTGAAAGTTGCCAAGAGAGTAGATAAATGTTCTCACCACACACACACACACTCACACGGTAATTATGTATTAACTATTAGCAAACCATATTGTGTTAACTAACTATATTGGGTTGTTAACTAATCATATTGTGGTAATAATTTCTCAATATATGCTTGTATCAAATCATGTTGTGAACCTTTAACTTACACAATGTTATATGTCAATCATATCTCAATATAACTGGAGGGGGAAGAAAGAGATACCACTGGAGTCACAATGAGCTAGATCAATAAAAGTGTAAGAACATCTCATGAGAGAAAACCTCTTTCCCTGGAAGCTGAATATATGTGCTATTGATTCTTAAACTCCAATGTGAGTGTGAATTAGCTGAGGACATTTTTAGCACAGATTCTGAGCTTCATCTGGAAATTCTGATTTTACTTTGTCTTTGGTAGTGGTCTTAGGACTACATTTCTAAAACACTACTCTCACCCTAGCTGGTTTGGCTCAGTGGATAGAGCATCAGCCTGAGGACTGAATGGTCCTGAGTTTGATTCTGGTCAAGGGCACATGCCTGGGTTGTGAGCTCAATCCCCAGTAGGGGGCATGCAGGAAGCAGCCAATCAATGATTCTCTCTCATTATTGATGTTCCTATCTCTCTCTTTTCCTCACCCTTCCTCTCTGAAATCAATAAAAATAAAAATATTTTTTAAATAAATAAATAAATAAATAAATAAATAAATAAAACACTGTTCTCGAAAAGAAACCAAGATGGCAGTATAGGTAAACACCGGAAATTGCTGCCTCTGACAACAACTTCAAAAATACAACTAAAAGGCAGAATGGTCACCATCCAGAACCACAGGAAGGCTGGCTGAGTGGAAATTCTACAACTAGAAGGAAAGACAAGAGCACACAGACTCAGAGGAGCTACGAAAATAAAGTGCAGAGGTACGGAGGCTCCGGCGGGCAGGGAAGGGCTGGCACCTGAGGACGCGGCTGTCTTTTTGAATTGGGAGGGAGTCACAAGCTCCCAACTGCTCTGAACTTCGGTTCCGGGAAATCTCTGGGGTCCCAGGGCTCATACAGGGAGAAACTGGAAGGTCTGGCAGCAGGCAGAACTCAGAACTTGAGGACGGCTTTCCCTCAGAGGTGCTGGCAGCAATTACCTGGACACTGAGAAGCGCAGCCCCTTAGGGCAGGTCTGAGAATCAGCTATAGCTGCTTGCTCCGCCCTGTTGATTCCGAGACCCCACCCCATCCAGGCTGCTGCAAAGGCTTTTGCATATGAATGCCCGGGTCCTTTGCAATCCAAAAATTACCTAAAAAATTGCAGCTGGGCCAGACAGACCCAGAACTTCCAAGAGAAGGCCCAAGGCCCCACAGCAGCTTGCATTGCTTCACAGCTGGGCCTCATCTGGGCACCCCCAAACCCCTCAAAAAGGGAAGGGGAATCTGCATATCTCTTCGTAGCTCCTGCTGGGTAACCTCAGGAAGAGGCTTAATTAGCACCTCCTTAGGTCCAAGAGCCAGTGTACCCAGTGGTCAGAGTGGGACCATCCAGATTAAAACTCCTCAGACCCATAAGGGACACAAAGGGGGCAGACTCAGTGAGCTCCAAAGCCCCACTGAAGCAAGTCTTGCCCCAGAAGGGTGTCTTCAGCACAGAAGTTCTCCCACTGCAGACACAGCTGATTCTCACTGCCAATTGGCCTGGAGGTCAATTCCTCCCAGTGACACCTAAAACAATCAAGGCATAACTACAACAAGACTGAGCACAAAGCCCACAAGGGGGTGCACCAAGAGTGTCCACCTCAGGTAACTGGGGAGGCTGAGCCACTGGGCCCTGTAGGACATCTAGCACACAAAACCACTCTACCAACACAGGGAAGCAGATAAAATGCGAAGACAAAGAAACAGGTCACAAATGACAGAAATGGAGGACAGCAAACGACTGGATATAGAGTTCAAAACCACGGTTCTAAGGTTTTTCAAGAATTTTATGGAAACCGCCGATAAATATAGTGAGATCCTCAAGAAATCTAGTGAGACCCTCGATGTTGTGATAAAGGACCAACTAGAAATTAAGCACACACTGACTGAAATAAAGAATATTATACAGACTCCCAACAGCAGACCAGAGGATCTCAAGAATCAAGTCAAAGATTTGAAATACGAAGAAGCAAAAAACACCCAACCGAAAAAGCAAAATGAAAAAAGAATCCAAAAAATATGAAGATAGTGTAAGGAGCCTCTGGGACAACTTCAAGCGTACCAACATCAGAATTATAGGGGTGCCAGAAGAAGAGAGAGGGCAAGATATTGAAAACCTATTTGAAGAAATAATGACAGAAAACTTCCCTACCTGGTGAATGAAATAGACTTCCAAGTCCAGGAAGTCAGAGAACCCCAAACAAAAGGAATCCAAAGAGGACCAACCAAGACACATCATAATTAAAATGCCAAGAGCAAAAGACAATGAGAGAATCTTAAAAGCAGCAAGAGAAAAAAAGTCAGTTACCTACAAGGGAGTACCCATATGACTGTCAGCTGATTTCTCAACAGAAACCATGCAGGCCAGAAGAGAGTGGCAAGAAATATTCAAAGTGATGAATACCAAGAACCTACAACCAAGATTACTTTATCCAGCAAAGCTATTTCAGAATTGAAGGTCAGATAAAGAGCTTCACAGATAAGAAAAAGCTAAAGGAGTTCATCACCACCAAACCAGCATTATATGAAATGCTGAAAGGTATTCTTTAAAAAGAGGAAGAAGAAAAAGGAACTCTTACCATTTGCCACAGCAAGGGTGGAACTAGAGAGCATTATGCTAAGTGAAATAAGCCAGTCAGAGAAGGATAAATACCACATGATCTCACTCATTTGTGGAATATAATGAACAACATAAACTGATGAACAAGGACTGATCCAGAGATGGAGAGGCATTGATTGGACTGTCGGGCCTTGGAGGGAAGGTAGGGGAGGGTGGGGGTGAGGGGGAAAGATCAACCAAAGGACTTACATGCAAGCATATAGGTCTAACCAATGGACACGGACAACGGGGGGGGGGGTGAGGGCATGAGCTGGGGGGGGTAGGGGGTAACGTGGGTATAAGGACACATGTAATATCTTAATCAATAAAAAATATATTAATAAAAATAAATAAATAAAAATAAAACACTGCTCTCAGTAGCCACAGCCATACCAAAAATGTCTGCAGTGGCTAGATTAATATTTCTATAATATTTCTATAAGTGGTTTTAGATGGAACATGCACTGATTTCTTTGGTGGGGGTGTATACTCATAATTAAGATTTTTATCTTTATTAGATGTAGCCAAATGGTTTTCTAAAGCATTCAGCTCTTTGCAACAGGAAACCCACTAAGAATGGCTTCACTATATAAAGTGTCTTGTTTCACATAGCAAGACTTTGAGAAAAGGCTGTCTTTGGCAGGAATGCCACCTAAGAGATGTCATGAAGCCCACCTCCATGTATCTTAATGTGCAAGCCTTCATCTTCATCCTCATGGTCACTAGGTATCAGTTTTCACTGCCAAGTAATCAGTCTCATTCCAGGTGGGATGAAAAAGGAAGGGACGTGTGAGGTCTGACCAGTAGTCCCAGAAACATCATTGTGAAATTTTATAGCATAATTTAAAAACTATTGATTTTAGACCCATCATTTTTAAGTGGGAAAAAAAACTAAAACAGTGTGAGATCAATTGGCTTTCTATAGGTGGCTCATCTGGTTATATTTAGATCAAGAATAAGTCCTTTTAGTCCTTGGGCTGATGCCATTGTTATTGCACCCACCGCTTTCTAGCTGTTGGGTGGGCTTCTTTGGAACACCAACAATGATAATATTGGTGCCTCTCCATACTCTGAAGGAGAAAGGTTAGGAAAAGTTGGGTCACTGACTCATAAGAACCTTTAAGTGTGGATACTAGACCCATGGGGAATCCTGCTCTATAATCACATCCTTCTCCATCATCCACAGAATCAGCTCCTGGATCCTTAGCATTGATAGGCCAGAGCATAAAGAAGTCTTGGTGAAGAGAGGAGTGTTCACAGCTCCGATGACCATTGTGGTGAGTGTGGTGGAGGCTGTCTGGTGAAGGGATAATCAAATTAATTTTAAAATATGGAGGTTCTTGCTATCTTTTTCTCAGTTTTGTACAGAGACAAATGCAAAGGTCTTATTTGACATCCTATTACTACACAAAAAGAGAAGAGAGCTCATAACTATAATTAAAATTATAGAGATGGCATAAAGCTTTAACCACTACCAAGCAGCTGACATAGTTCTGGTTTGACAGAGACCAGTACCGAATTCATTTTCCAGGTATCAAAAGTTGGTCATGAAGCTTGGTAGGATGAAATCAACTGAGAGGAGCCATGCAGTTAGTCAGAATTCTCCTTGAGAAGCCAAAACACACATGCTGTGTGCAAGGACAGATGGCCTTAGCATGCCTCCATGCTTGTCAGGATGGTTTAATCCAGGGCCAAAGAAGCAGGTGTCTACCAGAGGCCTCGTGAGTTCATTCAGAACCACCAAGATCCAGAAAAGTATGAGCTGTCTCAGCACGTTGGAAGTAACATAGTGTGTGTATGTATATATATATATATATATATATATATATATATATATATATATATATATATATGCCAGGACCCATCGCAACTGAACAGACAACCGAATAGATGACCAAACAGGCTCAATGGGGCTAAAAGGCCAGCAGGGGGTTAGTGAGGGACGACCAAAAGACTGAACAGCAGGCTGCGTGGGGTGACCAGGCCAGCAGGAGGGTTAGTGAGGGACCACCAAATGACTGAACAACAGGCTGTGTGGGGCAACCAGGCCGATAGGGGGGTTAGTGAGGGATGACCAAACAACTGAACAAGCAGGCTGCTGCATGGGGCTACCAGGCCATCAGGGAGGTTACTGAGGGATGACCAAACGACTAAGAAGCAGGCTGCATGGGGCGACCAGGCCAGGAGGGGCAGAAGTTGGAGGCAACCAGGCTGGTAGAGGGGGCTGTTGGGGATTACCAGGCCAGCAGTGGGGGCTGTTGGGGGCAACCAGGCCAGCAGAGGGGGGCAGTGAGGGCCAACCAGGCCAGTGGCGGGGGGTGAGGGGCAGTTGGAGGCAACCAGGTCGGCAGAGGGGTGCAGTTAAGGGTGATCAGGCTGGCAGAGTGGGGCAGTGAGGGGCAACCAAGATGGCAGGGTGGCAGTTGGGGGCAACTAGGCCAGCGGGGGGGTCAGTTGGGGGTGACCAGGCCTATAGGTGGGGCAGTAAGGGGTGACCAGGCTGGCAGGGGAGCAGTTAGGGGTGACCAGGCTGGCAGGCAGAGGTGGTTAGGGGTGATCAGGCTGGCAGGGGGGTCAGTAGGGGCGATCAGGCAGGCAGGCAGGCAGGTGAGCAGTTAGGAGCCAGCAGTCCCAGATTGTGAGAGGGATGTCCAACTGCCGGGTTAGGCAGGATTGGGCCTAACCCAGCAGTCGGACATCCCCTGATGGGTCCCAGATTGGAGAGGGTGCAGGCTGGGCTGAGGGGACCCCTCCCCCCTGCACAAATTTCATGCACCGGTCCTCTAGTCCTATATAAAGAAAGCCTAATATGCTAAGTGTCCGGTCAACGGGTCAGCTGTTCAACCAAAGTGTAATATACTAATGATATGCTAAGGATGCTCAACTGCTTGCTATGAAATGCACTGACCACCAGGGGGCAGGCACTCCTACCAGTAGGTTAGCTTTCTGCTGGGGTCCGGCTGATCGGGACTGAGCAAGATGGGCCAGACATACCCTGGAACCCTCCCGTAGTCCCTCCCAGGCTGGCCAAACTCCTGTGTCCCTACCCAGCCCTGATTGTGCACCAGTGGAATCCCTTGGCCTGGCCTGTGCCCTCTTGCAATCCAGGACCCCTCAGGGGATGTCAGAGAGCTGGTTCTTAATGTAGTGATTATCTAATCTAATAAAAGATAAACATGAAAATTGACCATACCTTCACTTCGTCCCTAAGCCATGCCCACCAGCCAATCAGAGTGACTATATGCAAATTAACCCAACCAAGATGGCAGCCTGCAGCCACAGAGCTGGAGCAAGCAGGAGGCTTGGTTGCCCCAGCAATGGAGGAAGCCAAGCTTCCTGCCTGCCCTGGCCGGCTGTGGCCTCTGCTAAAGGCAACAAAGTTTCAATTATAGAAAATAAATAAATCCCAGATACCTGCTTCCTGCCAGCCTCCACTGGGAGCTTGGGTGGCTGGGGGCCGTGGCCAGCCTGCAAACAGCCATCAACCCCTCACCCAGGCTGGCCACACCCTCATGGGGTGAGGGTCCCTGCTGTGGGGCTTGACCAGACTGCAAACAGCCCTCAGCCCCTCACCCAGGCTGGCCAGGAACCCCAGCAGGGACCCCCTCCCTGAAGGGGGTGTGGCCAACCTGAAAACGGCCCTCAGCCCCTCACCCAGGCTGGCCAGGCACCCCAGAGGGACCCCCACCCTGATCCGGGACACCCTTCAGGGCAAACCAGCCAGCCCCCGCCCATGCACCAGGCATATAATAAAAGGGTAATATGCAAATTGACCCTAACAGCAGAACAACCTGGAATGATTGGTCACTATGACACACACTGACCACCAGGAGGCAGACGCTCAATGAAGGAGCTGCCCCCTGGTGGTCAGTGCGCTCCCACAGGGGGAGCTCTGCTCAGCCACAAGCCAGGCTGATGGCTGCCAGCACAGCAGTGATGGCAGGAGTCTCTCCCGCCTCCTCAGCAGCGCTAAGGATGTCCGACTGCAGCTTAGGCCTGCTCCCCACTGGCAAGTGGACATCCCCCGAGGGCTCCTGGGCTGCCAGAGGGATGTCTGACTGCTAGCTTAGGCCTGATCCCCCAGGGAGTGGGCCTAAGCCAGCAGGTAGACATCCCCCAAGGGGTCCCAGACTGCGAGAGGGCACAGGCCGGGCTGAGGGACTCCCCGCCGAGTGCACAAATTTTTGAGCACCGGGCCTCTAGTCTATCTACACTAATAAAAGAGAAACATGGTAATTAGCGTACAACCGCTACCCTTCCCATTGGCTAATCAGCATATCCTTATGCAAATTAACTGTCAGCCAAGATGGTGCCGGCAGCCAGGCAGCTGGAAGCGAACATGAGGCTTGCTTGCTCCAGTGACTGCAGACTGCAACGTTCCCCGCCTGACTTGCCGGCCTCTGAGCTACAACTCTAAGAAACTATGTTGCAAATATAGAAGCTAAACTAAACCCCAGAAAAAAGCTTTCAGCCAGCCGGGATCTCAGAGCTAGAGTTATACATTGTTTTGATTATAGCAGCGGAAACCTCAGAGCTAGAGCCAGAGCTAAAGCTGGCCCAGAATAAAAAAAAAAAGAAAAAGAGAAAAAGGAGTGGTTGGGAGCTTCAGTCAATTGCCAGCCTGAAAGCAGCCCTCAGCTCCTCACCCAGACTGGCCAGGCACCCCAGTGGGGACCCCCACCCTGATCCTATATAGTAAAAGGGTAATATGCCTCCCAACACCGGGATCAGCGGAGCCGAGAGGCCTCCTGGCACCGGATCAGCGTGACAGGGTGCAGCGCCCAAACCCCCTGATCGCCCTGTGGCTCTGTGTGTGACAGGGTGCGGTGCCCCAACCCCCTGATCGGCCCTATTCTGTGTGTGATGGGGTAGAGCCATAACCTCTCCATTGGCCCTGCCCTGAGTGTGACAGTGGCGGCGCCCTAACCCCCTGATCGGCCCTGCTCTGTGGGTGATAGAGGGCGGTGCCCTAACTCCCCTATCGGCCCTACTCTGTGCGTGACAGGGGGGAGCTCCCCAACCCCCTGATGGGCCCTACTCTGTGCATGACAGGGGGCAGCACCCAACCCCCTGATGGGCCCTGCTCTGTGTGTGACGGGGGGGGGGGGGGCGGGCAGTGCCCCAACCCCCTGATTGGCTCTGCTCTGTGAGTGACAGGGGGCAGTGCCCCAACCCCCTGATGGGCCCTGCTCTGTGCGTGACAGGGGAGTGGCACCGAAACCTGCCTAAGCCAGCAGGTCGTTATCTCCTGAGGGGTCCCAGACTGCGAGAGGGCACAGGCCGGGCTGAGGGACCCCCCCCCCCCCAGTGCACAAATTTTTGTGCACTGGGCCTCTAGTATATATATAAAAGGCTAATATGCAAAGTGTCCCCACAGGAGTTTTACAGGAGCCCAGGAATTCGATCACTCTCTATGATGTGTGCTGACCACCAGGGGGTGGTGCAGAACAAAGGAAAGCCCTGACCGGCAACTGGAAGGCCCCAATTGGGCCTGATTGCTGACCAGGCCTGGGGACCCTATCCGTGCATGAATTTCATGCACCGGGCCTCTAGTTTTAATAATTTGCTTTTTAAGCAAGTGGAAATGAGGCACTGCCATTTTATTTGTGGTGTCTATGAAAGACTCCACAGGATACTTGAGAGTATTCACTCACTTAAATACTTACTGCACAAAAGTGATTTGAAAATAGGACATTCGCTCCACATTTAAAGAAAAATTCATTAAACCTGAGTAGTTCATTACTATGATATGCATTTGATTATATTTTATAACATAAATAGGAGTTTCCTCAGCACAAAACATTCAGCCAAATGTTTTAAAGATGAAGATGCATTAGGAATATTAATTATTATATACCAAAGACAATTTCCTTCCTGGTTCAGCTCTTCACTGCTCTAAGTTATCATCGTAGGACCTGATGGATAAATTCCTGTGAGACTTTCTGGAGGAAGGGCGCTAATAGGCCTGTCAATAGACATTGACATTCTCTGTAAAGCAGTTAAAATACCAGCATTGCAATTAAAACCTTATTACCAAGAACATAGGGGTGCATATCCCCTTTCAGATTGGTGTTTCTCTTTTCTTGGGATATGTTCCTAGAAGTGGGATTACTGGGTCAAATGGGAGTTCCATTTTTAGTTTTTTGAGAAAACTCCATACTGTTCTCCACAGTGGCTGCACCAATCTGAATTCCCACCAGCAGTGCAAGAGGGTTCCTTTTTCTGCACTTCCTCGCTAGCACTTATTGTTTGTTAATTTGTTGATGATAGCCATTCTGACAGGTGTGAGATGGTACCCCATTGTCGTTATGATTTGCATCTCTTGGATGATTAGTGGCTTTGAGCATGTTTTCACATGTCTCTCAGCCTTCTGTATGTCCTTTTTCAAAGTGTCTATTTAGGCCCTTTGCCCATTTTTTGATGGGATTGTTTATCTTCCTTTTGTTAAGTTGTATGAGTTCCCTGTAAATTTTGGAGATTAAACCCCTATCTGAGATAGCATTGGCAAATATGATCTCCCTTGCAGTGGGATTTCTTGTTGTTTCGTTGATGGTTACTTTTGCTGTGCAGAAGCTTTTTATTTTGATGTAGTTCCATTTGTTTATTTTCTCCTTAGTCTCCATTGCTCTAGCAGCTGTATCGGTAAAGATATTGCTATGACATATGTCTGCTATTTTGCTGCCTATGTAGTCTTGTAGGATTTTTATGGTTTCCCATCTTACAATTAAGTCCTTTAACCATTTTGAGTTTATTTTTGTGTATGGTGTAAGTTGGTGATCTAGGTTCATTTTTTTTTGCATGTATCTGTCCAATTTTCCCAGCACCATTTATTGAAGAGACTATCTTGACTCCAATGTATGTTCTTGCCTCCTTTGTCAAATACTAATTGAGAATAATGGCTTGGGTCGATCTCTGGGTTCTATGTTCCGTTCCATTGGTCTATATGTCTGTTTTTGTGCCAGAACCAGGCAGTTTTGAGAACCTTGGCTTTGTAGTATAGCTTGATATCTGGTATTGTGATCCCTGCAACTTTGTTCTTCTTTCTCAGGATTGCTATGGGTATTCGGAGTCTATTTTTATTCCAGATGAATTTTGGAGAGTTTGTTCTAGGTCTGTGAAATATGCCATTGGTATTTTAATGGGGATTGCATTGAATTAATAAATTGCTTTGGGTAGTATGGACATTTTAATGATGTTGATTCTACCAATCCATGAACACTGTATGGTCTTCCATTTGTTTATGTCTTCCTCTATCTCTTTTTTCATAGTAGCACAATTTATAATAGCTAAGATTTGGAAACATCCTAAGTGCCCATCAGCAGATGAGTGGATTAAAAACCTTTGGTACATCTACACAATGGAATACTACACTGCTATAAAAAAGAAGGAACTTTTACCATTTGCAACAGCATGGATGGACCTGGAGAGCATTATGCTAAGTGAAATAGGCCAGCTGGAGAAAGATAAATATCACATGATCTCACTCATATGTGGAATATAATGAACAACATAAACTGATGAACAAAAATAGATCCAGAGACAAAGAAACACTGAACAGAGCATCCAACCTCAGAGAGAAGGCAGGGGAGGAGGGGTAAGAGGTCAACCAAAGGACTTGTATGCATTCATATTAGCATAGCCAATGGACATGAACACTGGGGCAGTGGGGGCTTGTCCTGGGAGGTGGGAGGGGTGGGGGAGGTCAATCGGGGAAAAAGGAGACATACATAATACTTTAAACAATAACAAACAACAACAAATAAAAATAAATAAAACAATATGTATAGTATTCTCTCATGTGAAAAACTAAAAAAAAACACCTTATTACCTACAGTTATTAAAATGCTATGATCAGATGCTATTAAGCATCACTCAATATGCTTTCCTTTCATATCATTATTTGTATTAGTGAAAACCATTTAAAAATGAAATCCCATTTTAATTTATATTTTTGTTTAAATTGTTGGTCTAATCTAAGAAGAACAAAAAAGCTTAATCCCCTTACAAATGAAAATTGCCTTCCTGTATTCTAAACTAATTTAATCTAAATTGTTAGCTCTGCAGAAGGTACATTCAGAAGAGAGAAATCTCATCCCAAGAGCTATAGGTGTAATAGGCTTATCTTATTTGTGCCCTAATTTGTGAGGACTATGAAACTCTAGACTTGACCACTCATAGCTCACAGCTAGCAGCAGGCCCTTTTTTTCAATATATTCTGCAACAGCAAAACAATGGGACAATAAGCTCAACCCAGGGGAGTGTCCAGCACAAATACAAACTAAATGCCAGAGCTAGGAGAAACCTTTAGGAATGGGAAGGGAGCAAGCAGCTGTTCAATAACATGCAAGTGCCTGGAGTTGAAGTCTGGGAAGCAGGAGGAAGGGTACTTGCACTGCATGGATAGCACTTTCACTTTGCCAGCTTGTGAAGGGAAAGGCAGCTTCCATTGCAAACTGCTCCTAGTCCTAAGTGTGAGTCTGCTAGTCCTACATACAAATGGCTGAAATCTATTTACCAGTAATCATGGGGTTTAGACTCACCTCAGCAAAAATAAACACATGGCCATTAAAGTTTTATGTTTGGAGCAAAATACAGTAAAACCTCGATATAACAGATTAATTCGGGTGAGGGTTGTCCATTAAAGCTGAAAGTCCATTATATAATAAAATAGGTTTTCCTAATGCATATGTTAAAAAACTTAACAAATTAAGCTAAAACTACTTTAAAATAACAGTGAATTAATAACAAAAAATAACCTGTTAATTTAATTATAAGCAAATCTTGGTTAAAAGCATTTTATTCAAAGAAGAACTAAAACCTATCCTTCTCAGACTATTCCAAAAAATTCAAGAGGAAGGCACACTTCCAAGCTCTTTCTATGAAGCCAGCATTACCCTAATCCCAAAACCAGATAAGGACACTACAAAGAAAAAGAATTACAGGCCAATATCCCTGATGAACATAGATGCTAAAATCCTGAACAAAAATTCTATCAAATAGAATCCAGCATTATATTAAAGATTATACACCATGACCAAGTGGGATTTATTCCAGAGATGAAAGTATGGTACAATATCTTCAAATCAATAAATGTGATACATCACATAAACAAATTGAGAGACAAAAATCACATAATCATGTCAATTGATGCAGAAAAATGCATTTGACAAAATCCAACACCCTTTCTTGATAAAAACTCTCAGCAAAGTGGGAATAAAGGGATCATACCTCAACATAATAAAAGCCATATATGACAAACCCACAGCCAACATCATAATCAATGGGTAAAAACTAAAACCATTCCCCCTAAGAACAGAAACAAGACAGGGATGCCCACTCTCACCACTCCTGTTCAACATAGTACTGGAAGTACTAGCCATTGTGATCAGACAAGAAGAAGAAATAAAAGGCATCCAAATTGGAAAAGAAGAAGTAAAACTGTCATTATTCACAGATGACATGATATTGTACATAGAAAACCCCAAAGACTTCATCAAAAAACTACTAGACTTAATAAATGAAGAAAGATATAAACAAATGGAAGAATATACTGTGTTAATGGATTGGTACAATAAACATTATTAAAATGTTTATACCACCCAAAGCAATCTATAAATTCAATGCAATCTGCATTAAAATACCAACGGCATACTTCACAGACCTAAACCAAACTCTCCAAAAATTCATCTGGAATAAAAAAAGACCCTGAATAGCTACAGCAATCTTGAGAAAGAAGAACAAAGTTTGAAGAATCACAACAGCAGATATGAAGCTATACTGCAAAGCCACAGTTCTCAAAACTGCCTGGTACTGGCACAAGAACAGACATGTAGACCATTGGAACAGAACAGAGAACCCAGAGATCAACATAAGCCAAAATGCTCAATTAATATTTGACAAAGGAAGCAAGAACACACAATGGAGTCAAGACAGTCTCTTCAGTAAATGGTGTTGGAAAAAATGGACATAAAGATGCAAAAAAATGAAACTAGACCACCAACTTACACCATACACAAAAATAAACTCAAAATGTATAAAGGAGAGAAAACCAAGATGGCGGCATAGATAAACACCAGAAATTGCTGCCTCACACAACCACTTCAAAAATACAACTAAAAGACAAAATGGACATCATCCAGAACCACAGGAAGGCTGGCTGAGTGGAAATTCTACAACTAGAAGGAGAGAGAAAAGCACACTGAGACTCAGAGGAGGTGTGAAACTAAAGTGCAGAGGTACGGAGGCACACATGGAAAGCGCTGGCAACTGAAGACACGGTTGTTTTTTTCAATTGGGAGGGAGTCTCAAGCTCCCGACTGCTTTGAACTCCAGTTCCGGGCGAGTCTCTGGGAACCCAGATTCATAGGGGAGAAACTGTACTGTTTGGCATCAGTCGGAATTCGAGGGCGGCTTTCTCTCAGAGGTGCTTGCAGTGATTACCGGGACACTGAGACTCGGGGCCTCTTAGGGTAGGACCTAGGAGGAGCCATAGCTGTTTACTCTGCCCTGTTGATTCCCTGAGACCCCACCCCACCCAAGCTGTGCACATAGGCTTTTGCATATGAAAGGCCTGGCTCTTTGCAATCTGAAAATTACCTAACAAACTGCAGCTGGGTCAGAGAGACCCAGTACTTCCAAAAGAAGGCCCAAGGCCCCACAACAGATTGCATTGCTTCACAGCTGGGCCTTATCTAGGCACCTCCAAACCCCAAACAAAGAAGAGGTATCTGCAGATCTCTCCATAGCTCCTTCTGGGTAGTCTCAGGCAGAGGCTAAATTAGCACCTCCTTAGAGATCCAAGAGCCAGCGTACCCAGTGGTCAGAGTGGGACCATCCAGATTAAAACTCCTCAGACCCATAAGGGACACACTCAGGGGGCAGACTCAGTGAGCACCAAAGCCCACTGAAGCAAGTCTTGCCCCAGAAGGGTGTCTCCAGCACAGAAGTTTTCCCACTGCAGACACAGCTGATTCTCACAGCCAATTGGCATGGAGGTCAATTCCTCCCAGTGATACAAACAACAATCAAGGCTTAACTACAATAAGACTGTACACAAAGCTCACAAAGGGGTGCACCAAGAGTGTCCACCTCAGGTAATTGGGGAGGCTGAGCCACTGTGCCCTATAGGACACCTAGCACAGAAAGCCACTCTATCAACACAGGGAAGCATAAAAAATATGGAGACAAAGAAACAGGTCACAAATGACAGAAATGGAGGAAAGCAAACTACTAGATACAGAGTTCAAAACCACACTTCTAAGGTTTTTCAAGAATTTTCTAGAAACCTCCAATAAATTTAGTGAGACCCTCAAGAAGTCTAGTGAGACCCTCGAGGATATGAAAAAGGACCAACTATAAATTTAGCATACACTGACTAAAATAAAAAATATTATACAGAGTTCCAACAGCAGACAAGAGGATCACAAGAATCAAGTCAACGATTTGAAATATGAAGAAGCAAAAACACCCAACCGGAAAAGCAAAAAGAAAAAAGAATCCAAAAATATGAAGATAGTGTAAGGAACCTCTAGGACAACTTCACGCATACCAATATCCAAATTATGGGAGTGCCTGAAGAAGAGAGAGAGCAAGATACTGAAAACTTATTTGAAGAAATAATGACAGAAAACTTCCCCTACTTGGTGAAAGAAATAGGCTTCCAAGTCCAGGAAATGCATAGAACCGCAAACAAAAGGAATCCAAAGAGGACCAACCAAGACACATCATAATTAAAATGTCAAGAACAAAAGACAAAGAGAGAATCTTAAAAGCAGCAAGAGAAAAAAGTCAATTACCTACAAGGGAGTACCCATATGACTGTCAGCTAATTTCTCAACAGAAACTATGCAGGCCAGAAGGGAGTGGCAAGAAATATTCAAAGTGATGAATACCAAGAACCTACAACCAAGATTACTTTATCCAGCAAAGCTATCATTCAGAATTGAAGGTCAGATAAGGAGCTTCACAGATAAGAAAAAGCTAAAGGAGTTCATCACCACCAAACCAGTATTACATGAAATGCTGAATGGTCTCATTTAAGAAGAGGAAGATGAAGAAAAGGGTAAAGATACAAATTATGAACAACAAATACACATCTATCAACAAGTGAATCTAAAACTCAAGTGAATAAATAATCTGATGAACAGAATAAACTGGTCAATATAATAGAATCAGGGGCATAGAAAGGGAGTGGACTGACTATTCTGGGGGGGGGGTGTGGGGGGTGCAGGAAGAGACTGGACAAAAATCGTACACCTATGGATGAGGACAGTGGGGGCGGGGGTAAGGGCAGAGGGTGGGGTGGGAACCAGGTGGAGGGGAGCTATGGGGGGAAAAAAGAGGAACAACTGTAATAATCTGAACAATAAAGATTTAATTTTAAAAAAATGGATAAAGGACTTAAATGTACAATGGGAAACCATAAAAATCCTTGAAGAAGCCATAGGTATTAACATTGCAGACATTTGTTGCAGCAATATCTTTACTGATACAGCTCTTAGGGCAATGGAAACTAAGGAGAAGATAAACAAATGAGACTGCAGCAAAAGAAACCATCAACAAAACAACAAGAAAGCCCACAGCATAGGAGAACATATTTGCCAATTTTATCTCCAATAAGGGTTTAATCTCCAACATTTACAGGGAACTCATACAACTTAGCAAAAGGAAGATAAACAATCCAATAAAAAATGTGCAAAGGACTTAAATAGACACTTTTTGAAAGAAGATATACAGAAGGCCAAGAGACATATAAAACATGCTCAAAGCCACTAATCATCTGAGAGATGCAAATCAAAGCGACAATAAGGTACCATCTCACACCTGTCAGAATGGCTATCATCAACAAATTAACAAACGACAAGTGCTACAGAGGATGAGCAGAAAAAGGAACCCTCTTGCACTGCTGGTGGGAATGCAGACTGGTGTAGCCATTGTGGAGAACAGTATGGAGTTTTCTCAAAAAATTAACTCCCATTTGATGCAGTGATCCCACTTCTAGGAATATATCCCAAGAAAACAGAAACACTAATCAAAAGGATATATATCACATGATCTCACTCATTTGTGGAATATAATGAACAACATAAACTGATGAACAAAAATAGATCCAGAGTCATAGAAGCATCAAACAAACTGTTCAACCTATGAGGGAAGGCAGAGGGTGAGGGGGTAAGAGATCTACCAAAGGACTTGTATGCATGCATATGAGCATAACCAATGGACACAGATGGGGAAGAGGGTGCAGGTTTGAGGGCATGTGCTGGGTGGTGGGGGCGGCCAGGGAGAGGTCAATGGGGGGAAAAGGAGACTTATGTAATACCTTAAACAATAAATAATTTTTCAAGGGCATTTTAAAAGTAACAGGGCGTTAATTTTCACATATGGCATACAGAGCAGAAATTTTGTCCGTTAAATCCAAAATGTGTTTATTCAAACTCTGCAAAATTGAGAATTTACTGTACTGAAAGCTCTCTTAAAGGAATTCATCCAAGATCTGTTTCTCAGTTACATGTCAAAAGAAAGCCACACATCGGTGCCAGCTCACTTTTTCCCACTCTCCATGGAATTCAACATTCTATTTGGGATTCAGAAACCAGGTCCTGACAGGCATTTAAACAGTGTCAACATACCTCTGGTCTGTAGGGAATCAGTTCCTTGCACGCTTCCTCTTTTTTTTATCCTTTTTTTGGGTATTTTGTTCATTAGTTTGTTTTGTTCATTAGATTCCACATATAAGTGAGATTGTACGGTGCTTGTCTTTCTCTGACTGGCTTACTTCACTGAGCATGCCACTCTTCCTCTTAAAGCTTAGCCAGTCACACAGAAAATCAGAAACCCCATTTGACCAGAATGTAGTAAAAGATTTCCTCATAACTTGTTTTCTAATTTCAATATTGAATTGAAAGACACATAGCTAAAATTTTCCCCACACCTAGACCTTAAATGAAGTGTCATCCTAGGCAAGTTTGTTCTTGTCTCAATGTTTGTTTCATAGCCCTGGAAAAACATCTGTCAAAATAATGCTATTGGGCAAGTTCATGGTTAAGAGCCTTGGTAACTCCACCCCCAGCAGCAATTATGCCAACCACTACATGTAATGCACAGAGCCAGCAAAGTGAGAGCAAGAGTGAGCACTTGGAATGTTCTGATAACTGATCAACCAGATAACCAAACTCCTGAATACTTGACTAACTGAAGCAGCTCAAGGATCAAGTGAGAAGATATTTGATGTGCCTTAGCCCCCAGGCTGGGGTGTTTAAGGACGTCTACATTCACCCATGAATTCAGTGTAGGCAGGCTTGTCATGACACCAGTTGAATCAGAGTATCCAGGGGAGCTGCTCCTGTTCACCAGATAACACAAGATGAGGGAGGATACAAATATAACATGATGTGACTGCTGGAAATTGAGATTGTTAAAGCATCTGCTACTTGGACATGTTTTTAAGCTCTTACAAATTTCCTCATTTGAGAAATATGGACAATAGTACCTCGTGAGATTGTTGCCAGGAGTAAATAAACTAACACACAAAGTACTTAGCACAGTGTCTCATTTACAGAAGGTGCTTTACAAACCTCCCTCCCTATTCACATTAAATAACCCTTCCTTTTTCCATGGGAGGCTCAATAATGAATCCTCCAAAAGGATTCTTAATGCCGGGAGCCTATAAATGTAAGGGTTTTCTAAAAAGAGTCTTTGAAATTGGAATGAAGTTAAACATTTTGAGGTGAGATTTTCCTAGATTAGCTGGGTTGGTGTTCACCCCAAATAGCCTTGTAAAAGAGAGTCAAATGGAGAAGACATAGAAGAGAAGGTGGCTCAACCACAGAGACTGAGATAGGAATGATGCAGCCACCAGAAGTAGGTGCCTCCAGAGGAAAAGCAGTCTATATTTGGCCAGTTGAACTAATTTCTGATCTGGGCCTCCAGAACTGTGAGCAAACACTTTTCTGTTGTTTGAAGCCACTAAGTTTTTTACAGAAGCTATAGGAAATATATTTCCCTCACTTCATCAATATCACACATTGATACCAGACATTAGTCACTCTCCTTTCAAAGCCACTAGCAATTCCTTTCACTATCTACAAAGTCAACCATCGTTTCTGTCTTGAAATGCAATGCACTTTGGCTGGAACATCTAAGTAAGAAGTGTCTAGTTTCCCTTTAATTTCATATTTTTCACCTTAAAAAAAAGAGAAAATCCTCAGGTGTTTATGATATACTACACCATAGACAGAGGTGGTTAGGAGGCATTTAGGGTGCCTCATCACATTCTATTGGAAATCCCAGGATGTCTTTGCTTGGAGCCCTTCATTACTGGGGTGGCCCCAGCAGTGCTCTGGCTCCTTTGCCTGGTTTAGGAGGCATCAGCTTGTCCTGGAGGGAAGAATGCATTTTTTTTCCCTCATTTGGTATTTCTGTGGTCATCAAAAAATTCATTGAGATGATTTTAAGTAATATTGCAAATGGTTTTCAGGGCACATGGACACAGAGTTAAATACTACCATTGCCTTTTCAATTACCTTTCAAGCCTATCTACATCAAGAAGAAAGTCTAGTGGGTTTTATACTGATTATACCTCCTATTTACGGCAAAGGTTTCTCTTTTTTAACCATGTATGATAATCATACAAAGTTTTCTTCTTAAACAAATGTATTTAAGTAAATACAGTGAATCAATTTAAACAAAAGTATTAAATAAATACTAACTTCACTATGATCACCAGCATTACAGGTGATCATAGTGAAGTTAGTTCTCAAATGTTTAAAATTTGGGACATATCACCCTAAAAACATAGGAACCTCTATGAAGTTCATGAAAGACTACACCCAAACCCAAAGCTTTGCAGACTGAAGTCAGTCAACATCAAAACCTTAACTCCAGGCCTGTATAATCCTTAATCATTCTCAAATAGTTCCAGTACATTCTGCCTAAGATCCCCAAAGTGTGACTGAGGGCCTCCATCCACCTGGGAAGTCCAAACCTTCCCACCCTCCTGCCAAGTCAGGTTCTGGCAGGTCTAAACTGCACCATCCACTCACTCACTGGACCTTTTCCATAACAGTCTAGAGAGTCTGTGTCAAGGGCAAATATATACAACTAGAGGCCTGATGCACGAAATTTGTGCAAGGGGCTCAGCTCTTGCAGCAGTGGCTGTCTAGGCACTCACAGCCCTGGCTTCATCTGGAAGGTCATCTGGATGGTCATTCTGCTGTTTGGTCTAATTAGCATTTGAGCTCTTTATTATATAGGATTCTTATGTTGAGCAATTGTGCTACATGCCTTTACATTCTCTCTCTTTCCACAAATAGAAAGATAACTGGCTTCTACATGAGCTGAAGGGGCCTGTGTTCTAGTGGTCATTTTAAAAGAAAATGCAGTTATGTAATTACAGTAATTTTTACATTTAAAATAAAACAGAAATACTTAAATAATTTTGGTTGCATCACTCATTTTTCACTCTGTTTAGTGAAAAAAATGATAGTAATACATCTAGATTTTATTTCTACCCCCATGGATGATGAAAAAACCTATACGCCAGTGCCTTTAATAGGCAGAAAAAAAAATCCAATCTTTTGGGTACTTACATCACACTCATATGTGCAGAGAAAATTTTGTTCCCTTAACTTACTTATAACAGGTTCAGTTTCCCTCCTGAAGTCACATCTACAGAGCAGCAGGAAAAAAAAATCCACAAAATTTTAGTTGAATAGAGTAGGCCTTGAGCTATCAGTTTAGCTTAAGTCAGTCACATGGTCTTGTTTTGATAAAGGCTGTTCTTTATTTCCTACCCCCTCTCTTCCTTTCTCAAGTTGGCAATGAGCATATCACAGCAGGGGAAGGATGTGTTATATGTGTATATGTGTTCCTTATGAAACTCTCCTTATCACTGAGCCTTCTAGAAGCTGTTACTCAATGTTTAAAGAAGAGTCCATATTATCTACCTCTTCATTAAATCAGGGGTTCACAGACTTCTCACATTTACTCCTGTAGGTGTTATAGTGGTAACGAGATATGGCCCAGACAGTTTGCACTGTAATCCTTGGTTATACAACCACTTCACTCTTCGCAATGATCATCTCCCAAACTCTAACACTATATTGTCTGTTTTCAAATCACTGCATACCGTCTGTGACCTTGAGCAACCTATGTAATAGCTTTGTGCCTGGTTTTCCACATCTATTAAATGGGGAGGAGGATAATAATAATGGTATCTACCTCTCAGAGTCACTATGAATGCTATATAGATGTTCAGTATTATTGTTTTCATTGTTGTGCTAGGAAGGTGTCCAGACTGAGTCAGCTTACTTCCCCCTCTCAGAGGAGCATGGAGAACCTCCAGACTCTACTTAGATTACACACCAGACAAAGGAAGCTCAGAGATCTAAACTCCCATCTTCTCTGCCTATGCCATGGGGCATTCTCAGCTGTGACCAGCCACAGGTTATGGGAGAGCAAACTGTGAGGCAGCCTTCTCATAGAATCCCAAAATGAATCAAGGAAAACTGCCCACATCTTTGCCCTTGGTTCTCTAATCACCATGCCTAGGCCAAAGCCAGAGAAAATAAATGGGGCTCTGTCTCATGTGTCCCTCACACCTCTCAGCCTCTTTCTCCTTCACAATCATTCTGAAACTGCTTGTAAGAGCTTTGCTTCGCTTTTCCTTCTGTCTTCCTCCCTTGCATAGTATCTCCCTCTTCCAGCTTAATGACTATGCCACAATGGTGGGCAGAGCAGAGAATTACTAACACTTAGACCTAAATTAAGAAGCTTTCAAGCGTGCCATACATATTACACTAGTTTACGACCTAAAAACAGTAAAAGCCATCTGCAAATACTCAGTGATTAAAGGAAAAAAGTAAAAACACCTCTATTAGGTTGGAGGCTGGAATTCAGAGAAGTAGCAGGAATTGAGTATATTTCAGCTCATGGAAATGATTTTCTGAACTGAAACCTCCCAGACCCTCTTCCAATTATAAATTGAGGAAGGAGAAAGCATTTTCACTAGAAATAAAATGCTGATCCAGATAATTATTAACTAAGCTTTTCTGGGAAAATTGGTCATAAGATGGATTTTTCAAATGATAATGAACAAAACAGGAAACAAAGTACCGTCATGGGAAACAGCTTGTAGTCAGGGTTCCTTACTGACATTTTCCACAGAAAATTATTAATTGGTTGCTTTTTTATGTGATGTCAAAATTAAAAACACTAGCCTGCAAAGGAGAATCACTTGGCTCTTAGCAGAGACCTCCTGTAATCTGTGAAGGAGGATCATGCATAGGCTCAGGAAACTGTCTGGCTAGTACTCTGCCAGTACCACAACTAGAACCTGCTGTTCCCATATTCGAACATGCTGTGGGACTTCCCCAGGCTGCTCTCAGTAAAATATAAAGATGGAGGATGTTCCATGGGAGACATAAATCTAAGAATACAGACATTTCTTAACTTGACAGCTGTAATCACCATGAGAACCACCCTTCAAGGACCTGAAGCATCTCCTAGTGAACAGATATCGCTGCTGACTTCAGGTGTGACCTGTCTGTCTCTTTTATTAACACTGCAGCCACAAGTACATTATTTCATTTTCAGAGGCTGTATGTGTATGTCCATGCACATTTAAAAAAGTTAAACATGTTGAGCCAGCCAGTGTTTCTCAGCAGTTGACCACCGATCCATGAACCTCCAGGAGATTGCGGTTCAATTCCCCTGGTTGCTGGCTCAATCCCCAGTAGGAAGCATGCATGAGGCAGCTGATCGATAATTCTCTCTCATCATTGATGTTTCCTTCCTCATTAAAGCTACTGATTTTTTTTTTTTACTCTTTGTAATACTTTAAGCAATAAAACAACTAAAAAAAAAAACAAACAAAAACCAACAATACTCAGAAGAGCACCTGCAGGACTTCAGCAACTATATATATAATTCAGGAAACTTTTTAAAGAAATGGAATCTAGGAAACAGTAAGTGTAAGAAAACTACATTAATAATTACCACTTAAAAATCTGTCATACATAAAATAACTACAAACTTAAAAGGACTTATCTATCAGCTTCAATAATTTTAAATTGATTTTCAAAGACATATTTTCTAGATAAAAGAAGCACTCTACATTTTCAAATAGTAAATGCTGAAAGATGTAATACAACAATAACACTTTGCATTTGCTGTTCTATACTTTTAAAAATGCTCTGACACACACACACACACACACACACACACACACACACACACATTAGAGGCCTGGTGCATGGATTCATGCACTGGGGGGCGGGGGCATGGCCTGCTGTGGGAGCACTGCTCATTCCAGTCAGCTGAGCAGCTATGGACCTGTCCTCTGAGCTACTGCTGAATGAGGAAATTAGTCTGAGCTAATATTTCAGGGTAATGTCTTGGGTAAGGGCATGTTCTGTGTCCTGGAGGAACCTGGTGGAGAGCTTCACAACCCAAAGCCACTCAGTGAATGTCCTTGATGTGTGATGTCAGGTCGGTGACACCATCGGGGATGTTCAGGGCAGCCATGCTCCAGGATCCTCAGCCATCAGGACAGCCTCCTCGGGGCTCATGTCCCCTCTTGCCATCCGCCTATGCAAGCTCCCTGCATTCTTTCTAGAACACATCTTAGCGGGCCTGCATCAGCTGGTGGGGTCAGGCCAGAGTCTGGATTGTCTCAGGTATTTGATAGGTGCAGAGACTCAGCCTCACCCTGGGCAGCCGCTCATCCTGGTCAGCCAAATGGTGCTCCCACTGTGGGAGTGCATTGATCATCAGGGGGAAGGTCCTGTGTTGAGCGTCTGCCCCCTGGTGGTCAGTTCATGTCATAGCGACTGGTTGACCAGTCATTCTAGTCATTTCGCCGTTTGGTTGCTGAGTTTTTATATATATACTAGAGGCCCGGTGCACAAAAATTTGTGCACTCGGGAGGGAGGGGGGGTCCCACAGCCCAGCCTGTGCCCTCTCACAGTCTGGGACCCCTCAGGAGATAACGACCTGCTGACTTAGGCCTGCTCCCGGGTGGCAGAGGGCAGGCCCAATCCTTAGGTGCAGCCCCTGGTCGGGCTCAGAGCAGGGCCGATAGGGGAGTTGGGGCACCGCCCCCTGTCACCCACAGAGCAGGGCCGATCAAAGGGTTGGGGCGCCGCCACTGTCACACTCAGGGCAGGGCCAATGGGGAGGTTATGGCTCTACCCTATCACACACAGAGCAGGGCTCGTGGGGGGGGGGGGGGTTGGGGCACCACACCCTGTCACACACAGAGCCACAGGGTGATCAGGGGGTTGGGGAGCTACCCCCTATCAGGCACAGAGCAGGGCTGATCAGGGAGTTGGGGCGCCTTCCCCTGTCACGAACAGAGCAGGGCGGATAGGGAGGTTGTGGCCCCGCCCCCTATCACACACAGAGCTGCAGGGCGATCAGGGGGTTTGGTCGCTGCCCCCTGTCACGTTGATCCCGGTGCTGGGAGGCCTCGCTCCTCTGCTGATCCCGGTGCTGGGAGGCATATTACCCTTTTACTATATAGGATAGAGGCATAGTGCATGGGTGGGAGCTGGCTGGTTTGCCCTGAAGGGTGTCCTGGATCAGGGTGGGGGTCCCCACTGGGGTGCCTGGCCAGCCTGGATGAGAGGATGATGGCTGTTTACAGCTGGTCACACCCCCTCCAGGGTGGGGGTCCCCACTGGGGTGCCTGGCCAGCCTGGATGAGGGGATGATGGCTGTTTCCAGCTGGTCACACCCCCTTCAGGGTGGGGGTCCCCACTGGGGTGCCTGGCCAGTCTGGGTGAGGGGCTGAGGGCCATTTTCAGGCTGGCGGGTGACTGAAGCTCCCAACTTGTCCTTTTTTTCTTTTTTCTTTTTTATTCTGGGCCAGCTTTAGCTCTGAGGCTTGGCTCCAGCTCTGAGGCCTCGGCTGCTGAAAGCAGGTGTCTGGTTTGTTTGGGTTCTATAATTATAACACTGTTGTGGTCCTGCTCACACCAGCTCTGAGATCCCGGCTGGCTGAAAGCAGGGATCTGCATTTGTTCTATAATTGTGGTCCTGCTGGCTGAAGCCTGGCTGGCTGAAAGCAGGTGTCTGGGGTTTTGTTTAGCTTCTATATTTGTAAAAATGTTTCTTAAACTGCAAGCTCAGAGGCCAGCAGCGGCAGGCGGGGAACGTTGGCTTCCTCTGTCACTGAAGCAAGCAAGCCTCCTTTTTGCTTCAAGCTGCCTGGCTGCCGGCCACCATCTTGGTTGGCAGTTAATTTGCATATCGCCCTGATTAGCCAATGGGAAGGGTAGCGGAGGTATGGCTAATTACCATGTTTCTCTATTATTAGATAGGATATATATGAAGCCCGGTGTACAAATTAGTGCACTGGTGGGATCCCTCAGCTTGGCCTGTGTCCTCTCGTAATCCCAGACCCCTGAGGGATGTAGTAGTGTGTGAAGTGGCAGGCGTCCAGGGAGGAGCCCAAGCCAGGGCCTAGTGCTGCACAGTTCTCGCTCATCCCGACCCTGTTGGGCCTACTGCTGCCACTGCTCATTAGTGCTGCTGCAGAGGCGGGAGAGGCTTGCACCACTGCTGTGCTTGCCAGCTGTGAGCCCGGCGTCTGGCACCCATTGGACAGCTGAGAGGTGCTCTCCCTGTGGGTGCACTGACCACCGGGGGTAGCTCCTGCATTTGAGCGTTTGCCCCCTGGTGGTCAGTGTGCATCATAGCAACTGGTCAAATGGTTGAATGGTAGACCAGTTGCTTAGGGCTTTTTAGATGATAGATAGATGATAGATAGATAGATAGATAGATAGATAGATAGATAGATAGAGCAGGTATTATTATCATTTATGGATTGAGGAAACTGAGACATGAGAATTTAAGCAATATGACCAAGACCTCATTATATCATGAAAGGACCAGAATTCTTCTTTTTTTAAAATGTATTTTTATTGATTTTAGAGAAGAAGGGAGAGGGAGAGAGAAACAACAATGATGAGAGAGAATCATAGATTGGCTGCCTCCTGCATACCCTACACTGGGGATCGATCCCGAAACCCAAGCATGTGCCCTGACTGGGAATCGAACTTTGACCTCCTGGTTCTTAGGTCGACACTCAACCACTGAGACACCATTGCCAGGCAGGACCAGAATTCTTACTCCATTGTTTTTTGTTGTTGTTGTTGTTGGGTTTTTTAAAAATTCTTTATTAGTTAAGGTATTACAAATGTGTCCTCATCCCCCCCCCCCATTAAAATCCCCATCCTCCCCCACCCCCGACTCATGCTCTTATCTCCCTGTTGTCCATGTCCATTGGTTTGGCTTATATGCATGCATACAAGTCCTTTGGTTGATCTCTTCCCCTTGCCCCTCCCTCCCCTACTTTCCCTCTGGGGATTAATAGTGTGATCTCTGTTTCTTTGTCTTTGGATCTGTCCTTGTTCATCAGTCTAAGTTTTTCTCTATATTCCACAAATGAGTGAAATCATGAGGTATTTATCTTTCTCTGACTGGCTTATTTCACTTAGCATAATGCTCTCCAGTTCCATCCATGCTGTTGCAAAAGGCAAGACTTCCTTCTTTTTTACCGCAGCATACAATTCCATTGTGTAGATGTACCACCGTTTTTTAATCCACTCATCTGCTGATGGACACTTAGGCTGTTTCCAAATCTTAGCTATGGTGAATTGTGCTGCTATGAACATAGGGGTGCATATATTCTTTCTGATTGGTGTTTCTGGCTTCTTGGGATATATTCCTAGAAGTGGGATCACTGGGTCCAATGGGAGTTCCATTTTTAGTTTTTTGAGGAAGCTCCATACTGTTCTCCACAGTGGCTGCACCAGTCTGCATTCCCACCAGCTGTGCAAAAGGGTTCCTTTCCTCTCCAGCACTTGTTGTTTGTTGATTTGTTGATGATAGCCATTCTGACAAGTGTGAGATGATATACCATTGTGGTTTTGATTTGCATCTCTCATATAATTAGTGACTTTGAGCATGTTTTCATATGTCTTTTGGGCTTCTGTATGTCCTCTTTCGAAAAGTGTCTATTTAGGTCCTTTGCCCATTTTTTGATTGGATTGTTTATCTTCCTTTTGTTAAGTTGTATGAGTTCTCTATAAATGTTGGAGATTAAACCCTTATCGGTGATATCATTGGCAAGTATGTTCTCCCATGCAGTGGGTCTTCTTGTTGTTTTGTTGATGGTTTCCTTTGCTGTGCAAAAGCTTTTTATTTTGATGTAGTCCCATTTGTTTATTTTCTCTTTAGTTTCCATTGCCCTAGGAGCAGTATCAGAGAGGAAATTCCTTCGGCATATGTTTGCGCTTTCATTGCCTGTGGATTCCACTGGTACTTTTATGGTTTCCGGTCTTACGTTTAAGTCTTTTATCCATTTTGAGTTTATTTTTGTGCATGGTGTGAGTTGGTGGTCTAGTTTCATCTTTTTGCATGTATCCGTCCAATTTTTGCAACACCATTTATTGAAGAGACTGTCTTGACTCCATTGTATGCTCTTGCCTCCTTTGTCGAATATTAATTGGGCATAGTGGTTTGGGTCGATTTCTGGGCTCTCTATTCTATTCCATTGATCTATATGTCTGTTCTTGTGCCAGTAGCAAGCTGTTTTAAGTACAGTGGCTTTGTACTACAGCTTGACATCTGGTATTGAGATCCCACCTACTTTGTTCTTCTTTCTCAGGATTGCTGCAGCTATTCAATGTCTTTTTTTATTCCAGATGAATTTTTGGAACGTTCGTTCTAGATCTGTGAAATATGCTGTTGGTAGTTTAATGGGGATTGCATTAAATCTATGGATTGCTTTGGGTAGTATGGACATTATGATGATGTTGATTCTACCAATCCATGAACATGGTATGTTCTTCCATCTGTTTAAGTCTTCCTCTATCTCTTCTTTCAGTGTCCTGTAGTTTTTCATGTATAAGTCTTTTACCTCCTTAGTTAAGTTTATTCCTAAGTATCTTAATTTTTTTGATGTGATGGTAAATGGGATTGCTTTTTTAGTCTCAATTTCTGTAAGTTCACTATTGGTGTAAGGAAATGCCATAGATTTCTTGGTATTAATTTTGTATCCTGCTAACATTGCCAAATTCATTTATTAAGTCTAATAGCTTTTTGATGGAGTCTTTACGGTTCTCTATTTACAGTATCATGTCATCTGCAAATAAGGACAGTTTTACTTCTTCTTTTCCAATTTGGATGCCTTTTATTTCTTCTTGTCTGATCGCAGCGGCTAGTAGTTCCAGTACTATGTTGAACAGGAGTGGTGAGAGGGGGCATCCCTGTCTTGTTCCTGGTCTTAGGGGGAATGGTTTTAGTTTTTGCCCATTGATTATGATGTTGGCTGTGGATTTGTCATATATGGCTTTTATTACGTTGAGGTATGATTCTTCTATTCCTATCTTGCTGAGAGTTTTTATCAAGAAAGGGTGTTGGATTTTGTCAAATGCTTTTTTATGCATCAATTGATATGACTATGTGGTTTTTATCTCTCAATTTGTTTATGTGATGTATTACATTTATTGATATGCAGATATTGTACCATCCTTGCATCCCCAGGATAAATCCAACTTGGACATGGTGTATGATCTTTCTGATGTACTGCTGGATCCGATTTGCTAGGATTTTGTTGAGGATTTTGGCATCTATGTTCATGAGGGATACTGGCCTGTAATTCTCTTTCATTGTGTTGTCTTTACCTGGTTTTGGTATTAGGGTGATGCTGGCTTCATAGAACGAGCTTGGAAGTGTTCCTTCCTCTTGAATATTTTGGAATATTCTGAGGAGGATAAGTTTTACTTCTTCCATGAATGTTTGGTAAAACTCCCCTGTGAAGCTGTCTGGCCCTGGGCTTTTGTTTGCTGGGAGCTTTTTGATGACTGCTTCAATTTCTTCCATAGTTATTGGCCTATTGAGATTTTTAGATTCTTCCTGATTAAGTTTTGGAAGGTTGTATTTTTCTAGGAATATGTCCATTTCCTCCAGGTTGTCTAGTTTGTTAGAGTAGAGTTGTTCATAGTAATTTATAACAATCCTTTGTATTTCTGTAGGGTCTGTTGTTATTTCTCCTCTTTCATTTCTGATTTTGTTTATTTGGGTCCTCTCTCTTTGTTTCCTGGTGAGCCTCGCTAGAAGTTCATCAATCTTGTTTATCCTTTCAAAGCAGCAGCTCTTGGTTTTCTTGATCTTTTTATTGTTTTTTTGGTCCCTTTGTGGTTTACCTCTGCTCTGATCTTTATTATTTCCTTCCTTCTGATTACACTGGACTTTTCTTTTCTTTTCTTTTAAAATTAAATCTTTATTGTTCAGATTATTACATTGGTTCCTCTTTTTTCCCACCTTAACTCCCCTCCACCCAGTTCCCACCCCACCCTCAGCCCTCACTCCCCACCCACTCTCCTCATCCATAGGTGCATGATTATTGTCCAATCTCTTAGCGCACCCCCCACACCATTTCCCCCACAAGAATAGTCAGTCCATTCACTTTCTATGTCGCTGATTCTATTGCAATCACCAGTTCATACTGTTCATCAGATTATTTATTCACTTGATTTTTAGATTCACTTGTTGATAGATGTGTATTTGTTGTTCATAGTTTGTATCTTTACCTTTTTCTTCTTCCTCCTCCTCTTAAAGGATACCTTTCAGCATTTCATATAATACTGGTTTGGTGGTGATGAACTCCTTTAGCTTTTTCTTATCTGTGAAGCTCTTTATCTGACCTTCACTTCTGAATGATAGCTTTGCAGGATAAAGTAATCTTGGTTGTAGGTTCTTGGCATTCATCACTTTGAATATTTCTTGCCACTCCCTTCTGGCCTGCAAACTTTCTGTTGAGAAATCAGCTGACAGTCATATGGGTACTCCCTTGTAGGTAACTGACTTTCTTTCTCTTGCTGCTTTTAGGATTCTCTCTTTGTCTTTTGCTCTTGGCATTTTAATTATGATGTGTCTTGGTGTGGTCCTCTTTGGATTCCTTTTGTTTGGGATTCTCTGCGCTTCCTGGACTTGGAAGCCTATTTATTTCTCCAGGTAGGGGAAGTTTTCTGTCATTATTTCTTCAAATAGGTTTAAAATATCTTGCTCTCTCTCTTCTTCTGGCACCCCTATAATTCGGATGTTGGTATGCTTGAAGCTGTCCCAGAGGCTCCTTACACTATCTTCGTATTTTTGGATTCTTTTTTCATTTTGCTTTTCTATTTGGGTGTTTTTTGCTTCTTCATATTTCAAATCTTTGACTTGATTCTTGCGCTCCTCTGGTCTGCTGTTGCGATACTGTATAATATTCTTTATTTCAGTCAGTGTATGCTTAATTTCTAGTTGGTCCTTTATCACAACATCGAGGGTCTCACTAGATTTCTTGGGGATCTCACTACATTTATTAGCGGTCTTACCAGTCTTTTCGAGGATCTCACTACATTTATCGGTGGTCTCACCAGTCTTTTCGAGGGCCTTACTCAATTTATTGGCGGCTTCTAAACAGTTCTTTAAAGACCTTAAGAGTGTGGTTTTGAACTCTATATCCAGCATTTTGCTTTCCTTCATTTCTGTCCTGTTTCTTTGTCTCGGCATTTTTTTATGCTTCGCTGTGTCGATAGAGTGCCTTTCTGTGCTAAATGTTCCAATTACCTGAGGTAGACACTCTTGGTGCAACCCCTTGTGGGCTTTGTGCACAGTCTTGTTTTAGTTAAGCCTTGATTGTTGTAGTTATCACTAGGAGGAATTGAACTCCAGGCCAATTGGCTGAGAGAATCAGCTGTGTCTGCAGTGGGAGAACTTCTGTGCTGGAGACACCCCTCTGGGGAAAGACTTGCTTCAATGGGGCTTTGGTGCTCACTGAGTCTGCCCCTTGAGTATGTCTTTTATGTTTCCATGGAGCTGGGGACTGGATGGTCCCACTCTGACCTCTGGGCTTCCTGGCTCCTGGATCTCTAGGGAGGTGCTAATCTAGCCTTTTCCTGCGGCTATTCAGCAAAAGCCTCCCTGCAGGGCCTGGGCGGGGCGGGTCCCACCGGATCAACAGGGCGGGGCTAGCAGTTATGGCTCCTCTGAGTCCTGCCCTCAGAGGTTTGCTTCTCAATGTCCCGGTAATCACTGCAAGCCCCTCGAAGAGAAAGCTGCCCTCGAGTTCCGACTGATGCCAGACAGTCCCGCTTCTCCCGTATGAGTCTGGGTCCCTAGAGACTCGCCCAGAGCTGGAGCTCAGAGCCTGAGACTCCCTCCCAATTGAAAACGACAACCGCACCCTCAGCCGCCAGCCCACTTCGCGTGTGCCTCTGTACCTTAGTATTTTACTTCTGAATTGTGCCTCCTCTGAGACTTGGTATGGTTTTCTCTTTCCTTCTAGTTGTAGGATCTCCACTCAGCCAGCCTTCCTGTGGTTCTGGAAGATGTCTGTTCCATCTTCTAGTTGTATTTTTGAAATGGTTGTTCAAGGCAGCAAACTCCGGTGTTTACCTATGCCGCCATCTTGGTTCTCCTCTACTGGGCTTTTCTTGTTGCTCTCTTTCTAACTCTTTGAGTTGTAGGGTTAGGTGATTTATTCTCATTGTTTCTTGTTTCTTGCAGTAGGCTTGTAGAGCTATTAACTCCCCTCTCAAGACTGCTTTCGCTGTGTCCCATAAGTTTTGGAATGTTGTGTTTTCATTGTCGTTTGTTGCCATGACGTTTTTCATTTCTTCTTTGATCTCTTTGGTAACGCAGTCATTGTTTAAGAGTGTGCTATTTAGTCTCAATGTGTTTGATTTTTTTGGATTGTTTTTATTGTAGTTGATTTCCAGTTTTATGCCATTGTGATCTGAGAAGATGCTTGATATGATTTCAATTTTCTTGAATTTCAAGAGGCTTTGCCTGTGACCCAATATATGGTCTATCTTTGAAAATGACCCATGTGCACTTGAGAAGAATGTATATTCTGTGGCTTTGGGATAAAATGTTCTGAAGAGGTCAATTAATTCCATCTGATCTAGTGAGTCATTTAGGATTGATTTTTTTTGCTGAGTTTTTGTTTTGAGGATTTGTCCAATGGTGATAATGGGGTGTTAAAGTCCCCTACAATGATTGTATTGCTGTCAATCTCTCCCTTGATCTCCTTCAGAAGATTTCTTATGTATTTGGGTGTTCCTATATTGGGTGCGTATAGGTTTACCAGAGTTATTTCTTCTTGTTGGATTGCTCCCTTTAGTATTATGAAATGGCTTTCTTTATCTCTTTTTATGTCCTTCAATTTGAGATCTAATTTGTCAGATATAAGTATTGCTACCCCGGCTTTTTTTTCATTTCCATTTGCCTGAAAAACCTTTTCCATCCCTTCACCATCAGTCCGTGTGCGTCTTTTTTTCTGAGGTGGGTTTCCTGTAGACAGCAGATATATGGTTTATGTTTTCTTATCCACTCAGTTACCCTATGTCTTTTGATTGGGGCATTTAATCCATTTACATTTAAAGTTATTATTGATAGATACTTGTTAGTCACCATTTTTATTCTTTACCCCTGTGTTCCTTCTTTGTTTCCTAATTTTTCTTCTTATAGCAGACCCTTTAGCATTTCTTGCATTGCTGGTTTGGTCGTAATAAAATCCTGATGTCCTTTTTTGTCTGTGAAGCACCTGATTTGACCCTCAATTTTAATTTATAGCCTTGTTGGGTACAGTATTCTTGGATTCAGACCCTTCCTTTGTATGACTTTATTTCACTCCATTTCCTTCTTGCCTAATCTGTTTCTGTTGAGAAATCAGTCGCTAGTCTGATGGGGGCTCCTTTGTAGGTGGCTTTCTGTCTCTCTCTGGCCGCTTTTAAGATTCTTGCTTTGTCGTTGGTGTTTGACAATTTAATTATAATGTGCCTTGGCGTCAGTCTTTTGGGGTTCATTTTGTTTGGGACTCTGTGAGCTTCTTGGATTTGTGTGAGGTTTGTATTCCCTATATCAGGTAAGTTTTCTGTCATTATTTTTTCAAGTAGGTTTTCTATTTCTTGCTCAGTTTCCTCTCCTTCTGGCCCCCCTATTATGCAGATGTTGTTTCGTTTCGTGTTGTTTCAGAGTTTTTTCAGGCTCTCCTCCTGCTTTTTAATTATTTTTCTCTAGAAGCTGCTCTGCTTGGGTATTTTTTTCCTACCTTGTCTTCTAGCTCACTGATGCGGTCCTCTGCTTCTTCTAGTCTACTGTTGATGCTTTCTATTGTGTTCTTTATAGCAGTGATGTCATTTTTCATTTCCTCTTGGTTTTACACATATTGTTGAATTTGTCTTCCATTCTTTTCATCCACCTTATGACCATTTCCCTGAATTCTTTCTCTGAGAGGTTGCTTGCCTCCGTTGCCTCCATTTCGTTTACTTCTTTTTCTGGTGATGCCTGTTTTTCTTTCATATGTGGGCTGGTTCTTGGTCTCCCCATGATCTCTCTGCTCCAGGTGTTTGGTTATGTAGTTCTCTCTCTGCTGCATTTATTTCAAGGCACAAAATGCAACACAAGAAGGCACAATGCAGAAGGCACTGAACACAAATGTATTCACGACATTAATAACCCCAAATAAAGGTGACCACCTGAGCAAAGAGAATTAGGGGATAAGGAAGAAAGAAGAGAAAAAGAAAAAAGAGAAGAACAAAAAAATGAGTGCAAAAATGAAATTGGGAAAAGGGAGGGGGAAAAAAGTAAGAGAGAAAAGTGAGAGAATGAAATAGAAGAGGGGAAAGGACTACTTATATGGGGAGAAAACTCCGATAGAACCGCCTCTAATGCCAACAAATTCTAGCAACATATCCCTGGAGATAAATGCAAACTACAAACAACCACTAATATCAGCAAGGCAAGGGAAAACAGAAGCACAAAAATAACTGGAAAAGAAAAAAAAGAGAGGAAAAAAAACCAACAGAAAAGTAAAAAAAAAAAGCAAAACAACCTCACAAACAAGAATACAAAACCCAATATACTCAACAATCAAGCAAACAATGACAAAACAACAGAGAGAGAGAGAAAATTTGGATAGTGAAGAAAGATAAGGGAAAGATGTATATGGATTTAGAGCAGGGGATTGGAAATTGGATATATAAGTAGGGTGAAATTTTGACAGGGGGTAAAAAGAAGGAATAGGGAAAATCTAAAGCAGGAATGGAGTAATAGAAACAGGACAACAAAAGGGGGAAAGTGAGGAAGAGAGTTTTGGCATAAAGGTAACGTTGAGGTAGAGAAAAATGATGCTAGAGGAATGATGAAAATAGGGTGTAGAACACTAATCCCAAAATAAAATAAAGAAAAAATAAAATGACACTTTAAAAATGGTAAAATGGTAGTAGTAATAATAGAGGTTAAAAATAAAAGTGTAGTAATTAAAAGGGTAAAATCAGATGATGAAAAAAGAAACAAAAATTGGTTTCTTAATTAAAAGGTGAAAAAATAATAATAAAAAAATAAAAATAAAAATGTGCAGTAGTGAAGGTCCTTCAGTTCTTCTACTCTTCTGTCTGGCATGCCTTAGTCTTGCCAGGTATTCAGGAGGGTGTTGAATTTCCCTGCGATACACTGTTCCTACGCGTTGTAAACCACAGTCCTGATTTTAAAGCAGGCTGTATTTGTTTCCCAGACTGCCTTTATTTGTATTTACAGAAGAGTCAGTTTGTGGCTCTACCTCTGGGTGGCAGTGTGTCTGGATTGACCTCTGAGGCTATCAGTCCTCTCTATCCAGTAGTTAGAGTTTATTTTCTCTATTGTACTTAAAACTGGTTTGGGAAAGTCCATTGCCCAGAGCTGGTTCTTTAATCATTACTCCCAGCTCTGTTTCCCAGCTTCCACAAAAACAACTTTCCCCTGCAGTCTCTGCGAGTGTCTCCAACTGGGAAATCCCATGCACAGGGTTTAATAATCAAAGGCAAAAATTTAAGGGGAGGAGATAAAAACAAGAGCCTGAGAAGTTGCCTGAATTCGCAACCCACCACCTTCCAGGTCTGTGAGAAGTCTTCTCCGCACACCCTCTCTCCCCTGGCACCAAGCAGCCGGCACACTGGCAAAATCTGAGTCTGCCTTTTTGCATCCAGTCCAGCTATGGGATTATTTTTAGTGTTCCCTTCTGCCAGCAGCGCTGTGGGAGCCCTTCCACACTCGCAGATCACGCTGGCCCCAAAGGCCGCAGACTTTGTGGGGTGCAGACCTCCCCGCACACGTTCCTCTCCCCAAACTGAATTGCAAACTGCACCTTCAGGCGAAGTCTAACCTTTCCGTGAGAAGAAGCAGGGCTCCACGTAGTCGCGCTGTCCCAGATCCGGTGTTTCCGGGTTAGCAGCCGATCTCTGGATGCTGGGTCTTTGGGTGTATATGCTTCTAGTAACAGCCACTCAAGATGGCGTGGTCTCTGCAGCTGAGCCAGTGCTCCGGGAGAGATTCAGCCGCCGTCTCCAACCGTCCCATTTCTCCGGGAGTCCTCCGCCTTTCCCAGCTGCAAACTGTCTCCCAGCTGAATATCTTCTGCTTATTTGGGCTATATGTTACCCGCTTCAGCTGCTCACCCTTATCTGCTCCGGAACAAGGTACGTGACACGTCAGTCTATACCTATGCCATTTTTTTTTTCAAGCTACTTATGTTTTTTAAATGGAATTGGCTCATAACAGTTTAACAGAATAAAAAAAGCCCTGGAGACATGCAGAAGTTTCTTCATTAAAAAAATAACCCTGGAGAAAAAAATGGCGGAGGTTTAGACGGACGTGTTGGTGCTTTGTCCCAGAGCAGATAAGGCCGAGCAGCTGAAACGGGTAACATACAGCCCGAACAAACAGAGGAGATTCAGCTGAGAAACAGTCTGCAGCCAGGAAAGACAGAGAACTTCTAGAAAATGGGGATGGTTAGAGATTGAGGCTGAAACCTCCCCCTGGGCGCCAGCTCAGCTTCAAGACCACACCATCTTGAGCAGCTGTTATCCGCATCCAGAGATCGGCTACTAACCCGGAGGCAATGGCTCTCAAGCAGCACGACTACATGAACTCAGAGGAGACCTGCTTCCTTCCACGGAAAGGTTAGACCCCCTCCTAAGGTGCGGTTTGCAATTCAGGTTGGAGCGAGGAATGCGTGCGCGGGGGGAAATCTGCGCCCCCCAAAATCCGAGCCCATTGAGGCCAGCGTGACCCGCAAGTGGGGAGGGCTCCCGTAGGGCTGCTCACAGAAGGTAACACTACAAATAAGCCCATAGTTGGACTGGATGCAAAGGGGCAGCCTCAGATTCTTCCAGCCGGCCTGCTACTTGGTGCCAGGGGCCAGAGCGCGCGCAGAGACTCTGCGCAAATCTAAAAGGTTGGCCGAAACCAGTTTGGCTCAGTGGATGGAGCGTCAGCCTGCGGACTGAAGGGTCCCGGGTTCGATTCTGGTCAAGGGCATGTGCCTGGGTTGCGGGCACATCCCCGGTGGGAGATGTGCGGGAGGCAGCTGATCGATGTTTCTCTCTCATCGATGTTTCTGACTATCTCTCTCTCCCTTCCTCTTTGTAAAAAATCAATAAAATATATAAAAAAAAAATCTGGAAGGTGGAGCCCAGCGAGTTCGCACAGCTTTCCAGGCTCTTGTTTACACACTTCCTCTTAAATCTGTGAGTTCGATTGTTGAGCCCAGTGCATGGGATTACCCAGTTGGGGTCGCTAGCAGAGCCTGTAGGGGAAGGTTGTTTTTGGGGAGCCTGGGAAAGAGAGTTGGGAGTGGCACCTGGGGAGCCAGCTCTGAGCGGAGCTGGTTCAGGTACAGTAGAGAACTCCTGGTCAGAGAGGACTTATAGCCTTGGAGGTCAATCCGGACACACTGCCACCCAGAGGCAGAGCAGCGAATTGACTCTTCTGTAAATACAGATAAGGCAGTATGGGGAACCAATAAGGCCTTCCTTAAAATAGGGACTGTGGCTTACAACACGAAGGAACAGTGTATCAGAGGGAAATTCAACATTATCCTGAATTCTGGGTGTGCCAAAAAGAAGAGTAGAAGATCTGAAGCACCTGCATTACTGCACATTTTTATTTTTATTTTTTAAATTACTTTTTCACCTTTTAACTAAGAAAATATTTTCTTCCTCTTTTTTTTCTTCTATTTTTCCCATCACCTGATTTTACCCTTTCAATTACTACATTTTTATTTTTAACTAGTATTATTACTGCTACCATTTTACCATTTTTTAAAGTGTCATTTTATTTTGTCTTTATTTTATTTTGGGACTAATGTTCTCCATTCTATTTTCATCGTTCCTTTAGCAACATTTCTCTCTACCTCAATTTTGCCTCTGTGCTAAACCCTCTTCCCCACTTTTTCCCTTTTGTTGTCCTGTTTCTCTTACCCCAATCCAGCTTTAGATTTTCCCTATTCTTTTTACCCCCTGTCAAAATTTCACCCTACTTATATATCCTTTGTCCAATCCCCTGCTCTAAATCCTTATACACCTTTCCCTTATCTTCCTTCACTATCCAAATTTTTTTTCTTCTTCTTTTCTCTCTCTATTGTTTTATTGTTGTTCGCTTGATTGAGGAGTATATTGGGGTTTTTTTTTTAGGATTGTTTGTGAGGTTATTCTGCTTATTCTTTTTATTTTTCTGCCCCCGCTCCCCTCCTGCCCCCCCCGGATATTTTGGTGCTTCTGTTTTCCCTTGCGTTGCTTGATATTATTGGTTGTTGGTAGTTTGTATTCATCTCCAGGAATCTGTTGCTGTAATTTGTTGGGATTAGTGGCGGTTCTATAGGATTTTTCTCCTCATATAAATAGTCTCTTCCCCTCTTATACTTCATTCTCTTTTCTCTCTTACTTTTTTTTCTTTTCCTCTTCTTTTTTTCCCTACCTTTCTCCAATTTCATTTTTGCACTCCTTTTTTCTTTCTTTATTCTTTCTTTCTTTTTTCTTTCTTTCTTTCTTTCTTTCTTTCTTTCTTTCTTTCTTTCTTTCTCCTTTCTTTCTTCTCTTCTTTCTCTTTCTCTTCTATCTTCCTTATCTCCTAACTCTCTTTGCTCGGGTGGCCACCTTTATTTGGGGTTATTAATATCGTAAATACATTCGTGTTCACTGCCTGGTACGTTGTGCCTTGTTGTGTTGTATTTTGTGCCTTTAAATCAACGCAGCAGATCCAAGCAACAGCGGCCTCCTGATCACCACATGCACTGTCTGGGGAACAGTTGCTGTGTGTGAAACCTCCCCCCAGCAGCAAGAAGAGCCACCACAGCTGTGAACAGCACCCTCCAGAGGCCCTGCTACCAACGGAGGAGCAGCTGCTACCACAACTGCCCAAGGAGCAACCACAGCTCGAGGAGCCACTGCCACCCAGGGAGCAGCCACTGCCACCCAGGGAGCAGCCACTGAACAACTCAACAACTAGATATGTCAGTGAGATCAAACATGGGTAGACGAAGAAACCCCCAAAGGAAAGAACAGGAGGACTCGCCAGAAAAGCAGCTAAGTGAAACAGAGGCATGCAACATGCCAGAAAAAGAATTCAGAATAAGGGTCCTAGAGTACATACATCAGACGGAGGAAAAAATCAATACCATATGCAAGAAGCTAGAAGAAACAGATGAAAAAATAAACAACTTCAGTAAGTCCTAAGAAGAAATGAAGAGCGACATAGCTGCAATAAAAAACACCATTGAAAGTATCAACAGTAGACTAGGAGAAGCGGAGGACCAAATCAGTGAATTAGAAGACAAGGAAGCAAAACAAACTCAAACTGTACTGCAAATGGAGAAAAAAAATTAAAAGACAGGAGGAGAGCCTAAGGGAGCTTTGGGACAACATGAAACGAAACAACATATGAATAATAGGGGTGCCAGAACAACAGAAAGATGAACATGGGTTAGAAAACCTATTCGAAGAAATAATATCAGAAAACTTCCTTGAGGTGGGGAAGAAAAAAGTCACACAAGCACAGAGAGTCCCAAACAAGGTGAACCCGAAAAGACCCACACCAAGACACATCATAATTACCATGGCAAATGTTCAGGATAAAGAGAGAATCTTACAGGCTGCAAGAGAGAGATGGAAAGTTACTTACAAGGGATCTCCCATTAGATTATCAAATGATTTCTCAACAGAAACACATCAGGCCAGAAAGGAGTGGATGGAAATCTACAAAGTGATGCAAAGCAAAGGACTGAATCCAAGAATACTCTATCCAGCAAGGCTATCATTGAAAATTGAAGGGGAAATAAGAAGCTTCACAGACAAAAAAGGGCTAAGGGAGTTTATCACCACCAAGCCAGCAATGCAAGAAATGCTAAAGGGACTGGTGTAAAAAGAAGAAATAAAAAGCTCAGAAAGAAAACAGCCACACTAAAAAAAAGAAATGGCTACAAACTAGTACCATTCAATAATAACTTTAAACGTAAACGGACTAAATGCTGCAACCAAAAGACATCGAGTGGCTGAATGGATAAAAACACATGACCCATACACCTGCTGTCTACAAGAGACCCACCTCATTAGAAGGGACTCACACAGACTGAAAGTGAAGGGATGGAAAAATATCTTTCATGCAAATGGAAAGAAAATGAAAGCTGGGGTAGCAATACTTATATCGGACAAAATACATCTCAAAGTGAAGGCCATAACAAAAGATAAGGAAGGCCACTTCATGATACTAAAGGGATCAATAAAACAAGAGGATATAACCCTGATAAACATATATGCACCCAATGCAGGAGCACCCACATACATAAGAAAGCTCCAGGAAGAAATCAGGGGAGAGATCGACAACAATACAATCATAGTAGGGGACTTTCATACATCACCGACATCACTAGAGAAATCCTCTAGACAAACAATCAGCAAAGAAACAGCAATCCTAAATGACTCACTAGATCAGATGGACTTAATTGACATCTTCAGAACACTTCACCCCAAAGCCATGGAATATACATTCCTCTCAGGTGCTCATGGGACATATTCAAAAATAGACCACATATTGGGTCACAAGCAAAGTCTCCCCAGATTCAAGAAGATTGAAATCATAAAAAGCATCTTCTCAGACCACGATGGCATAATGTTAGAAATAAACTACAATAAAAACAACCCGAAATACTCAAACACTTGGAAGCTGAATAGCGTGTTATTAAATATTGATTGGGTTACCAATGAGATCAAAGAAGAAATTAAAAACATCCTGGACACTAATGACAATGAAAACACAACAATCCAAAACCTATGGGACACAATGAAAGCAGTCCTGAGAGGGAAGTTTATAGCTCTACAAGCCTATCTCAAAAAACAAGAAAAAATGGTAGTAAATCATCTAACTCTTCAACTCAAAGAATTAGAAAGAGAGCAACAAGAAAACCCCAGAGTGAGCAGAAGGAAGGAGATAATAAAGATTAGAGCAGAAATCAATGACATAGAGACCAAAAAAACAATACAGAAAATCAATGAAACCAAGAGCTTGTATTTGAAAGGATAAACAGGATTGACAAACCTCTAGCCAGGCTCACCAAGAAGCAAACAGAGAGGTCCCAAATAAACCAAATCAGATACGGTAGAGGCGAAATAACAACAGACCCCACAGAAATACAAATGATTGTTAAACAATACTACGGACAACTCTACTCCAACAAACTAGACAACCTGGAGGAAATGGACAAATTCCTAGAAAAATACAACATTCCAAAACTCAATCAGGAAGAATCTAAAAATCTCAACAGGCCAATAACTATGGAAGAAATTAAAGCAGTCATCAAAAAGCTTCCAGCAAACAAAAGTCCAGGACCAGACAGATTCTCAGGGGAGTTTTACCAAACTTTCGAGGAAGAAATAAAACCTATCCTCCTCATGCTACTACAAAAATGTCAAGAGGAAAGAACACTTCCAAGCACATTCTATGAAGCCAGCATCACCCTAATACCAAATCCAGGTAAAGACAACACAATGAAAGAGAATTACAGGCCAATATCCCTCATGAACATAGATGCCAAAATCCTCAACAAAATCTTAGCAAATCGGATCCAGCAGTACATCAGAAGGATCATACACCATGACCAAGTAGGATTTATCCCAGGGATGCAAGGATGGTACAATATCCGTAAATCAATAAACGTGCTACATCACATAAACAAATTGAAAGAAAAAAACCACATGGTCATATCAATTGATGCAGAAAAAGCATTCAACAAAATCCAACACCCATTTTTGATAAAAACTCTCAGCAAGGTGGGAATAGAAGGATCATAATTCAACATAATAAAAGCCATATATGACAGGCCCACAGCCAACATCATACTCAATGAACAAAAACTAACACCATTTCCCCTAAGAACAGGAACAAGACAGGGATGCCCACTGTCACCACTCCTGTTCAACATAATCCTGGAAGTATTAGCCATTGCAATTAGAGAAGAAGAAGAAATAAAAGGCATCCAAATTGGAAAAGAGAAAGTAAAACTGTCCTTATTTGCAGATGACATGATATTATACATACAAAACCCTAGAGACTCCATCAAAAAGCTACTAGACTCAATGCATGAATTTGGCAATGTAGCAGGATACAAAATTAACCCCAAAAAATCTGAGGCATTTCTATACACCAATAGTGAACTTTCAGAAAGAGAGATTAGAAAAACAATCCCATTTACCATCGCACCAAAAAAATTAAGATACCTACGAATAAACTTAACTAAAGAGGTAAAAGACCTCTACTCAGAAAACTACAGGACGTTGAAAAAAGAGATAGAGGAAGACATAAAGAGATGGAAGAACATACCATGTTCTTGGATTGGTAGAATCAACATCATTAAAATGTCCATACTACCCATAGCAATCTATAAATTCAATGCGCTTCCCATTAAAATACCAATGGCCTACTTCAAAGATCTAGAACGAACTCTCCAAAAATTCATCTGGAATAAAAAAAGACCCCGAATAGCTGCAGCGATCCTGAGAAAGAACAAAGTAGGTGGGATCTCAATGCCAGATATCAAACTGTATTACAAAGCCACTGTTCTCAAAACTGCCTGGTACTGGCACAAGAATAGACATATAGATCAATGGAATAGAATAGAGAGTCCAGAAATTAGTCCGAACTAATAAGCTCAATTAATTTTTGACAAAGGAGTCAAGAACATACAATGGAGCCAAGATAGTCTCTTCAATAAATGGTGTTGGGAAAATTGGACAGATATATGCAAGAAAATGAAACTAGACCACCAACTTACACCATACACAAGAATAAACTCAAAATGGATAAAGGACTTAAATGTAAGATAGGAAACCATAAAAATTCTAGAAGAATACAAAGGCAACAAAATCTCAGACATAAACCAAAGCAATTTCTTCACTGATACAGCTCCTAGGGCAGTTGAAACTAAAGAGAAAATGAACAAATGGGACTACATCAAAATAAAAAGCTTCTGCACAGCAAAAGAAACCATCAACAAAACAACAAGAAAACCCACTGCGTGGGAAAACATATTTGCCAATGTCATATCTGATAAGGGCCTAATCTCCAAAATTTATAGGGAACTCATACAACTTAACAAAAAGAAGATAAACAATCCAATAAAAAAATGGGCAAAGGATCTAAATAGACACCTTTCAAAAGAGGATATTCAGAAAGCCAAGGGACATATGAAAACATGCTCAAAGTCACTAATCATCCGAGAGATGCAAATCAAAACAACAATGAGGTATCATCTCACACCTGTAAGAATGGCCATCATCAACAAATCAACAAATGACAAGTGCTGGAGAGGATGTGGAGAAAAAAGGAACCCTTCTGCACTGCTGGTGGGAATGCAGACTGGTGCAGCCACTATGGAAGACAGTATGGTGTTATCTCAAAAAGTTAAAAATGGAACTCCCATTTGACCCTGTGATCCCACTTCTAGGAATATATCCCAAGAAACCAGAAACACCAATCAGAAAGGATATATGCACCCAGATGTTCATAGCAGCACAATTCACCATAGCTAAGATCTGGAAACAGCCTAAGTGCCCATCAGTAGATGAATGGATTAGAAAACTTTGGTACATCTACACAATGGAGTACTATGCTGCTTTAAAAAAGAAGGAACTGTTACCATTTGCAACAGCATGGATGGAACTGGAGAGCATTATGCTAAGTGAAACAAGCCAGTCAATGAAGGAAAAACACCACATGATCTCACTCATTCATGGATAATAAAGACCATTACAAACTTTTGAACAATAATAGATACAGAGGCAGAGCTGCCTCAAACTGATTGTCAAACTGCAGTGGGAAGGCCAGGGAGTGTTGGGGGACAGGAGGGAGGGGAGTAAGAGATCAACCGAAGGACTTGTATGCATCTATATAAGCATAACTAATGGACATAAGACAGTGGGGGGTAAGGGCGGGCAGGGGATTGTCAAGGGGCGGGGGGGAAGGACACTTATGTAATACCCTTTGTAATACTTCTAGCAAAAAAATTAAAAATATATATATATATATATAAATAACCCTGAATTTGTAGCACTGGGATTTAATAACCAATGGTAATGCTTGCCCTAAATATACAAGATAAAAAAAGTACCATATGGAAGGACTGAAGAGAGGTGGAGGAGGTTATAGGAGGATAAACGGTGATGGAAGGAGACTTGACTTGGGGTGGTAAGCACACAATACAATATACAGATGATGTATTATAAAATTGTACACCTGAAACCTGTGTAATTTTATTAACCAACATGACCCCAATGAATTCAATAAAAAATAAAGACATATCAAAATAAAGGCCCCCATGCATTCAATTAAAATTAATTCATTCAAATTATAAGGAACCCAGGCTTAAGAAATCATTAATTTGTGTTTGTATGGACTTGGATATCTATGGACAGATTCAGCTTTAAACAAATATCTAATTATTCTTATCATATTAAAAATATCAGTTAAACCACACACACAAAAGTATCATGTGGCTTGTTATAATCAACAATTAGGAGAGATTTGGGAAGTAATGGAATCACAGAAGGTTAGGCATGGCAGCATTGTAACAGATCACTTCATTTAATCTCTCCAGTTTATTCCTCCCAATTCCCCATCCCTTTCTCTCCCTAAAATTAAATTCCTTTATCTAGGCTACATATTTAAATATTATAGCTGAAAGTCAATGTTCTTAGTTCAAATTACAGAAAAAGAGAAAAGAAATTCTAATGTAAACCAGAATCCAGAACCTAAAGATGCATTACATAAGATGAAGAGGCTAATATCCTTATTACACAAATAATTCCCTACTAATAATTACAAAATAAATAGCCCAAAGGGGAAATAAAGAAAGGACATTAATTGGCAATTCAAAAAAAATCTATAGGAATTCTTGATAAATGTTCCATCTTAATAGAAATCAAAGGAATGAAAATGGAGACAGTAAAATTCCATGTTCACCTATCCACTGAAAAATATTTTTAAAAGGTTGATATTCAATATTGCTGAGGGTTATGAAAATGGGTTCTTCTATAGGCTGCTAATATTCATGAAAACCTGTATAAACTTTCTGAAAAGCAAGTTAACAATATGTTAAAATTCTTTTAAAAAGGGCATGTCCTTTGACCTACTAACTTAATTTCTAACCATTTATCTTAAGAAAGTAATAATTAATCTAAATCAATCTAAATGTCCAATAATAAAGATGGCATAAGCACTTTTGTAGATTTTATTCAATTGACTGCTACCCAGTAATCAGGTCTGTGACAAAGTAAATTTAATGCTACAAAATGTTTATAAAAATATTAGGTTATATAAAAAATACAGTGTGATTTAATAAGATGGTATATCAATAAAAATACATATATGTTTTGAAAAATGAAAAATAAATATCAAAAATTTTGAGCAAGTTTTTCTTTATTATTTTCCATAACTTTAAAAATCTTTACCAATGAACATATATTACCTAAGACAGAACCTAAGCAATTCAAATGACAACACAGAATCTATGAAGATAAATCTTGTTCACAGCTAGGAAGCAGAATTTTATAATCTCTAGGAACCCTTCCAAGGACATCATTCTATAGTTCAAAACTGATCTTTCAGAAAACCACACACTCAAATGAATTCTGCTTCAATGAGAATAAGGTAAATGATTGCACATAGGCATGCATGCGCATACATGCAACACAAACACACACACACACGGAATTATTTTAATACTTTATTTAACCTTTGGGGGTGTTGGGGGATGGGGGTTAGGGAGAAGGGCTCAGTGTCCCTTTAAATCTTAAGCATCACTTTGTAATTTCATGGCTGAAACAGAGTGGCTGGTTTAAATGCCTTTAGCAACTGATTAGCTAGTAATCAGGGAATTCAGCAGCGTTTCTGTTTCAGAGCTAGTAATCATCATTCTAACACTGAATTCAACTTTTGGTAGGCAGCAGGCACACTGCTGTCACTATTATACTCCGCTCCACACTCCAATTCATTTGTAGTTTCTGTCTAAGAAAAAAGAAAAAGAATCCTAGTGAAGATTTTACCTAGACCAGCCTGTTGCTGGATTTGTTTTTGTTTTGTTTTGTTTTGTTTCTTTCACTGGCTTTCTGTATTCATAGGTGATATAATTTATTATTGATGAAAGCAAAGATAATTTTTGAAAAACTAGTGTGTAGCTGAGGAAAATATTAAGCATTATTAAACTCATGTCATAACTATTTTAAAAAAAACTAACAGAGGACTTTGAAAAGACTATTGTTTTGTGAGAAAGATCCCCAAAGTAGCATAGGAAAATTTGAAATGCTGACTTTCTCCTTTCCAATTTTAAGCATTGTGCCTGCAATCAAACATGTGTACCAAACTTTCTAAAGCCATTAAGGGTCCTTTGGGAAAAACACCAGTAATAAGTCAATTGCCATTCACATTTGGAATGCAAGTAACCAAATTGCCACTGAAAGTCCATTCTTCCACTCTCAATGTTGAATGGTGGCCCCCTCCCCCCAAAAAAGGTGAGGTAATCACAAAAAAAATCTTAAAATTCTTGCTAATGAAAGGGTGGATAAAGCCATACACTTATGACTACACAAACAAGAAAACAAACAGACAAATACAGTACATTGTGAGAACTCTGTATTGCATGGGTGGTCCTTGACCTGTGTTGAACCTCTAGAGTGAGACCCCATTCTAATTATAGCGCCAATCCTTTGTGCCCACTGACATTTACTGTCTTCTAATTACAATCCTTATATATGGAGAACAAGGCTTAAGCATTTTTTTAAGTAGTGCAAGCAATTTCAGATTCTGTGATCCAAATGTTCCTTTACAAGTCTTTAAATATATATCCTGTAAACGACCATTTCCCCTTTCTTTCTGATGCCTGAGAGAAAGAAGGAAATGTATGTGTGAAGTCACATGTCAGTGCAGCAGCGACACCTCAAGAGTCAGTGCCAACGTTCAGCAGGGTGACTGTGCCTTTGTGTACAAGTATCAGACAAAGAGTGTGAGGATGAGGTAAACAGGTTTTCTTGGAATCTGGCATGGTATTTATGAGGATTACTCTTAAAAATGCTCAGAAGGCTGTTAAAAATAATTTTTGGAGTTTAAATTATTGTAGAAGAGAAGACTTCAGGAATATACCATGGTAGTCAGCATAGTTTACAAAGCATGTCCAGTTTTCCGTCTTCCAGGAACTTCCAGAAATCCCCATGGGTAGAGCCATGGGACTATTTTTAGTCAGTGAGACACATTATCAAAGGAAATGTGCCATTTCCAGACCAGACCAGAGCATTTAATGGTCAATGGGAGACACTCAAGCTTCCTTTTCCCTCTGGCATTGGTGGTTGGCCGCATTCTAGATGGCAGCTACTCTCTCAACGTGTGTCCTAAAGAGTTATTATGAATCCAACCCCTGGAGATCCACAATATATATTATTGAATGAGAAATAAAAATTGGTTATTTGATGCCACCCAGCATATTTGAGTTGTTACCCAGCATAACCCAATATTCTGACTGATATACAGGGTGTCCAAAAAATTGTATACACACTTTGAATAATTATTAACTCCAATGGGTTAAATCTGAAAAGAAAGAAACATCAATTGAGCTGCCAGCTGTTAAAGTTTGGAACACTCTGTATATGAACTTTCAAATACATAAAGCCTAACAATAAAGCTTTTACTGGCCATTCAAGAAATCAAATATGTTATAAAAGTCATAAAAAGATACATACAAAGACCATAAAAATCCTAGAACAGTTAGAAGTGATCAATGTAAACAATCAAAAAACAGCAAAGCACTTCAGGGGGAATCTGCTGGTGGAGAGAAGTGGTGAATGAAGAGCTATAAGCTCAAAACCAATAATTAGAAATGTCCTTATGTTTGCTGCAGTTCTTCCAGCAAAGTTAAAATGGTACATAGAATCATGTCTTTTCATAAGCATTCAGACATAATTTTCTTACTTTTGGTACATGGTTCTACAGATTAAATGCACCAACTCTTTTGCCATTTTTCCTGTGAATTATCAACTGAAAGCTATAGGATCATGTTTTTATTACACAGACAAAATAAACAAATTCCCACAAAATATTTATTTCTGTTTTTCCTTAATAAAAAAAAGTCTCTATAAATTTTGAGAGATAGAATTTGTACTACTTAAATTTTGTTTCCTCCACATAAAAGTGTATAAAACTATGACATCTAGGACAGTCTCATTTTATAAGTGAAGAGAGTAGCATCATGAAGCCAAATAAAATATATTTAGGGATCCATATTTCAGTATTATTAAAAGTTTCTAAAATACTTGACATCCATTTGGCCACTCAATAAATATATAATGAGCACTTATCAGTCACCAGATATTGGTCTATGTGAGCAAAACACACTCTAATGAGAAAGGCAACCATCAATGAGTAATTAAAAAACAGAACAGAAAGCCCTCAGCTTGAAGTGAGCTGTGTGGGCACACAAAAGGCCATGAAACCCGGAGATAGGGGACCAGGGAAGGCTTCCTAGTCATGATGTCTAAAATGAGACCACACTAAAGGGAGCTAAGAGCATAAACTTTCCAGGAAGAATAAAAAAGAGAGAACCATATGAAAGACCTGAAGCAAGAGAGAGCATGGTGGGCCTTTGGTCAGTAATTTTGGGTCCTCAAAGCAAACTGAGAGTAGCTGAAGATGAAATCAAAGAGGTTGATTTGACAGGATTCAGGTCTGAAGCTCCTCTTAGATCATGTAAAGGGAGTTGTGTTTTTTGTTAAAAACCAGTAAGCCACTGATTTTAAAGCAGAGAAATTGCTAGAATTATATATGAGTTTGAGCAAGTTCACTCTGTGGTACAGAAAATGGATTGGACAGGGTAAGCCTGAAAGCAGAGCAGCTGGTTGGGAAGCATTGTAAATATTCCTAGTGAAATAAGTGTCCTCTAAATTAGGACAGTAGCAGCAAGATAGAGAATTTTGGACAGTTTGAGAGAGAGAAAATAAAGTCAAGAGAATGTCCATTGATCAAAGGATGGGAAGAAAGGTCAAGGACATCTCCCCAAGTGGCTCTGGGCTCACTTGCCTGGCTTGGTACCAATTATTACTTAGTGAGCTTAAGGACCTTTTCCCAATCTCTTTTGCAATAGTCTCTTCATGTAACAAATAGAGATAAAAATAGTACTTGCCTTATAGATTGATTTAAAGTGAGTGGTCCATTAAGGCCTAATTCATAGTAAATTCTCAATAAATATTAGCTACTAGAGCAGTGATGGTGAACCTTTTGAGCTCGGCATGTCAGCATTTTGAAAAATCCTAACTTAACTCTGGTGCCATGTCCCATATAGAAATTTTTTGATATTTGCAACCATAGTAAAACAAAGATTTATATTTTTGATATTTATTTTATATATTTAAATGCCATTTAACAAAGAAAAATCAACCAAAAAAAAATGAGTTCGCCATCACGGCTTGGTGCATGAAATTCATGTACAGGGGAGGGGGGGTTCCCTCAGCCCAGCCTGCACCCTCTTCAATCTGGGACCCTTCAGGGGATATCCGACTGCCAGTTTCAGCCTGATCCCTGGGATCAGGCCTACATTCCTCTCACAATCCTGGACTTCTAGCTCCTAATTGCTCACCTGCCTGCCTGCCTGCCTGCCTGGTCGCCCCTCACTGCCTCTGCATGCCAGCCTGATCACCCCTAACTGCTTCCCACTACTGGCCAGGTTGTCCCCAACTGCTCCCCACCGCTGACCTGGTCACCCCCAACTGCCCCTCTGCCAGCCTGGTCACCCCTTACGCCCCCCCCCCCCCCCCACTGGCCTGGTCACCCCACACAGCCTGCTGTTCAGTCGTTTGGTCATCCCTCACTAATCCCCCTGCTGGTCTGGTCGCCCCATGCAGCCTGCTTGTTCAGTCATTTGGTCATCTCTCACTAACCCCCCTGCTGGCCTGGTCATAGGCAGCCATCTTGTAAGGGTGTGAGGGTTAATTTGCATATTACTTCTTTATTATATAGAATAAGATTGCAAAGGAAATTAAATAGAATAGAATTGAAAATATCCATTAACTTAGTGACTTTGGGGAAAGTATCATTGGAGGGTGAGAAGAGAAACCATATTGCAGTGATCTAAGGAGTAAAAGAGACAAAGAGGAGAAATGCAAGTATGGATCAGTCTTGGAAGAAGAGGGAATAAGAGGCAAATGGTTTCCAGAGGGAAATATGAAACCTAAAAGGACTTTTTAAAATATATATTTATAAATTTTATTAATTTCAGAAAGGAAAGGAGAGGTAGGGAGAGACAGAAATATCAACATGATCTGCTGCCTCCTGCATGTATCCCTCCCCCAACTGGGAATCAAGACCTAAACTCGGGCATGTGACCTTACCTGGAATTGAACCATGACCTCCAGGTTCATAAATCAAAGCTCAACCACTGATCCACGCCAGCTGGGAAGATTTTTTTTTCTCTAAAGATGGTGATTTCAGTGTATGATTAAGAACTGGCAGGAAAGAGACAGTAGAGAGAGTGAGTTAGAAGATTCAGGAGACCAAGATCATGTATGCTGCTAGGAGCTCCACTGAAGGAGAAATCAAGGTCCAGAGCACAGCTGGAGGAAGAAAGCACAGGGAAGAGAAGGGTGCTCCTTCAGATCTGAAAACACCTCTTCTTTGCCCTCTCTAAGGCAGCTGTTTACACAATCAACAGAACAGTTTGCTGTATCTCATCACTAAGACACAGAACACATAAGGGTTAACTAAAAAAATCACATAAATGTAAGCAAAGTGAACAAACCAGGATTGTACTTTCCTTACAACCCCATCCTGCCATCTTCCACCCAGGTCTTCTGCACATCACTGACAGGGCATTAGGTCGCTGCTGAAGGAATCCTTGTGAGGACAGGGAGAGGGGGCAATGATGGATTATTGAGCAGCCAAAGGGATTCAGCAATTTATCAATTGCCAGACCAAGAAATTATATATATATATATTTTTTCAGATTATTATGACCACCCTATCAGTACTTCATTGGGCCACCTTTTGCCTTCAATACTGCAATGATTCTTCTTGGCATGGACTCCACGAGATGTTGAAAGGTGATGCGAGGAATCTGAAACCATGCCTAATGAATAGTACTGTCCAGTTCTGTGAGATTTGATGGTTGTGGAACCAGCTGCCTAATGGCTCTTTTAACTTCATCCCACAAATGCTCAATTGAATTGAGATCTGGTGATTGTGGGGGCCACCTAAGCAAGGTAAAGTCTCCCTCATGTTCTTGAAACCACTCCTGCACAATAAGAGCACTGTGGCATGGTGCATTGTCTTGTTGGAAGAAGCCATCTCCATTGGGATACACCATCAACATGATAGGATGAACTTGATCAGCAACAATACTTAGGTAGGTTGTGCTATTCAGATGTTGTTCCACATGAATTAAAGGGCCCAAATAATGCCAGGAAAACATGTCCCAAACCATAACACTGACCCCAGCAGCTTGAAGGATTGTACTCATGCATGTGGGGTGCATGCTTTCATGCTGTTTCCAACAAATTCTCACTCTGCCATCTGCATGATGCAACTGGAAATGTGATTCATCAGACCACATGACTTTTTTCCAATGCTCAACTGTCCAATCCTTGTGTTCCTGTGCCAATTGGAGACGTTTTATCTTGGTACCTGCAGACAGCAAAGGTGTTCAAACAGGCCTTTGGTTTCCATATCCCATATGATGCAGAGTATGGCTAATTTGCCTACAAACATCAGGTGATCATAATAATCTGGCCACTCAGTATATATATATCTCCAGAAATTAAACTCAGAAAGCAAGGATTTATATCAAGAGAACAAAGGGCTTAGATACAGTGAAGGGCTAGGACAAGAACCAAGGTGGATTCATGTACAAAATTATTTCTCTGTATGAAACATTTACCAATATGAAAAAGTCTATATTTTCTCAAAAAATACTCTACCAGGCCTTGTTACAAAGCCAATGCTCTTAGTAAGCCTAGACTACAGGGTCAACACCCTATCAGGAAAGCTTTTCATTGAAACTCAGGCTTGGTCACCTGCAAGCCTGTTGGCAGTGTAGCAATACAAAAGCCAGTGGTATGCAATTGCTTTTCAAGACCACAGTGACATATGACAAACATCACCCCTTATGCAGGACTTGTTTGTTTGTTTGTTTGTTAATCCTCACCTGAGGTTATTTTCCTATTGATCTTTTAGAGAGAGTGAAGATAGAGGAAAAGACAGAGAGAAACATCAATGTGAGAGAAACACATCAATACATCAATTGGTTGCTTCCTGCACATTCCCTGACCACAGCCCAGGCCCAAGCCAGGGGGGAGCCTGCACCAAGGTACATGGCCTTGACTGGAATCGAACTCAGGACTCTTGGGTCCACAGGCCAACGCTCTATCTACTGAGCCAAACTGACTAGGGCCAGGACTCTTTCTGATTCCTCTATAATGCACATGTTACAAACCTACTTGAATAAGCTTGCTTTATAATTTTCATAATTTTTTTCTAGTGGATCTCTCCTTGAAACATGAGGGAAACATTAAAAATGTCCTTTAAAATAGTAACAACACAAAAATAATTATAGCATTGGAATTTTAAAAGACCAAAGGGATTAGAATCACAGAAGTATTGTAATTTTTGTTTTGTTTTGCTTTGTTTTTAAATATATTTCTTTATTGACTTCAGAGAGAAAGGGAGAGGGAGAGAGAGATAGAAACATCAATGGTAAGAGAGAATCATACATGTGCCCTTGGCTGGAATCGAACCTGGGACCCTTCAGTCCGCAGGCCAACACTCTATCCACTGAGCCAAACCAGCTAGGGCTAGGTAATTTTCTTGATAAGTTAATGTACTCATAACTGTTAACAAATTTGAAATCAAGTTAATGATATGCCTGTTAAATTATTAGGGATGAAGCATACTAATATCTGCAACTTCTTTTGAAGTGCATCAAGAAAATATGTTTTGGTGGATAGATAGAAGGATGGATAACTGAGATAAAACAAAAAGAGGGAATTTACCAAAATATTAATTGTAGAGTATAGGTGACAGATACATGAGTTGACTTCACAGGTTTTTAAGTTTACTGCATGTTTTAAAAATTTTATACTAAAATTTTATAAAAATAAAACACTTATGAGTAACCATTTCACTCAAGTTCTTGGTTTCATCAGCTACCATGCTCTCAAGGGCCTTGTTTTATCAGTTACCTCCTTTTGGTTTCTGTCATGTACTACTTTCTCCCTGCTGGCTTTTTCTTTCTTTCAGCACTCTCGAGAGAGAGAATCTATGATGAGTGTGTGTGTGTGTGTGTGTGTGTGTGTGTGTTAAAAAACAGAAACTTATTCCAATTAGCCTTAGAGAAGAAAGGTTTGTACCACTCACAGCAAGTTCAGAACTAACACAAGCTTACTCAAGCAGAATGGAGAATATACTCACTTAGAAGTCCAGCAGGCATAAGTGGACCCATGAGCTCAAATCAAATAAATCCACCTTTTCCTATCTCTATGCCCTTCTTTTACTATGTTGGTGTCTTTTCAACCACTGTAAGATTATTTGAGAAGCAGATGTGTGAGGGATAAGATTATAATATTATCTGACATGCTTATTTAAAAATCCTCTTAAATTCTGGAAAAATTCCACCCTTTAGCTGTCTCTCCTTCTAGCTATCATAATATCACATACGACACATTTTGAAAGCTTCGTCTATATGCATTTGTGTTCTTCCTCACCTCCAACCCCCTTCATTCTCTATAATATGGATCCTGCTGCCACAGCCTCACTGACATGGCTTTTACAAAAGTCACCAATACCTTCCATGTCCAGGAAGCGGGGAGACTTCCAGTTCTTACCTCACTGGTCCTCTGGGAAGCATTTGACCACTTACTCTGTTCTTACTTTGGATTCTCCAAGTAACAGATCCTGAGACCAGGATTTGGATTTGAGTTATTAATTTAAAAGATAGTCTCAAGAAGCACATGTAAGAAATAGAAATAAGTGAGAAGGGGAATAGAGGAATGCTAATAGAAATGCATTTATAAAAAAAGGTCTTTATCAGTTTTCCTCTGGACTATGACAACAGTCCCCTGCCGGGGTTCTTGTGCAAGCATCAAGGAGGGTTCAGGAATCTGGAAAAGGCTGTGCGTAGATGACATAGGAATCCAGAGACTAATAAAGAGTCCAGAGACGAAATATAATTTTGAAAGGCATTGGGTGTCAGAGGAGCTTAGCTAACAGAGCTAAGATCCAATATCTTAAGTCTAAGGTCTTAGGTTCTCTCCGTCCCCAGGACCCCATGCTTTTTATTAACACAACTTGTCCTGAGGTGAGGCAGAGATATACACTTCAAAGGGTATACAGAAACATTGTCAGAATGGGGGAATTAGCCTACAGCTGTTCAGGTGTTTGGCCAGTAGGAGGCAATAACATGTAGATTAAGATGACTTTTAACTGTCTGGCAGCCACAATCAGTTTCCTATTCAGGTTTGGGGAAATGCCTTCAGCCATTCCCAACAGGTGACTACATGTGTGACTCAACCCTGTTGAGTCCCCAAGACTCATCATCCTTTTGATGAAACTCTTGAAATTATGACATGCTGGAATTGGTCGCCAGAATCCCCTAATGCAGCGGTTCTCAACCTGTGGGTCTCGACCCCTTTGGCGGTCGAACGACCCTTTCACAGGGGTCACCTAAGACCATCCTGCATATCAGATATTTACATTATGATTCATAACAGTAGCAACATTACAGTTATGAAGTAGCAACGAAAATAATTTTATGGTTGGGTCACAACATGAGGAACTGTATTTAAAGGGCCAAAAGGTTGAGAACCACTGCCCTAATGGGTCACACCTTGCCTGGGTGTTTGTTGCGTCTCTAAATCTATCTTTCAATCTGAAGTCAGAAAAATCTACAGAAATCTGACACCCTTCTCCCCCCAAACAAGTCTTCATGTTTCCAGATCCTTACCAGGAACAATACATTCTACTTATCACTCAGCACAAGACTTCCTCCCACTTAACCCTTATTTGCCTTTCTTGTCACTTCTTACCCTAGCCTCCACCTGTAGTTTTGAATTCCAGTACTCAACTACTGCAACACTGTCAAAAAACCATGCTCTTTCACACCATCTTGTCTTTGCCAAGGTTATATAGAGCCCTCGACCTGGAGTACTCTTCCCACTCTCTGTGCCTGAAATGTCTTTTGCATCCTTCATGACTGGATCAGACAGTCTTCCTCCATGCCCCACTGCATCTTGAGCAAACCTTTACATTGGCTTAATTCCATGCTATTATAGCAACACAATCTTCTCCCTTTTTCATAGCCCATACCAGACCATAAGGACCTCAAAGGTAAAGCCATTTATTATTGGGTAGGCAATTAAATATTGAACCATTGCTGATGCCTCTAAATTCAAGTATATAAGATTGATTACAATTTATTTTTGGACATAAAATTACAAGAGCTATTTATTGAAGGACAAAGAAAACAGCAAGGAAAACTGTTACACTCTGCATGATAGTATGTTGGAGCTAGCCAAATGGCTATGGTGAGATGTGGCGCCAGTGAAGGGAAGAGGCCAATAAACCCCTCTGTATTCCTGGCACCTCCTTGGGGAATCTGTTAGGGTTTCCAAGATCTGGAATTGGCAGCAAGTCCCTGGGCTGAATATTTGCTGTCATAAATGGATACCAAGAATTGAAATTGCCTAACTGGAAGTTATCTTCTACCACAATGGGGGTACTTGATCTTAGTTGTTGAGTTTCTCAGAAGTCCGTTAGTAGAGAACTTTTTAGTCAATACTCATTCAAGTAATATTTTGTTTTAGTTGTTATTTGAAAAATAAAACATGTACGTGTAATGAATATTACATGGTAAGAAAAGGATCCGTGTTACCTACAATATTATTCTGTAATGATAGAAATGCTCTGCGTCTGTGCTGCCCAGTACACCAGGACTATCTTGATAAGTGCTAGTAAGGCTTGAAACATGGCCAGTACAACCAGGGAATGGGATTTTTATTTTATTTCATTTTAATTAAGTTATATTTAAACTAGAGGCCCACAGCGTGTCTCGCAAGGGGGGAGGGCTCCCGCAGGGCTGCTGCCAGAAGGTAACACTATAAATGAGCCCATAGTTGGACTGGACAAAAGGGCTGCCTCAGAGTTTCCCTGATAGCCGGCTACTTGTTGTTGCCAGGGGCTTGAGCGCGCGCAGACACTCCGCGCGGTTCTGGAGGGTGGAACCCTGCGAGTTCGAACAGCTTCCCAGGCTCTAGTTTACATACTTCCTCTTACTTCTGTGAGTTTGATTGTTGAGCCCAGTGCATGTGAGTGCCCAGTTGGGGTCACTAGCAGAGCTTGTAGGGGAAGATTGATTTTGGGGAGCCTGGGAAACAGAGCTGGGAGTGGCGCCGGGGGAACCACCTCTGGGCGGAGCTGGTTCAGGTACAATAGGCAGCTCCTGGTCGGAGAGAACTTATAGCCTCGGAGGTCAACCCAGACACACTGCCACCCAGAGGCAGAGCCACGAACTGACTCCTCTATAAATACAGATAAGGCATTAAGGACTGTGGCTTGCAACAAGGAGGAACAGTGTATCAGAGGGAAAGTCAACATTCTCCTGAATTCCGGGCATGCCAATAAGAAGAGTAGAAGATCTGAAGCACCTGCATTAATGCACATTTTTATTTTTATTTTTTTAAATTACTTTTTCTCCTTTTAACTAAGAAAACATTTTTCTTTTCTTTTTTCTTTTTCTTTTTTCTTTTTCTCCATCACCCGATTTTGCCCTTTCAGCTACTACATTTTTATTTTTAACTAGTATTATTACCGCTACCATTTTACCAGTTTTTAAAGAGTCATCTTATCTTGTCTTTATTTTATTTTGGGACTAATGTTCTCCATTCTATTTTCATCGTTCCTTTAGCAACATTTTTCTCTACCTCAATTTGCCTCTGTGCTAAACAGTCTTCCCCACTTTTTCCCTTTTGCTGTCCTGTTTCTCTTACCCTACTCCAGCTTTAGATCTTCCCTATTCTTTTTACCCTCTGTCAAAATTTAACCCTGCTTAAATATCCTATGTCCAATCCTCTGTTCTAAATCCTTATACACCTTTCCCTTAATTCCTTCACTATCCATTTTTTTTCTCTCTCTTCTTCTTCTTTTCTCTCTCTATTGTTTTATCGTTGTTTGCCTGATTGACGAGTATATTGTTTTTCTTTTTTTTTTTCTTTTTTTGATCGTTTGTGAGGTTAGACTGCTTATTCTTTTTATTTTCCTGCCACTCCCTCTCCCCCCCCCTCCCCCCTGGTTATTTCTGCGCTTCTCTGTCCCCTTGCGTCGCTTGATATTATTGGTTGTTTGTAGTTTGTATTCATCTCCAGGAATCTGTTGCTGCAATTTGTTGTTATTAGTGGCGGACCTATAGGAGTTTTCTCCTCACATAAATAGTCTCTCCCCCTTTTACACTTCACTCTCTTTTCTCTCTTACTTTTTTTTTCTTCTTTTTTTTTCTTTTTTTTCTTTTTTTCCTCCTCTTTTTCCCCTCCCTTTTCCAATCTCATTTTTGCACTCCTTTTTTTTTCTTTCTTTCTTTTTTCTCTTCTACCTTTTTCTCTTCTTTCCCCCTTATCTCCCAACTCTCTTAGCTCGGGTGGCCACCTTTATTTGGGGTTAGTAATATCGTAAATACAATAGTGTTCAGTGCCTGGTACGTTGTGCCTTGTTGTGTTGTATTTTGTGCCTCTAAATCAACGCAACAGATTCAAGCAACAGCGGCCTCCTGATCACCACACGCTCTGCCTGGGGAACAGTTGCTGCGTCTGAAGCCTCCCTCCACCAGCCAGAAGAGCCACCACAACTGTGAACAGCACCCATCAGAGGCCCTGCTATCAACAGAGGAGCCGCTGCTACCACAACTGCCCAAGGAGCAACCACAGACCGAGGAGCCACTGCCACCCAGGGAGCAGCCACTGCCACCCAGGGTCCAGCCACTGAACGATTCAACAACTAGTAATGTCAGTGAGATCAAACATGGGTAGACAAAGAAACCCCCAAAGGAAAGAAAAGGAGGACTCGCCAGAAAAGCAGCTAAGTGAGACAGAGATATGCAACATGACGGAAAAAGAATTCAGAATAAGGTTCCTAGAGTACATGCACCGGATGTTCAAGAAGCAAGAAGAAACAGATGAAAAACTCAACTACGTATGCAAGAAGCTAGAAGAAACAGATGAAAAAATCAACAACTTAAGTAAGTCCCAAGAAGAAATGAAGAGCGACTTAGCTGCAATAAAAAACACCATTGAAAGTATCAACAGTAGACTGGGAGAAGCGGAGGACCGAATCAGTGAATTAGAAGACAAGGAAGCAAAACACACTAAAACTGTACTGCAAATGGAGAAAAAAATTAAAAGACAGGAGGAGAGCCTAAGGGAACTTTGGGACAACATGAAACGAAGCAACATACGAATAATAGGGGTGCCAGAACAACAGAAAGATGAACATGGATTAGAAAACCTATTCGAAGAAATAATATCAGAAAACTTCCCTGAGGTGGGGAAGAAAAAAGTCACACAAGCCCAGAGAGTCCCAAACAAGGTGAACCCGAAAAGACCCACACCAAGACACATCATAATTACCATGGCAAATGTTCAGGATAAAGAGAGAATCTTACAGGCTGCAAGAGAGAGGCGGAAAGTAACATACAAGGGATCTCCCATTAGATTATCAAATGATTTCTCAACAGAAACACATCAGGCCAGAAAAGAATGGACGGAAATCTACAAAGTGATGCAAAGCAAAGGACTGAATCCAAGAATACTCTATCCAGCAAGGCTATCATTCAAAATTGAAGGGGAAATAAGAAGCTTCACAGACAAAAAAGGGCTAAGGGAGTTTATCACCACCAAGCCAGCCATGCAAGAAATGCTAAAGGGACTGGTGTAAAAGAAGAAATATCAAGCTCAGAAAGAAAACAGCCATACACACACACACAAAAGAAATGGCTACAAACAAGTACCTTTCAATAATAACTTTAAATGTAAATGGACTAAATGCTCCAACCAAAAGACATCGAGTGGCTGAATGGATAAAAAAACATGACCCATACATCTGCTGTCTACAAGAGACCCACCTCATTGGAAAGGACTCACACAGACTGAAAGTGAAGGGATGGAAAAATATCTTTCACGCAAATGGAAAGAAAAAGAAAGCTGGGGTAGCAATACTTATATCTGACAAAATACATCTCAAAGTGAAGGCCATAACCAGAGATAAGGAAGGCCACTTCATAATACTAAAGGGATCAATACAACAAGAAGATATAACCCTGGTAAACATATATGCACCCACATACATAAGAAAACTTCTGGAAGATATCAGGGGAGATATCGACAATAACACAATCATAGTAGGGGACTTTAATACACCATTGACATCACTGGATAAATCCGCTAGACAAACAATCAGCAAAGAAACAGCAACCCTAAAGACTCACTAGATCAGATGGACTTAATTGACATCTTCAGAACACTACACCCCACAGCTGCAGAATATACATTCCTCTCAGGTGCTCATGGGACATATTCAAAAATAGACCACATATTGGGTCACAAGCAAAGTCTCCACAAATTCAAGAAGATTGAGATCATAAAAAGCATCTTCTCAGACCACGATGGCATAATGTTAGAAATAAACTACAATAAAAACAACCCAAAATACTCAAACACTTGGAAGCTGAATAGCATGTTATTAAATATTGATTGGGTTACCGATGACATCAAAGAAGAAATTAAAAACATCCTGGACACTAATGACAATGAAAACACAACAATCCAAAACCTCTGGGACACAATGAAAGCAGTCCTGAGAGGGAAGTTTATAGCTCTACAGGCCTATCTCAAAAAACAAGAAAAAATGGTAGTTAATCATCTAACTCTACAACTCAAAGAATTAGAAAGAGAGCAACAAGAAAACCCCAGAGTGAGCAGAAGGAAGGAGATAATAAAGATTAGAGCAGAAATCAATGACATAGAGACCAAAAAAACAATACAGAAAATCAATGAAACCAAGAGCTGTTTCTTTGAAAGGATAAACAAGATTGACAAACCCCTCACCAGGCTCACCAAGAAGCAAAGAGAAAGGTCCCAAATAAACCAAATCAGAAATGATAGAGGCGAAATAACAACAGACCCCACAGAAATACAAATGATTGTTAAACAATACTACGGGCAACTCTACTCCAACAAACTAGACAACCTGGAGGAAATGGACAAATTCCTAGAAAAATACAACATTCCAAAACTCAATCAGGAAGAATCTAAAAACCTCAATAGGCCAATAACTATGGAAGAAATTGAAGCAGTCATCAGAAAGCTTCCAGCAAACAAAAGCCCAGGGCCAGATGGCTTCACAGGGGAGTTCTACCAAACATTCAAGGAAAAACTAAAACCTACCCTCCTCAGACTACTACAAAAAATTCAAGAGGAAGGAACACTTCCAAGCTCATTCTATGAAGCCAGCATCACCCTAATACCAAAACCAGGTAAAGACATCACAATGAAAGAGAATTACAGGCCAATATCCCTCATGAACATAGATGCCAAAATCCTCAACAAAATCTTAGCAAATCGGATCCAGCAGTACATCAGAAGGATCATACACCATGACCAAGTAGGATTTATCCCAGAGATGCAAGGATGGTACAACATCCATAAATCAATAAATGTGATACATCACATAAACAAATTGAAAGAAAAAAACCACATGGTCATATCAATTGATGCAGAAAAAGCATTCGACAAAATCCAACACCCATTTTTGATAAAAACTCTCAGAAAGGTGGGAATAGAAGGATCATACCTCAACATAATAAAAGCCATATATGACAGGCCCACAGCCAACATCATACTCAATGGACAAAAACTAACACCATTTCCCCTAAGAACAAGAACAAGACAGGGATGCCCACTCTCACCACTCCTGTTCAACATAGTACTGGAAGTATTAGCCATTGCAATTAGGCAAGAAGAAGAAATAAAAGGCATCCAAATTGGAAAAGAGGAAGTAAAACTGTCCTTATTTGCAGATGACATGATATTATACATACAAAACCCTAGAGACTCCATCAAAAAGCTACTAGACTTAATACATGAATTTGGCAATGTAGCAGGATACAAAATTAACCCCAAGAAATCTGAGGCATTTCTATACACCAATAGTGAACTTTCAGAAAGAGAGATTAGAAAAACAATCCCATTTACCATCGCACCAAAAAAATTAAGATACCTAGGAATAAACTTAACTAAAGAGGTTAAAGACCTCTACTCAGAAAACTACAGGACGTTGAAAAAAGAGATAGAGGAAGACATAAACAGATGGAAGAACATACCATGTTCTTGGATTGGTAGAATCAACATCATTAAAATGTCCATACTACCCAAAGCAATCTATACATTCAACGCACTTCCCATTAAAATACCAATGGCCTTCTTCAAAGATCTAGAACGAACTCTCCAAAAATTCATTTGGAATAAAAAAAGACCCCGAATAGCTGCAGCGATCCTGAGAAAGAACAAAGTAGGTGGGATCTCAATGCCAGATATCAAACTGTATTACAAAGCCACTGTTCTCAAAACTGCCTGGTACTGGCACAAGAACAGACATATAGACCAGTGGAATAGAATAGAGAGTCCAGAAATTAGCCCGAACCAATATGCTCAATTAATTTTTGACAAAGGAGGCAAGAACATACAATGGAGCCAAGATAGTCTCTTCAATAAATGGTGTTGGGAAAATTGGACAGATATATGCAAGAAAATGAAACTAGACCACCAACTTACACCATACACAAGAATAAACTCAAAATGGATAAAGGACTTAAATGTAAGATAGGAAACCATAAAAATTCTAGAAGAATACAAAGGCAACAAAATCTCAGACTTATGCCAAAACAATTTCTTCACTGATACAGCTCCTAGGGCTGTTGAAACTAAAGAGAAACTGAACAAATGGGACTACATCAAAATAAAAAGCTTCTGCACAGCAAAAGAAACCATCAACAAAACAACAAGAAAACCCACCTCTTGGGAAAACATATTTGCCAACGTCATATCTGATAAGGGCTTAATCTCCAAAATTTATAGGGAACTCATACAACTTAACAAAAAGAAGATAAACAATCCAATCAAAAAATGGGCAAAGGATCTAAATAGACACCTTTCAAAAGAGGACATTCAGAAAGCCAAGAGACATATGAAAACATGCTCAAAGTCACTAATCATCCGAGAGATGCAAATCAAAGCAACAATGAGGTACCATCTCACACCTGTCAGAATGGCCACCATCAACAAATCAACAAACGACAAGTGCTGGAGAGGATGTGGAGAAAAAGGAACCCTTCTGCACTGCTGGTGGGAATGCAGACTGGTGCAGCCACTATGGAAGGCAGTATGGAGGTTCCTCAAAAAATTGGAAATGGAACTCCCATTTGACCCTGTGATCCCACTTCTAGGAATATATCCCAAGAAACCAGAAACACCAATCAGAAAGGATATATGTAACCAGATGTTCATAGCAGCACAATTCACCATAGCTAAGATCTGGAAACAGCCTAAGTGCCCATCAGTAGATGAATGGATTAGAAAACTGTGGTACATCTACACGATGGAATACTATGCTGCTGTTAAAAAGAAGGAACTCCTACCATTTGCAACATCATGGATGGAACTGGAGAGCATTATGCTAAGTGAAACAAGCCAGTCAATGAAGGAAAAATACCACATGATCTCACTCATTCATGGATAATAAAGACCATTACAAACTTTTGAACAATAATAGATACAGAGGCAGAGCTGCCTCAAACTGATTGTCAAACTGCAGTGGGAAGGCCAGAGAGAGTTGGGGGGCAGGAGGGAGGGGAGTAAGAGTTCAACCGAAGGACTTGTATGCATGCATATGAGCATAACTAATGGACATAAGACACTGGGGGGTAAGGGAGGGTAGGGGTTTGTCAAGGGCGGGGGGGAAAAAAGGACACTTATGTAATACCCTTTGTAATACTTTAAGCGAAAAATAAAAAAAATAAAAAAATAAATAAACTAGAGGCCCAGTGCATGAAAAGGCCCAACTATTCCAGAAAATTCATGCACTGGAAGCGGGGGGGGGGGGGGGGGTCCCTCAGCCCGGCCTGCCCCCTCTCACAGTATGGGAGCCCTCAGAAGCGGGAGGCGACCCAGCAATCAGGGGAAGGTGATGTCCCCATCACATCTCTGCTGCTGCCACTACTGGCAGTGCAAGCCTCGTCCAACTCTAGTTACGTGAGCCTCGGGTGGCCCTGGGTGGCTTGGGGGGCTGAGGGGATTGGGGGACTCCAGAGGCAGGCGTGCCAGGGGGGCTGAGGAAACTGGGCGCCACCATCTTGTGGCTGTCGGCACCGCCATCATTGAGAGTGTGGCAACAATTAGCATATTCCCTCCTTATTGGCTGAGGGAGCCACCATCTTTGAGGGTAGGGCAGTCAATTAGCATATTCCCTCCTTATTGGCTTGTGGGCAGCACCATCCTTGTGAAAGTGTGAGGGTTAATTAGCATATTTCCTCTTTATTAGCTAGGATAACTTTATGTTACTAGTGCCCAATGCATTAGATAATGCAGGAAAGACAGTAATAAATCTCTTTCCCACCCAGTCAGTGTGGCTCAGTGGTTGAGCATCTACCTATGAACCAGGGGGTCATGGTTCAATTCCCAGTCAGGACACATGACCGGGTTGTGGGCTTGATCCCCAATGGGGGCATGTAGGAGGCAGCTGATTAATGATTCGCTCTCATCATTGATGCTTCTAGCTCTCTCTCCCTCTCTCTTCCTTTCTGAAATTAATAAAAATTTAAAATAAAACAAAACACCTCTTTTTCTTGTGCTTCCCCTCATGCACCAAGTTCCTCTCCTCAGAGATATCTATTACTATCAGATTCTTGAACACATTTCCAGTGATATTCCATACAGTTACTGTTATAGATGCACTAGAGGCCTGGTGCACAGATCCGTGCACCGATGGGGTCCCACAGCCTGACCTGGGCCCTCTTGCAATCCAGGACCCCTCGGGGGATGTAGTAGTGCGTGAAGTGGAAGGTGGCTGGGGAGGAGCCCCAAGCCCAGGCCAGGTGTCTCACCACTCCTGCTAATCCCAGTCCCACTGCGCCTGCCACCACTGCTCGGCAAGCTCACTAAGCAGTGCTCCTGCTGTGGGAGCTCACTGACAACCAATGGGCAGCTCCTATGTTGATAGTCTGCCCCCTGATGGTAAGTGTGCGTCATAGCAACCGGTCGACCAGTCAATTGGTCGACAGGTCATAAAGCTCACTTAGGCTTTTATATATATAGACTAGAGGCCCGGTGGACAAAATTTAAATTTGTGCACAGGGGGTCCCTCAGCTCAGCCTGCACCCTCTCACAATCCAGGACTGCTAGCTCTTAACCTCTCTCCTATCTGCCTGCCTGATCACCCCTAACTGCCTCTGCCTTCCAGCCTGATCGCCCCTACCTTGCCCCCTTGCTGGCCTGATCACCCCTACCTTGCCTCCCTGCTGGCCTGATCACCCCTAACTGGCTCCCCTGCCAGCCTGATTGCCCCTAACCACCTCTGCCTCAGCCCCTGGCCCAAGTCACAGTCTGGCCTCCCTCTGTGAAAGGCAACCTGGTGGATCAGGGAAAGGCACAGCCCCCATTACCCTGTGGCTGCAGGGGAGGGCAGTTGGGGGAGACCAGGCTTGCAGGGGAGGGCAGTTAGGGGAGACCAGGCTCGCAGGGGAGGGCAGTTGGGGGTGATCGAGCTGGCAGGGGAGCAGTTGGGCATCAATCAGGCTGGCAGGGGAGTGGTTAGGAGGTGATCAGGCTGGCAGACAGAAGCAGGTAGGTACAATCAGGCAGGCAAGTGGTTGGGAGCCAGCAGTCCCAGATTGTGAGAGGGATGTCCGACTGCCGGTTGAGGCACAATGCCACAGGGATCAGGCTTAAACTGGCAGTTGGACATCCCCTGAGGGGTCCCAGATTGGAGAGGGTGCAGGTTGGGCTGAGGGACACCCCCCCCCCCCCCAGTGCACGAATTTCATGCATCGGGCCTCTAGTCCTATATAATAAAGAGCTAATATGCAAATGGTTGTCACGCCTTTATGCCATCACACTGTAACGGCTCAGACACTCAACACTGGGGAGAGAGAAATGGGGACCAGCCAGACTGCTGCCCTGGTGCCTGTGCCTGTGGCTGCAGCCTGGGTGAAGCCACCCACCCACAGTACTCTGCAGCTGCGGCCAGCCCAGGTGAAGCCGGCCAACATCCTGGGTGCCTGCAGCCAGCCAGAGGGAGGGAAGCCTGGGTCCCGGGTGCCTGTGACTGGCCGGAGGTGAGGCAGAGGAAGTTGGGGGCAATCAGGCCAGCAGGGGATCAGTTAGGAGTGATCAGGCCAGTAGGGTAGCAGTTAGCAGCAATCAGGCAGGCAGGCAGAGGTGATTAGGGGTGATCAGGCAGGCAGGCAGGCAGGTGATCTAGTGATCCTGGATTATGAGAGGCAGTCAGACATCCCCCAGTGGGTCCCGGATTGGAGAGAGTGCAGGCTGGGCTGAGGGAAACCACCCCCCGCCCCTGTTCATGAATTTTGTGCACCTGGCCTCTAGTATCTTCATATTTTGTAATCATCAATATAGTTGTGCTCACAGCTAAGATTTCTCACAGCTAAAAGATACATCATGGGATCAGCAAGGGGAAAGATACAAGTAGAGTCTGGAGAAACCCCAAGCTTCCGGTGTTCCCTTCCTCCTGAAGAGGACACCAGAGTGTAGCATCCCTTCAGCAGCCAAACCTGCAATAACATGTGCACTGCCTCTGACCAGAGAAACCCATGAAAGACTCCATGCCAAGGTTTTCACTGTGGACTGGTCACATAGATCCTACCTGCCTAGAAACTACCAAAATTCTAAATTTCCAGAAGGAAAGCAGTCATTCATTTCCCAAGTGGGTAAAAGAGAAAAAGTTTCATATCAGTGTAGGGAACAATTTACCAGCCAAGTTTCCAGATGCCTTGTAAGCAAGCCCTTCTAAACTAGCAGCCCTATCTGCTAGGTTAACTATTTTCTGCCCAATGAATATTTTTGCATATACCTGATTTTTCACATGTGCAACTATATCTTGTACTCCTGTATGAGGCAATCTTGATAAGGAAATATTGACAAAATATCTTGTTAAGGGGAAAACCAGATGTAGAGTGGTTTGTATAACTTGTGTGCCTTGTATGCTGCTATTTTTCATGTGTGCAACTATGGGGTAAATACCTAGATGTAAAAATGTTACCAGGAAACCCCCAGGGTGGGCTTGGGCTGCCTGTCACTGTGTCCAATAACAAAGGCAGACTTGAATCATATAAGGCATTTATTGAGAAGGTTAGGCAACCAAGAAGACAGGGTGCTTACAAGCATTCAAATCCTGTCTTATTGCAAGGTGCAGGAGACAGGATTATATAGGGCAGTGGTTCTCAACCTTGGCTGCACATTAGAATCACCTGGGAATCTTTTTAAAATCCTGATTTCTGGGCCTTGTCCTCTGGAAATTGTTTGTTACTAATGTTGTGGCCCCACCCCATAACAAAGAAACAGAATTTCTGGAGGATGAGGCCCGGAAATCAGGATTTTAAAAAGATTCCCAGGTGATTCTAAAGTGCAGCCAAGGTTGAGAACCACTGATATAGGGGAAGGGGCTAGGGCAGCAGTTCTCAAGCTGTGGGTTGTGACCCTTTGGTGGTCGAACGACCCTTTCACAGGGGTCACCTAAGACCATCCTGCATATCAGATATTTACATTATGATTCATAACAGTAGCAACATTACAGTTATGAAGTAGCAACGAAAATAATTTTATGGTTGGGTCACAACATGAGGAACTGTATTTAAAGGGCCAGAAGGTTGAGAACCACTGGGCTAGGGTGAGGCTGGGAATGGAATGCAGCTGCATGCAGTCCTAGAGGTCCGCAGGTGTCAGCTATTGTCCTTAATCTGCAGGTAATGATATGATGACAATGACATGATGTTTTGATTCCTGGTGGGTCAGTCTGACCATGTTTATCAGTTCTGCTTGCTGGATTCATAGCTGAGTCACCTCCCTAATCGCTTTGCACAGGCCTTGAAATGGAAACTTAAGAAAAATGTAACCCCCTATCTATAATAATAAAAGCATAATATGCTAATTAGCCTGGATATCCTTCCAGTTGTCCTTCCATCCTTCTGGATGAAGCCAGGGCTGAGAGGGAAGCCTGGGTCCTGGGTGCCTCCCAGTGGCCACAGGGAAGCCTAGGTCCCTGCCATCTGCTTGAGGGAAGCCGGGGTCCCAGGTGTCTGCTGGTGGCCAGAGGGAGGGAAACCCGAGTCCCAGGTTCTGGAGGGAAGCCCAGGTCCCGGGTGCCATAGGGAAGCCAGTGCCAGCAGCCAGGGAAAGAAAGGCCTACTCTTGCACAAATTTTGTGCATCAGGCCTCTAGTCATATATAAGAAACTTAACCCCCTATTCACATAAGTATATGTGTTCTAAGATTTAAAATAATATGATTATTTTTCAAATTAATTCAGGTGCTCTATCAGATTATGTTCCTCTATCAGAAATGCTGCATCAAAGAGAATGCACATTTGTAATATCAACAGACATTGCTGAACTGCAGCAATTTACACTTGCACCTGCAGCGTAGGAGACTTTCCCTGAATTTCAGAAATGTGGTGAAACAAATATTTTCACATATTCACTATGTACAAGGCAGCGTTCTAGGCACTGGGAATGTAACACTGGGAAGCTTCCTAAATGAGGTAGAGATTTCTGCCTACATTCTATAGGAAGGAAAGCAGAAATCAATAAGTAAATGAGTAAGTGAACAAAATAACTTCAAATAATGAAATAATGGTAGATTACATGAAGAGAGTAAAATTAGATCACATAATATATGGGGGGAAGATTATTTTGGATTTAGTAAGAAGTTTTCTCTGATGAAATGATCCTTGAGATGAGATTTCAATTATGAAAAAGAGACAACTATCCCAGAACTGGAAGCAGAGCCCTATCAGACAGGCTTGAGGAAATAGTCCACAGGCCCCAAGGCAGGACCACAATGAAGATCTCTATGGCCAGAACACAGTAAGGGATCAAGGAGGAGAGTCATTCAAGTGGAAATCAGAGAGAATAGCAAGGGCTTTGTATGTCAATGCAAGAAGTTTTGGTTTTATTCTGAGTGCTATTGGGGAAGGTAGTCTCATGCATACAATATTTTGACCCCCTCTAGCCACATAAGAATGGACCCTGGACCTGGAACCCTTCTTTACCAAGAGCTGAAGAGTCCTCATAACCTCACAGCCTGTGCTGGGCTTATCTTTCCCTGTTTCAGACTCAATATGAATTCCTTTGTTCTGTTCAAGTGTGTGTTGTGTGTGTGTGTGTGTGTGTGTGTTGTGTCTGTGTGTGTGTGTGTGTGTGTGAGAGAGAGAGAGAGAGAGAGAGAGAGAGAGAGATTTTTCATCTGTTCAATCCCACTACTATTACCTGTCCCCTGTGGGGAGGGAGCAGGGTTCTTCTGCAGCAGCAAAAGAAGGGTACATGCAAGCCAACTGCTCTGTGTCAGATGCCAGGAAGGACTTGCCAGCAATGGGGTATAACACCCACTACTGAAGCTGATCCTGCTGTCTCTTCTCTGTGTGAGTGAAGTACTGTTTCTTCCAGTGCTCAGACTGGGTTATTTTCCTTGGTGACTCTGATGCTTAGATACATGCTCAGACTTCTACTCCTGGTGATAGATGGCACATGCTACTTGCATGACAAGTACAATGTCAAACTTTTGGAAGATTTTAAGTAAGGGACCAAGTGACCAGTTAGCAACAGTGTAGAGAATGGATTGTATATGCATACAAGTTCATTGGTTGATCTCTTTCCACCCACCTACCTTCTCTCTGAGGTTTGACAGTCTGTTTGATGCTTCTATGTCTCTGGATCTATTTTTGTTCATCAGTTTATGTTGTTCACTAGATTCTACACATAAGTGAGATCATCTAATACTTATACTTCTCTGACTGACTTATTTCACTTAGCATAATGCTCTCCAGTTACACCCATACTGTTGCAAATGGTAAGAGTTCTTTCTTTTTTATAGCAGCATAGCATTCTATTGTGTAGATATACCACAGTTTTTTAATCCACTCATCTACTGATGGGCACTTAGGCTGTTTCCAAATCTTAGCTATTGGACACAGGCAATAGAGGAGTGAAGGCCTTGGGTGGGGGGAAGGGACAGACTGGGAGAGGTCATTGGGGAAAAATGTAATATTGGGGACATATGTAATACTTTCAACAATAAAGATTTAAAAAATAAATTAAAAAAATATGATTTAATATTTATACCACTAGAGACATGTAATTAGAGAGAAAAACTTCGTCTTTTTAATATTAGAGATGTACTGCTTTTTAAATAACTTTTACTTGTAGATTTGATTTTTCATCTCATAACTATTCTAACAAAAGGATTGTGTCAGTAATTTTAGTATATTTCATTATTCATATAAAATCTAGCAAATTCAATATACAGAGTAGAAGCTACATAGGTAATATTAATATTACTCATATTCCTTTATATGACATATTAATGTTAAGATTTATCTTTTGATTGTGATCTTTCCTCTAAAACAGTGGTTCTCAACCTTCCTAATGCCGCAACCCTTTAGTACAGTTCCTCATGTTGTGGTGACCCCCAACCATAAAATTATTTTCGTTGCTACTTCCTAACTGTAATTTTGCTACTGTTATGAATCAAAATGTAAATATCTGATGTGCAGGATGTATTTTCACTGTTACAAATTGAACATAATTAAGGCATAGTGATTAATCACAAAAACAATATGTAATTATATATGTGTTTTCCGATGGTCTTAGGCAACCCCTGTGAAAGGGTCGTTTGACCCCCAAAGGGGTCGCGACCCACAGATTGAGAACCGCTGTTCTAAAACACTATTTATTACTCATAATAGCTATGAAGGTGTTAAAGATAACTGAGATGGCTGAAACCGGTTTGGCTCAGTGGATAGAGCGTGGGCCTGCGGACTGAAAGGTCCCAGGTTCGGTTCTGGTCAAGGGCATGTACCTGGGTTGTGGGCACATCCCCAGTAGGAGATGTGCAGGAGGCAGTTGATCGGTGTTTCTAACTCTCTATCTCTCTCCCTTCCTCTCTGTAAAAAATCAATAAAATATTTTTTTTTAAAAAAGATAACCGAGATGAAAAGGGAATGTATTTCTTGTAAAAAATTAACACAGTCAATAAAATCCCTAAAGAAGAAAAGATTACTCAGCTCAGGTCTGAAACCCTATAAATATCCTCCCTTCTGAGATACTGCTGAGATTGTTAAAGTAGCTTTCGCCTTTACTATGGAAGGTCTAATAGGCTTAGCTTTGCTTGATGAACAGCTTTCCCATGGTGTCTTTTGTAGAGCTGGAAGTCCAGAGTTTGTTGGGACAAAGGGAGGAAGAAGCAAAGAAAATGTTATGGAAGATGACTATCCTACCTCTATCATTTTAAAGTTCAGAGTCTTAGCATGAGATCCAAGTAGAATGAGTCCTAGATTAAAATTTAAAGTGCTTGGTCTATGGCAAATCCATTTACTTAAGCCTCTCAGTGCCTTAAGATCCTATTCTACTAATTAATATAAAAATAAAAATATTCGAGCCCTCCCCTCCTCGCCGGATACTAATCTCCAGAGCGTCGTACAGAGCGTCGGTGACCCGCCGGAAGTGATTCCTCCAAGTGCCCTGGAACCCACAGCGGCGGGCTTGTGGGGGTGGGGGGTGGCCCTGGCGTGAGGGCTGTGGAGGTGCGCGGGGACCCGGCGCGGTGGCTGCGGTGGCTGCGGGACTGACGAGAAACTACTAAACTTCCTGTGCAAGAGAAGTAGAATTGCATAAGAACATAATGGATGGAGAAGAGAAAACCTATGGTGGCTGTGAAGGCCCTGATGCCGTGTATGTTAAATTGATATCTTCAGATGGTCATGAGTTTATTGTAAAAAGAGAACATGCATTAACATCTGGAACAATAAAAACCATGTTGAGTGGCCCAGGTCAATTTGCTGAGAATGAAACTAATGAAGTCAATTTTAGAGAGATCCCTTCACACGTGCTATCAAAAGTGTGCATGTATTTTACTTAAAAGGTTCGCTACACTAACAGCTCCACGGAAATTCCTGAATTCCTAATTGCACCTGAAATTGCACTGGAACTGCTGATGGCTGTGAACTTCCTAGATTGTTAAATAAAATAAATTATAATAAACTGTTAACTTTTTTCAGTATTTAATACCTGTAGTTCAGTTAGTAATTTTTTCATATATAGCATGTTGCCTGTGTGCGATTGAACTTTAAAGTTCATTGCAAAGCAGACTATCGTCTCTTCTTTTGCATAGCACAGTTGAAATTTGTTTGCTACATCAACCGATTAAGGACATTTTCACAAAGTGAGAAATAAACAAAAATGTCATTTGCTAAGTAGTTTTGCCTTACCCTTTGGATGTGATTTTTAAAATTAGAGCGGTGGCAATATAGTAAATGCTGAAATTTAGTCATAAATGAACATATTCTACAGGTAAATATTGGGCTATGTATTTTTATGTTTTCAGTGTGTGTGTTTTTTTAACCTATTCTGATCTTATAGCCATCATTACTATTAGAATTATGCAAATAATTGCATTATAAACATGTTTATAACTTAGCCAAATGTTGATTTTTTTTATAATTGTCAAAGACATGAGTTGAAATTTCTTATGTGTCTTTTGATAAACTGCAGTATTGTTTAAGTGTATCTTGTCTTTTTGTTCATTGCTACAATTTAAAAACTTTATTTAAAAGCAGTTTGGCAGATTACTTGGTACGGCTGTTGGAACAGTGACCTTTTGAACTGTAGCCACATGGTCAACAAGTAAAGTACATGACCTTGATTTCATGTATACTGTGCATTTTGGCCAATCCAAAGTACTGTATTTTCATTGACTATAAAGCTTCCTTTGCAATATTCCTTCTTCTTACATAGTCCCTTGTTGTGATTATACTTCTGGTTATTTAAATGTTTTAAAAGACTCACTATGAACTTTACTCACATCTTAAAACCTAGACTTTTCTGAACAATTCCAGTCTTCCTGCATCCAACTGAAATGTTATAAAATGTGACAAACGTGGACAGACATAGTGCAAATCTTATAATGCGCTTTGATACAATATATGAATTATCTTGTGTCCCAATAAATATGCCCATCATCTGTGGGTCTTCTGCTGAAAAAAAAAATTAAACTCTGATCCACCTTCAAAAATATAAAGTAATATTTGTAAAACGTTGAGTAGTTGAAGGGAAAATTTAACTTCATAAAGCAAAGAACAGTATTATTTTCTGATTAGAGTGGAACTTTTAATTCACAAACAACCATCTATCCCTTTGAAGTACCAGATGAGATTTTCCAATTCCTCAGTAAGTGCCTTGAAACCAACCTAATTATGTTTTACATTAATTTAGAGCCTATTAAAATAGGCAATAGAGCTAGCATCTGGATGTTAATTTTCCTTCAAATAGTAAAATAGGTAATAATCCCAGAGCCAGCAGAGCCTTAAAAATAGACATAATCCTAAATTACACAGAATAATGATATATAAAAGAAGGAGTACAAATATTGGATGATAACCATACAAGGCTTTATTTGGGTTATGCAAATTCAATTTTAAAATATTGCTTTTCTCAAAAGACCCAAAGCATGCTTGTTGTCACAGATATATTAAAATTCTGCTGACTTTGAAATGCATAGAAATGTATTGGTTCAAAAGAAGAGAAAGTAGCTACACTACTCTCTGGTTTGAATTTCCCTTCGGTGATTATTTTCTCATCATCTATTTGTTATTTCCTTATACATTGTATGGGCCAGTGTTACAACACACCAGTATAAATCTTTTCAGTGAAACACAACAGACACTCAGAAAATGAGGGCCTAGAAACCATAAGTTGTGGTGTATCATCTTGCAAAATCTAATAGAGTGCTGGGTCAACTCCTTGAGGTCACTAAATAGAACTGTTGGCAACTCCAGACAATTACTTTTTGTATTTTTCCCCCTGAACACTTTCACCATCTGTCTTCATGCCTGATCTCCCCAATCACTGTAAACAGTTCAAAACAAAGGAAGGGAAAAAAAACTGGCAAGCCCATATGCCAAACTAAATCATCCAGGAGGCCAAATGCCTTTGGAATCCAAAAAATGGTTATTTATAGATGTGTAATTAGTGATTAAAACTCCAGGGAGTATTTTGCTTTCCTTTTAACCTTAAACTCCTCTTAGCTTCCATGTACTCTCACTCTAAATGTGATGCTATATACCTGTGCCACTTACTGGGAAGCAGCCTAGAAATTACTGTATGAAATGTGTCCTTCACAGCATGTCTACTTTGCCTTCTATTTTTAGTGACTAATTATTCTTTAAAATAAGACCAGAGCCTAATTCTATATGGTCAAACATCAGAAATTTCACCATGTAGAAATTAGGAGATACATTAAAAATGAAAGCAAGTTTTAAATAGTAGTGATATTTCTGGCATAGTTAAGCTGAAATGGTAATACCTAAGAAATGAGTATTCAAGTAGGAAAACCAGTCAAGCTTTACTATATTACCATATATTTAATAAATGAGAAGTAAGTTATATTAAAAGTACACTTCTCTATTATCAATTATTCTGAATATTTAACTAGTCAAAGACTATACATTTGCTTAATTAAAATTTGTTTTATATAAACAGGCACTTCACCTCTAGCATTGAAAAATAGATATCAGAAAACAAAACAATGAAATGGCGGAGACATAGACGGACGTGTTGGTGCTTTGTCCCGGAGTAGATAAGGGCGAGCAGCTGAAACGGGTAATTATCAGCCCGAACAAACAGAGGAGTTTCAGCTGAGAGACAGTCTGCAGCCAGGAAAGACAGAGATCTCCTTGAAAATGGGGATGGTTAGAGATTGAGGCTGAAACCTCCCCCTGGGCGCCAGCCCAGCGGCGAGACCGCGCCATCTTGAGTAGCTGTTATCCGCATCCAGAGATCGGCTACTAACCCGGAGGCAACAGCTCTCAAGCAGCGCGACTACTTCATGAACTCAGAGGAGACCTGCTTCCTTCCACGGAAAGGTTAGACCCCCACACAAAGGTGCGGTTTGCAATTCAGGTTGGAGCGAGGAACGCGCGCGTGTGTGCAGGGGGAAATCTGAGCCCCCCAAAATCCACGCCCATAGAGGCCAGCGTGACCCGCAAGTGGGGAGGACTCCTGCAGGGCTGCTGGCAGAAGGTAACACTATAAATAAGCCCATAGTTGGACTGTATGCAAAGCGGCAACTTCAGATTCTCCTGGTGACCCGCTACTTGGTGCCAGGGGCCAGAGCGCGCGCAGAGACTGCGAGCAGAGACTCCGAGCAGTTCTGGAAGGTGGAGCCCTGCGAGTTCGCACAGCTTCCCAGGCTCTTGTTTACACACTTCCTCTTAAATCTGTGAGTTTGATTGTTGATCCCAGTGCATGTGATAGCCCAGTTGGGATCGCTAGTGGAGCTTGTAGGGGAAGTTCGTTTTTGGGGAGCCTGGGAAACAGAACTGGGAGTGGCGCCTGGGGAGCCAGCTCTGGGCGGAGCTGGTTCAGGTACAATAGAGAACTCCTGGTCAGAGAGAATTTATAGCCTAGGAGGTCAATCCAGACACACTGCCACCCAGAGGCAGAGCCACGGAATGACTCTTCTGTAAATACAGATAAGGCAGTATCTGTACGGGAGCCAATACGGCCTGCCTTAAAATCAGGACTGTGGCTTACAACACGGAGGAACAGTAGATCAGAGGGAAACTCAACATTCTCCTGAATTCTGGGCATGCCAAAAAGAAGAGTAGAAGATCTGAAGCACCTGCATTACTGCACATTTTTATTTTTAATTTTTTTAAATTACTTTTTCACATCTTAAATAAGAAAACATTTTTTTCTTTTCTTTTTTTTTCCCCATCACCTGATTTTACCCTTTCAACTACTGAATTTTTATTTTTAACTAGTATTATTACCACTACCATTTTACCATTTTTTAAAGTGTCATTTTATTTTGTCTTTATTTTATTTTGGGACTAATGTTCTCCATTCTATTTTCATCGTTCCTTTAGCAACATTTTTCTCTACCTCAACTTGCCTCTGTGCTAAACCCTCTTCCCCACTTTTTCCCTTTTGTTGTCCTGTTTCTCTTACCCCAATCCAGCTTTAGATTTTCCCTATTCTTTCTACCCCCTGTCTAAATTTCACCCTACTTATATATCCTATGTCCAATCCCCTGCTCTAAATCCTTATACACCTTTCCCCTATCTTCCTTCACTATCCAAATTTTTTTCTTCTTCTTCTTCTTTTCTCTCTCTATTGTTTTATTGTTGTTTGCTTGATTGACGAGTATATTGGGGTTTTCTTTAGGATTGTTGGTGAGGTTAGTCTGCTTATTCTTTTTATTTTTCTGCCCCTCCCCCCCGGTTATTTCTGTGCTTCTGTTTTCCCTTGCTTCACTTGATATTATTGGTTGTTTGTAGTTTGTATTCATCTCCAGGAATCTGTTGCTGTAATTTGGTGGTATTAGTGGCGGATCTATAGGAGTTTTCTCCTCTTATAAATAGTCTCTTCCCCTTTTATACTTCATTCTCTTTTCTCTTTTTTTTTCTTTCCTCTTCTTTTTCCCCTCCCTTTTTCCAATTTCATTTTTGCACTCCTTTTTTTTTCTTTTTTTCTTCTTTCTTTTTTCTCTTCTACCTGTTTCTCTTCTTTCCTCCTTATCTCCTAACTCCCTTAGCTCGGGTGGCCACCTTTATTTGGGGTTAGTAATATTGTAAATACATTCGTGTTCAGTGCCTGGTACGTTGTGCCTTGTTGTGTTGTATTTTGTGCCTTTAAATCAACGCAGCAGATCCAAGCAACAGCGGCCTCCTGATCACCACACGCTCTCTCTGGGGAACAGTTGCTATGTGTGAAGCCTCCCTCCAGCAGCCAGAAGAGCCACCACAGCTGTGAACAGCACCCTCCAGAGGCCCTGCTATCAACGGAGGAGCCGTTGCTAACACAACCGTCAAAGGAGCAACCACACCCTGAGGAGCCACTGCTACCCAGGGAGCAGCCACTGCCACCCAGGGAGCAGCCACTGAACGACTCAAAAACTAGATATGTCAGTGAGATCAAACATGGGTAGACAAAGAAATATCCAAAGGAAAGAGAAGGAGGACTCGCCAGAAAAGCAGCTAAGTGAGACAGAGATATGCAACATGACGGAAAAAGAATTCAGAATAAGGGTCCTAGAGTACATGCACGGGATGTGCAAGAAGCAAGAAGAAACAGATGAAAAAATCAACTACTTATGCAAGAAGCAAAAAGAAACAGATGAAAAGATCAATAACTTTAGCAAGACCCAAGAAGAAATGAAGAGCGATATAGCTGCAATAAAAAACACCATTGAAAGTATCAACAGTAGACTGGGAGAAGCGGAGGACCGAATCAGTGAATTAGAAGACAAGGAAGCAAAACACACTCAAACTGTACGGCAAATGGAGAAAAAAATTAAAAGACAGGAGGAGAGCCTAAGGGAGCTTTGGGACAACATGAAACGAAACAACATACGAATAATAGGGGTGCCAGAACAACAGAAAGATGAACATGGATTAGAAAACCTATTCAAAGAAATAATATTAGAAAACTTCCCTGAGGTGGGGAAGAAAAAAGTCACACAAGCCCAGAGAGTCCCAAACAAGGTGAACCCGAAAAGACCCACACCAAGACACATCATAATTACCATGGCAAATGTTCAGGACAAAGAGAGAATCTTACAGGCTGCAAGAGAGAGAAGGAAAATTACATACAAGGGATCTCCCATTAGATTATCAAATGATTTCTCAACAGAAACACATCAGGCCAGAAAAGAATGGACGGAAATCTACAAAGTGATGCAAAGCAAAGGACTGAATCCAAGAATACTCTATCCAGCAAGGCTATCATTCAAAATTGAAGGGGAAATAAGAAGCTTCACAGACAAAAAAGGGCTAAGGGAGTTTATCACCACCAAGCCAGCCATGCAAGAAATGCTAAAGGGACTGGTATAAATAGAAGAAATAACAACCTCAGAAAGAAAACAGCCACACACACAAAAAGAAATGGCTACAAACAAGTACCTTTCAATAATAACTTTAAATGTAAACGGACTAAATGCTCCAACCAAAAGACATCGAGTGGCTGAATGGATAAAAAAACATGACCCATACATCTGCTGTCTACAAGAGACCCACCTCATTAGAAGGGACTCACACAGACTGAAAGTGAAGGGATGGAAAAATATCTTTCACGCAAATGGAAAGGAAAAGAAAGCTGGGGTAGCAATACTTATATCAGACAAAATACATCTCAAAGTGAAGGCCATATCAGAGATAAGGAAGGCCACTTCATAATACTAAAGGGATCAATACAACAAGAAGATATAACCCTGATAAACATATATGCACCCAATGTAGGAGCACCCAAATTCATAAAAAAAACTCCTGGAAGATATCAAAGGAGAGATCGACAACAATATAATCATAGTAGGGGACTTTAATACACCACTGACATCACTGGATAAGTCCACTAGACAAACAATCAGCAAAGAAACAGCAATCCTAAATGACTCACTAGATCAGATGGACTTAATTGACATCTTCAGAACACTCCACCCCAAAGCCATGGAATATACATTCCTCTCAGGTGCTCATGGGATATATTCAAAAATAGACCACATATTGGGTCACAAGCAAAGTCTCCACAAATTAAAGAAGATTAAAATCATAAAAAGCATCTTCTCAGACCACGATGGCATAATGTTAGAAATAAACTACAATAAAAACAACCCAAAATACTCAAACACTTGGAAGCTGAATAGCATGTTATTAAATATTGATTGGGTTACCGATGAGATCAAAGAAGAAATTAAAAACATCCTGGACACTAATGACAATGAAAACACAACAATCCAAAACCTATGGGACACAATGAAAGCAGTCCTGAGAGGGAAGTTTATAGCTCTACAGGCCTATCTCAAAAAAAACAAGAAAAAATGTCGTAAATCATCTAACTCTTCAACTCAAAGAATTAGAAAGAGAGCAACAAGAAAACCCCAGAGTGAGCAGAAGGAAGGAGATAATAAAGATTAGAGCAGAAATCAATGACATAGAGACCAAAAAAAACAATACAGAAAATCAATGAAACCAAGAGCTGGTTCTTTGAAAGGATAAACAAGATTGACAAACCCCTCGCCAGGCTCACCAAGAAGCAAAGAGAGAGGTCCCAAATAAACCAAATCAGAAACGATAGAGGCGAAATAACAACAGACCCCACAGAAATACAAAGGATTGTTAAACAATACCATGGACAACTCTACTCCAACAAACTAGACAACCTGGAGGAAATGGACAAATTCCTAGAAAAATACAACATTCCAAAACTCAATCAGGAAGAATCAAAAAATCTCAATAGGCCAATAACTATGGAAGAAATTGAAGCAGTCATCAAAAAGCTTCCAGCAAACAAAAGCCCAGGACCGGATGGCTTCTCAGGGGAGTTTTATGAAACTTTCAAGGAAGAACTAAAACCTATCCTCCTCAGACTACTACAAAAAGTTCAAGAGGAAGGAACACTTCCAAGCACATTCTATGAAGCTAGCATCACCCTAATACCAAAACCAGGTAAAGACAACACAATGAAAGAGAACTACAGGCCAATATCCCTCATGAACATAGATGCCAAAATCCTCAACAAAATCTGAGCAAATCGGATCCAGCAGTACATCAGAAGGATCATACACCATGACCAAGTAGGATTTATCCCAGAGATGCAAGGATGGTACAACATCCATAAATCAATAAACGTGATACATCACATAAACAAATTGAAAGAAAAAAACCACATGGTCATATCAATTGATGCAGAAAAAGCATTCGACAAAATCCAACACCCATTTTTGATAAAAACTCTCAGAAAGGTGAGAATAGAAGGATCATACCTCAACATAATAAAAGCCATATATGACAGGCCCACAGCCAACATCATACTCAATGGACAAAAACTAACACAATTTCCCCTAAGAACAGGAACAAGACAGGGATGCCCACTGTCACCACTCCTGTTCAACATAATCCTGGAAGTATTAGCCATTGCAATTAGAGAAGAAGAAGAAATAAAAGGCATCCAAATTGGAAAAGAGGAAGTAAAACTGTCCTTATTTGCAGACGACATGATATTATACATACAAAACCCTAGAGACTCCATCAAAAAGCTACTAGACTTAATACATGAATTTGGCAATGTAGCAGGATACAAAATTAACCCCAAGAAATCCGAGGCATTTCTATGCACCAATAGTGAACTTTCAGAAAGAGAGATTATAAAAACAATCCCGGAGGGGAGAAAATGGCGGAGGCTTAGACGGATGTGTTGGTGCTTTGTCCCGGACCAGATCGGGGCGAGCAGCTGAAACGGGTAACAATCCGCCCGATCAAGCTGGGGAGGTTCAGCTGAGAGACAGTCTGCAGCCAGGAAAGACAGAAAACTCCTAAAAAATGCGGATGGTTAGAGATTGAGGCTGAAACCTCCCTCTGGGCACCAGCGCAGTGGCCAGACCCCGCCATCTCAGGCAGCGTTTACCGGCATCCAGAGATCGGCTACTAACCCGGCGCCTACTAACCCGGAGGCAACGATTCGCAAACAGCGCGACTGCAAGAGCCAAGGGGAGACCTGCACCCCTCCACGGAAAGGTTAGACTTACCTCAAAGGTGCGGTTCGCAGTTCAGGTTGGAGCGAGGAACACGCACGCGGGCGCAGGGGGAAATCTGCGTCCGCCAAAATCCGCGCTCTCCAAAATCCGTGCCCATAGAGGCCAGCGTGTCTCGCAAGTGGGGAGGGCTCCCGCAGGGCTGCTGCCAGAAGGTAACACTATAAATGAGCCCATAGTTGGACTGGATGCAAAAGGGCTGCCTCAGAGTTTCCCTGATAGCCGGCTACTTGTTGTTGCCAGGGGCTTGAGCGCGCGCAGACACTCCGCGCGGTTCTGGAGGGTGGAACCCTGCGAGTTCGAACAGCTTCCCAGGCTCTTGTTTGCACACTTCCTCTTACTTCTGTGAGTTTGATTGTTGAGCCCAGTGCATGTGAGTGCCCAGTTGGGGTCACTAGCAGAGCTTGTAGGGGAAGATTGTTTTTGGGGAGCCTGGGAAACAGAGCTGGGAGTGGCGCCGGGGGAACCACCTCTGGGCGGAGCTGGTTCAGGTACAATAGGCAGCTCCTGGTCGGAGAGAACTTATAGCCTCGGAGGTCAACCCAGACACACTGCCACCCAGAGGCAGAGCCACGAACTGACTCCTCTGTAAATACAGATAAGGCAATAAGGACTGTGGCTTACAACAAGGAGGAACAGTGTATCAGAGGGAAAGTCAACATTCTCCTGAATTCCGGGCATGCCAATAAGAAGAGTAGAAGATCTGAAGCACCGGCATTACTGCACATTTTTATTTTTATTTTTTTAAATTACTTTTTCTCCTTTTAACTAAGAAAACATTTTTTTTTCATTTTTCTTTTTCTCCATCACCCGATTTTGCCCTTTCAGCTACTACATTTTTATTTGTAACTAGTATTATTACCGCTACCATTTTACCATTTTTTAAAGTGTCATTTTATTTTGTCTTTATTTTATTTTGGGACTAATGTTCTCCATTCTATTTTCATCGTTCCTTTAGCAACATTTTTCTCTACCTCAACTTGCCTCTGTGCTAAACAATCTTCCCCACTTTTTCCCTTTTGCTGTCCTGTTTCCCTTACCCTACTCCAGCTTTTGATTTTCCCTATTCTTTTTACGCCCTGTCAAAATTTAACCCTGCTTAAATATCCTATGTCCAATCCCCTGTTCTAAATCCTTATACACCTTTCCCTTAATTCCTTCACTATCCATTTTTTTTCTCTCTCTTCTTCTTCTTTTCTCTCTCTATTGTTTTATCGTTGTTTGCCTGATTGACGAGTATATTGTGTTTTTTTTTTGATTGTTTGTGAGGTTAGACTGCTTATTCTTTTTATTTTCCTGCCCCTCCCTCCGCCCCCCCCCCCCCGGGTTATTTCTGCGCTTCTCTGTCCCCTTGCGTCGCTTGATATTATTGGTTGTTTGTAGTTTGTATTCATCTCCAGGAATCTGTTGCTGCAATTTGTTGGTATTAGTGGCGGACTTATAGGAGTTTTCTCCTCACATAAATAGTCTCTCCCCCTTTTACACTTCACTCTCTTTTCTCTCTTACTTTTTTTCTTCTTTCTTTTTTTTTTCTTGTCCTCCTCTTTTTCCCCTCCCTTTTCCAATCTCATTTTTGCACTCCTTTTTTTCTTTCTTTCTTTTTTCTCTTCTACCTTTTTCTCTTCTTTCCCCCTTATCTCCCAACACTCTTAGCTCGGGTGGCCACCTTTATTAGGGGTTAGTAATATCGTAAATACAATAGTGTTCAGTGCCTGGTACGTTGTGCCTTGTTGTGTTGTATTTTGTGCCTCTAAATCAACGCAACAGATTCAAGCAACAGCGGCCTCCTGATCACCACACGCTCTACCTGGGGAACAGTTGCTGCGTCTGAAGTCTCCCTCCACCAGCCAGAAGAGCCACCACAACTGTGAACAGCACCCACCAGAGGCCCTGCTATCAACAGAGGAGCCACTGCTACCACAACCGCCCAAGGAGCAACCACAGAACGAGGGGCCACTGCCACCCAGGGAGCAGCCACTGCCACCAAGGGCCCAGCCACTGAACGATTCAACAACTAGTAATGTCAGTGAGATCAAACATGGGTAGACAAAGAAACCCCCAAAGGAAAGAAAAGGAGGACTCGCCAGAAAAGCAGCTAAGTGAGACAGAGATATGCAACATGACGGAAAAAGAATTCAGAATAAGGTTCCTAGAGTACATGCACCGGATGTTCAAGAAGCAAGAAGAAACAGATGAAAAACTCAACTACTTATGCAAGAAGCTAGAAGAAACAGATGAAAAAATCAACAACTTAAGTAAGTCCCAAGAAGAAATGAAGAGCGACGTAGCTGCAATAAAAAACACCATTGAAAGTATCAACAGTAGAATGGGAGAAGCGGAGGACCGAATTAGTGAATTAGAAGACAAGGAAGCAAAACACACTCAAACTGTACTGCAAATGGAGAAAAAAATTAAAAGACAGGAGGAGAGCCTAAGGGAACTTTGGGACAACATGAAACGAAGCAACATACGAATAATAGGGGTGCCAGAACAACAGAAAGATGAACATGGATTAGAAAACCTATTCGAAGAAATAATATCAGAAAACTTCCCTGAGGTGGGGAAGAAAAAAGTCACACAAGCCTAGAGAGTCCCAAACAAGGTGAACCCGAAAAGACCCACACCAAGACACATCATAATTACCATGGCAAATGTTCAGGATAAAGAGAGAATCTTACAGGCTGCAAGAGAGAGGCGGAAAGTAACATACAAGGGATCTCCCATTAGATTATCAAATGATTTCTCAACAGAAACACATCAGGCCAGAAAAGAATGGACGGAAATCTACAAAGTGATGCAAAGCAAAGGACTGAATCCAAGAATACTCTATCCAGCAAGGCTATCATTCAAAATTAAAGGGGAAATAAGAAGCTTCACAGACAAAAAAGGGCTAAGGGAGTTTATCACCACCAAGCCAGCCATGCAAGAAATGCTAAAGGGACTGGTGTAAAAGAAGAAATATCAAGCTCAGAAAGAAAACAGTCACACACACACACACAAAAGAAATGGCTACAAACAAGTACCTTTCAATAATAACTTTAAATGTAAATGGACTAAATGCTCCAACCAAAAGACATCGAGTGGCTGAATGGATAAAAAAACATGACCCATACATCTGCTGTCTACAAGAGACCCACCTCATTGGAAAGGACTCACACAGACTGAAAGTGAAGGGATGGAAAAATATCTTTCATGCAAATGGAAAGGAAAAGAAAGCTGGGGTAGCAATACTTATATCTGACAAAATACATCTCAAAGTGAAGGCCATAACCAGAGATAAGGAAGGCCACTTCATAATACTAAAGGGATCAATACAACAAGAAGATATAACCCTGGTAAACATATATGCACCCAATGCAGGAGCACCCACATACATAAGAAAACTTCTGGAAGATATCAGGGGAGATATCGACAATAACACAATCATAGTAGGGGACTTTAATACACCACTGACATCACTGGATAAATCCGCTAGACAAACAATCAGCAAAGAAACAGCAATCCTAAATGACTCACTAGATCAGATGGACTTAATTGACATCTTCAGAACACTACACCCCACAGCTGCGGAGTATACATTCCTCTCAGGTGCTCATGGGACATATTCAAAAATAGACCACATATTGGGTCACAAGCAAAGTCTCCACAAATTCAAGAAGATTGAGATCATAAAAAGCATCTTCTCAGACCACGATGGCATAATGTTAGAAATAAACTACAATAAAAACAACCCGAAATACTCAAACACTTGGAAGCTGAATAGCATGTTATTAAATATTGATTGGGTTACCGATGACATCAAAGAAGAAATTAAAAACATCCTGGACACTAATGACAATGAAAACACAACAATCCAAAACCTCTGGGACACAATGAAAGCAGTCCTGAGAGGAAAGTTTATAGCTCTACAGGCCTATCTCAAAAAACAAGAAAAAATGGTAGTTAATCATCTAACTCTACAACTCAAAGAATTAGAAAGAGAGCAACAAGAAAACCCCAGAGTGAGCAGAAGGAAGGAGATAATAAAGATTAGAGCAGAAATCAATGACATAGAGACCAAAAAAACAATACAGAAAATCAATGAAACCAAGAGCTGTTTCTTTGAAAGGATAAACAAGATTGACAAACCCCTCGCCAGGCTCACCAAGAAGCAAAGAGAAAGGTCCCAAATAAACCAAATCAGAAATGATAGAGGCGAAATAACAACAGACCCCACAGAAATACAAATGATTGTTAAACAATACTACGGGCAACTCTACTCCAACAAACTAGACAACCTGGAGGAAATGGACAAATTCCTAGAAAAATGCAACATTCCAAAACTCAATCAGGAAGAATCTAAAAACCTCAATAGGCCAATAACTATGGAAGAAATTGAAGCAGTCATCAGAAAGCTTCCAGCAAACAAAAGCCCAGGGCCAGATGGCTTCACAGGGGAGTTCTACCAAACATTCAAGGAAAAACTAAAACCTACCCTCCTCAGACTACTACAAAAAATTCAAGAGGAAGGAACACTTCCAAGCTCATTCTATGAAGCCAGCATCACCCTAATACCAAAACCAGGTAAAGACATCACAATGAAAGAGAATTACAGGCCAATATCCCTCATGAACATAGATGCCAAAATCCTCAACAAAATCTTAGCAAATCGGATCCAGCAGTACATCAGAAGGATCATACACCATGACCAAGTAGGATTTATCCCAGAGATGCAAGGATGGTACAACATCCGTAAATCAATAAATGTGATACATCACATAAACAAATTGAAAGAAAAAAACCACATGGTCATATCAATTGATGCAGAAAAAGCATTCGACAAAATCCAACACCCATTTTTGATAAAAACTCTCAGAAAGGTGGGAATAGAAGGATCATAATTCAACATAATAAAAGCCATATATGACAAGCCCACAGCCAACATCATACTCAATGGACAAAAACTAACACCATTTCCCCTAAGAACAGGAACAAGACAGGGATGCCCACTCTCACCACTCCTGTTCAACATAGTACTGGAAGTATTAGCCATTGCAATTAGGCAAGAAGAAGAAATAAAAGGCATCCAAATTGGAAAAGAGGAAGTAAAACTGTCCTTATTTGCAGATGACATGATATTATACATACAAAACCCTAGAGACTCCATCAAAAAGCTACTAGACTTAATACATGAATTTGGCAATGTAGCAGGATACAAAATTAACCCCAAGAAATCTGAGGCATTTCTATACACCAATAGTGAACTTTCAGAAAGAGAGATTAGAAAAACAATCCCATTTACCATCGCACCAAAAAAATTAAGATACCTACGAATAAACTTAACTAAAGAGGTTAAAGACCTCTACTCAGAAAACTACAAGACGTTGAAAAAAGAGATAGAGGAAGACATAAACAGATGGAAGAACATACCATGTTCTTGGATTGGTAGAATCAACATCATTAAAATGTCCATACTACCCAAAGCAATCTATAAATTCAACGCACTTCCCATTAAAATACCAATGGCCTTCTTCAAAGATCTAGAACGAACTCTCCAAAAATTCATCTGGAATAAAAAAAGACCCCGAATAGCTGCAGCGATCCTGAGAAAGAACAAAGTAGGTGGGATCTCAATGCCAGATATCAAGCTGTATTACAAAGCCACTGTTCTCAAAACTGCCTGGTACTGGCACAAGAACAGACATATAGATCAGTGGAATAGAATAGAGAGTCCAGAAATTAGCCCGAACCAATATGCTCAATTAATTTTTGACAAAGGAGGCATGAACATACAATGGAGTCAAGATAGTCTCTTCAATAAATGGTGTTGGGAAAATTGGACAGATACATGCAAGAAAATGAAACTAGACCACCAACTTACACCATACATAAGAATAAACTCAAAATGGATAAAGGACTTAAATGTACGACAGGAAACCATAAAAATTCTAGAAGAATACAAAGGCAACAAAATCTCAGACATATGCCGAAGCAATTTCTTCACTGATACAGCTCCTAGGGCAGTTGAAACTAAAGAGAAAATGAACAAATGGGACTACATCAAAATAAAAAGCTTCTGCACAGCAAAAGAAACCATCAACAAAACAACAAGAAAACCCAAAACATAATAAAAGCCATATATGACAGGCCCACAGCCAACATGGGAAAAAATATGTTTCATGGGAAAACATATTTGCCAACGTCATATCTGATAAGGGCCTAATCTCCAAAATTTATAGGGAACTCATACAACTTAACAAAAAGAAGATAAACAATCCAATCAAAAAATGGGCAAAGGAGCTAAATAGACACCTTTCAAAAGGGGACATTCAGAAAGCCAAGAGACATATGAGAACATGCTCAAAGCCACTAATCATCCGAGAGATGCAAATCAAAACAACAATGAGGTACCATCTCACACCTGTCAGAATGGCCATCATCAACAAATCAACAAACGACAAGTGCTGGAGAGGATGTGGAGAAAAGGGAACCCTCGTGCACTGCTGGTGGGAATGCAGACTGGTGCAGCCACTATGGAAGACAGTATGGAGTTTCCTCAAAAATTGGAAATGGAACTCCCATTTGACCCTGTGATCCCACTTCTAGGAATATATCCCAAGGAACCAGAAACACCAATTAGAAAGGATATATGCACCCCTATGTTCAGAGCAGCACAATTCACCATAGCTAAGATCTGGAAACAGCCTAAGTGCCCATCAGTAGATGAATGGATTAGAAAACTGTGGTACATCTACACGATGGAATACTATGCTGCTGTAAAAAAGAAGGAACTCATACCATTTGCAACAGCATGGATGGAACTGGAGAGCATTATGCTAAGTGAAATTAGCCAGTCAATGAAGGAAAAACACCACATGATCTCACTCATTCATGGATAATAAAGACCATTACAAACTTTTGAACAATAATAGATACAGAGGTGGAGCTGCCTCAAACTGATCGTCAAACTGCAGTGGGAAGGCCAGGGAGGGTTGGGGGACAGGAGGGAGGGGAGTAAGAGATCAACCGAAGGACTTGTATGCATCTATATAAGCATAACTAATGGACATAAGACACTGGGGGGTAAGGGAGGGCAGGGGTTTGTCAAGGGTGGGGGGGATAAAAAGGGCACTTATGTAATAACCTTTTTAATACTTTTAGCAAAAAAAAAAAAGAAAAAGAAAAAGAAAACAAAACAATAATGATTTGAGATTCATGCAATTTATTTCAAATAATTTATGTAGATGCTCTGCCATCAAGGAGGAGTAGTCTAATTCCCATGGCTTTTGTGTGGGCTGCATGTGTGACTTCCTCCCAAAGAGCCCATGATGGAAAGGGGGAACTAGAGAGTCACTTGATAGTGGAGAAACCTGACAAATACCACCTCAGCCAGCTGACCAAGCCAATGTCAACAGTGATGACACCTATTGATGGTATGTACCTTTGATGTGATATGGTGAAATAACACTACACTCTGGATATTACATCCCCAATCCATAACCCCAGTCTAATCATGATAAAAAAAAAAACCAGACAAATTTCACTGGAGAGGCATCCTAGAAAATTCTTCAAAACCATTAAGATCGTAAAAAACAGTGAGGAGAAAGATGGCAGCCGATAGGATGCCAGGGAGGAGAGAGTGTAAGTAAAGGAGTGAGATGGGCATGTGTGGACCTGTGTGGTGTGTGTGGGGAGGAGGGGGAAGTGAGGGACAGGTAGACATTTCAGGAGTCTGGGAGACTGGCAGATCAGGCTTCCTTAGAGGAAAGACCCTGCTACCACCACACTCTCAGGCCAGTGCTGCTTTAGCACAGAGCCCATGCCATCTTCCAGAGGGCAGCAATGGAAGCCAGAAGTGCAGCCACACCAACACCCAGGCCAGCTTTGGACACCACCCCCCAACTTGTGCAGGGAGGTTGTTGCCAGCCAAAACCCAAGTGGAACCACCACTGTGCCACGGGCAGTGAGCAGTGTAGTACCACACCTGGGGCCCAGATGTCTGCAGTGAGTGCATGCCAGAGAAACGTCTCAAGCTGCACCTTTACTTTGGAGCCAAAACCCAGGATCTCAGGATCCTGAGCTACAAGTCCCTGCACTGTGAGTGCAAATCAGGGGTTCCCCACACCCTCTGGTCCCCCAGTCTGAGTGCAGTTCCCAGGATCAGTGCACACCCTGCCCCTCCCCAGAAAAGACAGAGCCTTTGGGCTGCCTCATCTCTGACCCTGGCCTTTCTACTGGTGCAGGCTCTGCCCCTGGCGAGCTCAGAGCTGCTGGTGCAACTTGGTGTGCCCAGCCACAGGTCACAGGACCATGCTGCATGTGCACTGCCAGAGGGTCATAGGACACCATCTCGCTTTGGGTGCCAGGGCCACACAGTGAATTGCATGCCAGAGGGCTCTGGGCGCTCATAGGGAGTCGAACACAAGAAGAACTGTGCAAGCGCCCCACCTACCCCAAGAAACTAATGTGGACAACTGAGGGACCAAAACCATGGTAGAAAGGGGTACAACTCAGAGCACAGACAATAAAGGTGTGAAACTCAAGGCAGACACACCCTCCAGATTAGCGAGTATCAGATCATTGAGCCACTAGGGGCTTTAACCTCATGGACCCCAAGCATGGATCCCAGAGCCAGAAAAAGACAGCAAAATGGGGAGACAAAGAGACCACAACCAAAGGAAAGAAAAGGAGGAGTCGCCAGAAAATAAAACTACATGAAATGGAGGCAAGCAATATGTCAAAGAAAGAATTCAGAATAAGGGTCATACAGTTCCTAAATCTGCTGGATGAGAAAATCAACAACATATGTAAGAATCAAGAGGAAATGAAGAATAAATAACAATTAAAAAGGACGGTTTCAATAGTAGACTAGAAGAAGCAGAGGAGCGAATCATTGAGCAAGAAGACAGGGTAGAAAAACACACCCAATATGAACAGCAATTAGAAAAAAAATAGGAAGCAGGAGGAGAGCCTAAGGGACATTTGGGACAATATGAAATGAAGCAACATCTGTATAATAGGGGTGCCAGAAGGACAGGGGAGGAGCAAGGATTAGAAAACCTATTTTAAGAAACAATAAAAGAAAACTTCCCTGATTTGGGGAAGAAAAAACTCACAAAACATAGAGTCCCAAACAAGATGGAGACAAAAAGACCCACACCAAGACACGTCGTAATTACAATGGCAAACATTAACAACAAAAATAGAATCTTAAGGGCTGCAAGAGAGAGACAAAGGCTTAGCTACAAAAGATATACCATTAGATTATCAAATGATTTCTCAACAGAAACACATCAGGCCACAAGGGAATGGAAGGAAGTATACAGTGATGCAAGGCAAGGAACTGAATTCAAGAATACTCTATCAAGCAAGGCTATCATTCAAAGTTGAAGAGGAAATCAGGAACTTCACAGACAAAAAAAAAAGTCCAAGGGATTTTATTACCACCAAGTCAGCAATGCAAAAAATGCTAAATGGACTGTTGTAAAGGAGAAATAGAAAGGGAAGAAGGGGCATAGGCATAAAGGACAAAAATTACTACAAACAAGTACCTATCAAAAATAACCTTAAATGTAAATGGATTAGATGCTCCAATCAAAAGACATAGGGTGGTTGAATGGATAATAAAACATGATCCACATATATGCTGTCTACAAAAGACCCACCTCAGAACAAGGGACTCACACAGACTTAAAATGAAGGGATGGAAAAATATTTTTCAGGCAAATGGAAATGAAGGAAAAAGCTGGGGTAGCAATAATTATATCTGACAAAATAGACCTCAAAGTGAAGGCCATAGCAAGAGATAAGGAAGGCCACTTCATAATACTAAAGAAATGGATACAACAAAAGGATATAGCTCTAATAAACATATACACACCCAATGCAGGAGCACCTAAATACATAAAAAAAACTTTTGAAAGATATCAAGTTAGAGATCAACAGCAATACAATCATAGTAGGGGACTTTAATACGCCACTGACATCACTGGATAAATCCTCTAACAAAAATCAGCAAAGAAACAGCAATCCTAAAGGACTCACTTGATCAGGTGTATTTAATTGACATCTTCAGAATGTTTCACCCTAAAGCTACAGAATATACATTCTTCTCAAGTGCATATGGGACATTTTCAAAGATAGGCAACATATTGGTACACAGGCAAAGTCTCTTCAAATTCAAAACAATTGAAATCATATCAAGCATCTTCTCAAATCACAAAGGCATAATATTAGAAATCAACTACAATAAAAACAATAAAAAATCAAACACTTGGAAGCTAAATAGCATGTTTTTAAACAATGAATGGGTTACCAAAGAGATCAAAGATTAAGTAAAAAACATCCTTGAAACAAATGACAATGGAAACACAGCAAACCAAATATCTCTGAGACACAGTGAAAGCAGTCCTGAGAAAGAAGTTCATAACTTTATAGGCATACCTCAAAAAAAAGAGAAAAACTTGTAATAAATTATCTAACTCTACAACTTAAAGAATTAAAAAGAGAGCAACAAGAAAAGCCCAGAGTGAGCAGGAAAAATAATAAAGATCAGAGTGGAAATGGATGATGTAGAGATAAAAAAAATACAAAAGATCAATGAAACCAAGAGCTGGTTCTTTGAAAGGATAAACAAGATTGATGAACCTCTATCCAGGTTCAGCACCAAGCAAAGAGCGAGGACCCAAATAAACAAAATTACCAATTTTGTAACAGGGATAACTTACCAGCCTTCAGTGGCTTTAATGTGAAAGTATTATTTTATTTTCCTTTATAAAACAGGAGTGTCCCCCGTTCACTACTAGAGGGTATTTCTACAGATTTGTTCCTCCCAGTGTTATGGGGAAAAAATAGAACATTGAGGACTAGTTATTGTTATCAGAAATATTAATTATGCTGTTAACCATGATTGCCCTTTCTGTTCAAAGAAAGGATGTATTAACCTGGCTGGGAGTCATACACCCCTGGGGACCTGGGAGTCAACCTTGGAATGCGGTCCATTCTTATTCAAGAATTGCACATTATTATGGAAGCATTAACCTTGTTGCCCAGCCCAGCCTGCATAGCTTACTTCCCCATGCCTGTAATCCCTACTTCCCCATGTAATCTTTGTCCCTATATTCATAAACAAGGGAAGAGAAAACCAAAATCACTAAAAGGTAGAAAGCCAAAATTACATTGCAGATATACAGACAGAAATCCCACTAGCTTGAGCTTTTTCTGGTAGTTGAAGCCCTGAGAGGGAGACCAAGAAGAGCCCCCAAGGTAAAGAATTCTTGGCAGCTGCTAGGACATTCCTGCAATCTTTCTCACACTTTTCAACCTCACCACACATAACTAGGCTTCCCCAAAGTGGGACTTGCCTCCTCTTTAAACAAATTAAACAAAGAGACACAAGACATCAACACTCTTATACAGGCATGCACAACACACTAAAAGTTTACACCACAGAATGTCTGGTATTAAAAACCATTAAAGCAATGTCTTTTGTCCCTGGTTGTGGAACTTCCCCTATCTAGAACCTCAGCATTCTCCCAATGGACTATGTTTTTAAAAAAATGGGCTGGGGCCTTTTCTAGTTGCCTCTACCTCCCTTTGACTAAGGAAATCTTTCTAGCACATGTGCCATCAGCCACATGTACCATTCATACCCTCTTCTTTCCCCACCCTCACATCCTCTTTGCTCTGGGGAAATTCAGTAATGGCCTGGCCATCTACTGTTTCTTTTCTATGGTAAGAAGGCTAACCCCCATTTTGTAAAACTACTGTTTGGAATTCTCTGCCATTTTTTAGACGGCCTCTTATTATAAAATAATAATAACTTTGCATTCCAGCCTGTTTTAGCCTGCTTGAATAATAAGGAAGATAAACTTAGCTGTCTGACCTTGTAAGCCAGAGACTAGATACACCCATACTCTCAATGCCATGTCAGGTGTATTTTTTAATTGGATAGAACTGTGTTGTTTTCAAGGCCACCAGTGAGATAATCACTGAGCACACATAGGGATGGCTCTTTAATAAAAAGGGAAGTTCTGCTTGTAGCTTTGCCCAGAATTTGAAAGGCATTTTTTTCTGGGCCCACACGTAATAATAAAGTGTGACTCCAAACTCTCTGAGCATTGCTTGATTTATTCCGGTTCTCTGTAACATTATTGGCTCCCATGCTTGGCCTTTTAGCCTCCGGTGAGTGAACTGGGTTTGGAGTCCAGGGGTGCCGGTCAGGCCTTTGGGAGGCGCGCGCACTGCTGATCTTAGCAGAATTAAACCAGGGTACTATGGGCACTCCTGGACCTCAGCCCAGGAGCCAACCAGCATCTGGAGAGAGTGGACGGACACTTCTGGACCTGTCAACAGAATTGGTAAGGTAGGGGCCCCAGTCAGTCAGGCTCACTCCAAGTGAGTAGAAGGCAGAGCTTGATCACCTCCCTGGAAGCCATACAGCTTCCTTAGGCAATTAGTCAGGAATTGGGTGGATTGTTTAAACTCTGAGTGAATGACAGGTGAAAGTGTGTGAGTGTGGAAGGAAAGGGCCTGCCCTCTCCTCTCCTTTGTGTGGCTCCACGACTTCGGTTACGGAGTCTGAGTTGGCCCCAACCTGCAGTTCTGCGATTCATCATACAGCATAACGGTGACTCACCCCCACTCGGAGGTGACTAGGTCCGGGGTTTATATGGGTGCACCTTAGCTAAGATGAATCTAAGCTCACAAGGGGCTCGGCAAGGTGAGTATCGGAGTGAGGATCTGTGAAAACAGGTCACCTCCTCCCTTGTTTGTCTCATGCCACCGATCATCATGGGGTTGGGACAGAGTAAACCCACTGTTCTCAATTGCATGTTGAAAAATGTTTAAAAAGTGATTCAATGGTGATTACGGAATTAAAATGAATTCTGAAATACTGAGGAAATTCTGTAAAGTAGAATGGAAGGCTCTTTAGATGAAGGATTGCTCAGGGTGGTCTGGAATGTAGTCACAGGAGACCGCAGACACCAAGATCAGTTTGCCTACATAAACAGCTGGTTAGAAATTGCTCAAACCTTGACGTCTTGGGTCCGGTTCTGTGTATGTAAGAAGGGACAGAGTAAGGTTTTTAGTAGCGCGAGTAAAGAGGCAGGAAGGGCAGGAGCAGGCAAAGGAAAAGTAGGCAGGAGAAAAGAAGCAGGTTCCTCAGAAGGAAGTTAAGCCCCCTGTTCTACAGGAACCTCTCCCCTCTCCCCCAAGTAAATCCTACCAGTTTTACCACTGCCAATATGAGCCACAGGCAGCACCAAGTGCTCCCCCCTGATAGCCTGGATGGTCTGGAAAGTCTAGAAACACCGCCCGCCTCCGTCTCTCCTCAACCAGGCTCTCTAGAGCCGGTTGGGCGGCGCTTACGTTCAGGCGATCAAAGGCCCAAACCACAACTGGCATATCAGATGCCTCTCATGGAGATTTGGGGTGCCCAAGTGCTTGGTGAAGATGGGACCTTATAGGAAGGAAGGCCAGTCTATTATTATCATCCCTTTACCACAAGTGACATTCTGAACTGGAAGCAATAGCTTATTCTGAAAAACCTCAGGCCATGGTAGATCTCCTAGAAATGATTTTCCAGACCCAGAAGTCCTCCTGGGTGGACTGAAAGCAGCTCCTTTTTGCATTCTTTAACACTGAGGAACACATGAGAGTAATGACAGAGGCTCAGAAGTGGCTCCAGATCCAGGCCCCGGCAGGGACATTAGATACAGACAGATGGGCCAGAGAGACCCTCCCAGATGAGAAACCCAATCGGTCCCAGAACTCAGAAGACAGAAAGACCAGGCTAGAAAGATATCAACTGGCTTTCCTCCAGGGGGTCAGGGCCGGAGTCAAGGAGCCCACCAATATGGCTAAAATTTCTGAGACTTTCCAGAAGCCTGATGAAAGTCCAGCAGCTTTCTATGAGAGACTGTGTGAGGCATACCAGATCGATACCCCCTTTAACCCTGAGGCCTCAGACTCTCAAACCATGGTAAATGCCACTTTTGTAGGCCAAGCCCAGTCTGATATAAGGAGAAAATTACTGAAACTGGAAGGGTTTTCAGAAAAAAATGCTACTGAACTGCTAGAGATAGCTAACAAGGTTTTCATTAACTGAGACAGAGCAGCAAGAAAGGAGGAAGAAAAGAGAATACAAAGAAGGGCCAATGTAATAGCAGCGGCTTTCAGAGGTTCGGGCCCCCAGACAGCCCAAAAAGGGAAGCAAGAAGACAGATCAGGGGGGAAAGGAAGAGCAAGCCTGAGACAGGACCAGTGTGCCTATTGTAAGGAAACAGGGCACTGGAAAAATGAATGTCCCAAACGGCAAAGCAAGAAAACAGGGCCCCCTTTTCCACCCAGTTGCTATTAACAAGAACCACCTGAAGCAGACCTTATTAGGCTGGTGGCAGCTGACTCTGACGAGGACAAACTGGGCTCTTTTTAGCTGGGCCTCCACAAGCCCATGGTCAGAATAAAAATTGGCGGCCAGACTGTGAACTTTATGGTTGATACGGGAGTGGAGCACACAGTAGTCACACAGAAAGTAGTGCCTCTCTCAGGAAAGGAGGTCACCATTATTGGAGCTACTGGAGACTAGACCCATAGACCATTCTGCTGGCCTCGCCAATGCCAACTTGGCGGCCACCGAGTAATTCATGAATTCCTGAACTTGCCAGATTGTCCAGTACCTCTAATGGGTAGAGATCTTTTAGCCAAAATGGGGGCAGAATTCACCTTTGCCCCAGATGGCTCGGCACAGCTGTGCCTACGTAAGGAGACTTCTCCAATGATCCTGTCCTTAGCAGTGCCCCGGGAGGAAGAATGTAGACTTTATGCCCCTCAGTCAAAGGCCTCACCTTTAGAGCCTGAATTAGAGGAAGAATTTCCGCTGGTCTGGGCAGAAGGAAATCCGCCTGGCTTGGCCAAAGATCATGCCCCAATACTAATTGACTTAAAGCCTGGAGCACAGCCTGTCAAAATCTGCCAATATCCAATTCCAAGGGAGGCACACCTAGGAATTCAGGTCCACTTAGACCGGCTACTTCAGTGGGGACTCCTTAAAAGATGCCAATTACCATGGAATACTCCCCTCTTGCCTGTCAAAAAGCCTGGGACTAATGACTACCACCCAGTACAGGATCTGTGAGCTGTTAATGAGGCTGTTATAACCTTGCATTCGGTGCTGCCAAACCCCTACACACTTCTAGGACTCATTCCATCAGAGGCGGAATGGTTTACATGCCTAGATCTGAAAGGTGCTCTTTTCTGCCTCCAATTAGCCCCCTTCAGCCAGCCCCTTTTTGCTTTTGAGTGGGAAAACTCAACTACGGGGGTCAAGGAGCAGTTCACCTGGACCAAACTTCCACAAGGATTCAAAAACTCCCCTACTCTCTTTAGTGGAGCACTAGCATCTGATTTGTCTAAGTTCCCAGGGCAGGACTTGGGGTGCGTTCTACTTCAATATGTAGACGACCTCCTACTAGCCAGCTCCACACAAGCTCAGTGCTGAGAGGGGACTCAAGCCCTCCTGAGACTGTTAACTGAAACAGGTTACAGAGTGTCCAAGAAAAAGGCACAGATTTGTCAGAAGAAACTCAAGTTTCTAGGCTTCCAAATCACCCAAGGGAAACGAAGGCTAGGGACTGAAAGAAAGAAGGCAGTATGTGCCATCCAAGTCCCTAGCACCCGGCGGCAGATTCAGGAATTCCTGGGAGCAGCAAGGTTCTATTGAATTTGGATCCCAGGGTTTTCAGACCTGGCCAACCCTTTCTATGAAGCTTTAAAAGGGGAAGACAAGGCACCCATTGAATGGGGCCCTGAGCAGGAGAAAGCCTTCATCAGCATAAAGGCAAAGCTCACTGAGGCCCCAGCACTAGGGCTACCAGATGTGACATGGGACCTTAAACTCTTCGTACATGAGAACAGCGGGGAAGCCCTAGAAGTTCTAACCCAGGAGTTTGGACCTTGGCAAAGACCAGTAGCCTATCTCTCCAAGCAGATTGACCTGGTTGCCTCCGGGTGGCTCCCGTGTCTCAAGGCCCTTGCAGCCATGGCATTATTAGTCAAAGAAGGAGATAAGCTTACCCTAGGATGAAACCTAAATGTAAAAGTACCTCATTCTGCTATTACCCTAATGGAAGCTAGGGGGCAGCACTGGATAACTCATGCTCAATGATTCAATACCAAGGACTGTTAGTGAAAATCCTAAGGTACGACTAGAAGCAGTAAGAACTCTTAATCCTGCTACCTTTCTATCCATTGCTGAAGGGGCCCCTGAACATGATTGCCTGGAAGTCCTAGAGGAGGTTTACTCTAACCAGCCAGATCTAACAGATAAGCCCCTAAAGAATCCGGACTTAGTATTGTTCACAGATGGCAGTAGCTTCTTAGATGAAGGAAATAGACAAGCCGGGTATGCAGTGGTATCAGGCTTTGAGACAATTGAGGCACAGGCACTGCCTGAAGGATGGTCAGTGCAGAGGGCAGAACTTTGGGCCCTCGCCAGAGCCTTAGAACTCAGTAAGGATAAGCGTGCCAACATCTACACTGATTCACGGTATGCCTTCACTACCCTGCATATTCATGGGGCTATATACAAGGAAAGGGGGCTCCTGACGGTGGGAGGAAAAGGAATCAAAAATCAAAATGAGATTTTAAAGTTACTAGAAGCCGTTTGGGAACCTAAAGAAATAGCCATCATTCATTGCAAACGTCACCAGTAAGAGAAAGACTCAGTGTCAGAGGAAACCAGCGTGCTGACGCCACAGCAAAGCAGGCTGCCAAAGAACAAGCAGCACCAGCATAGATCATGTTGGCCCCCGAATTACCTGAACCTCCAAAGTACACTCCTCAGGAGGAGGAATGGGCCCAGCAAGAAGGGGACAAAAGAACAAAAGAAGGTTGGTGGATACTCCCAGATCATGTCCCAGAACAGTTAGCCCATAAGGTAGTCCTCCAGCAGCATGAACTTACTCATTTAGGAAAGACTGCTCTAGAAGCTTTGTTAGGCAGATACTACCTAATTGCCTATCTTCCCTTCTTGTGTGCCTCAGTTTCTCAGCGTTGCCTCCTCTGTGTGCAAAACAATGCCAAACAGAGTCCTGTGGGACCGATAGGAGTTCAGCGCTGTGGGCAAACTGCCTTTGAGGACTTAGAAGTAGACTTTGCAGAAGCAGGGCCTAGCAGAGGAAATAAATACCTACTAGTCTTTGTTTGCACCTTTTCAGGCTGGGTTGAGGCACATCCCACTCACACAGAAAAGACAGAAAAGAAGAGAGAAATCACTAAGGCATTGCTAAAGGACATAATTCCGTGGAATGCCTCTGACCATAGGGTCTGATAATGGCCCAGCCTTTGGAGCATAAATAGTACAATAGGTAGCCTAGGCTTTAGGAATGAAATGAATCTACATACAGCTTATAGGCCTCAGGGTTTAGGAAAAGCAGAGCCCATGAACTGGACTCTAAATCAGGCTATGTCTAAGTTATGCCAAGAGACAACCCTACCCTGGACAGATATCTTGCCTCTTGTACTCCTGCGGATACACTGTGCCCCGAGGGCCAGGGTAGGTTTCTCTTCCTTTGAAATTCTATATGGCAGATCCCCTCCCTTAATTTGTCCAAAGGGAGATTTGGGGGAAATAGGAAACTTAGAAATCCAGAAGCTACTACAAGGAGTTGGAAAAACTGTCTTTGAGGTCCAGAGATGGGTTACTGACCGACTACCCATCTCTCTAGGACAGTGATGGCGAACCTTTTGAACTCGGTGTGTCAGCATTTTGAAAAACCCTAACTTAACTCTGGTGCCGTGTCACATATAGAATTTTTTAAAAATTTGCAACCATAGTAAAACAAAGACTTATATTTTTGATATTTATTTTATACTAGAGGCCCGGTGCACAAAAATTTGTGCACTCGGGGAGAGAGGGGGTTCCTCAGCCCAGCCTGTGCCCTCTCCCAGTCTGGGACCCCTCGGGAGATAACCACCTGCTGGTTTAGGCCTGCTTCTGGGTGGCAGAGGGTAGGCCCAATCCCTAGGTGCAGCCCCTGGTCAGGCTCAGAGCAGGGCCAATTGGGGAGTTGGGGCGCTGCCCCCTGTAATGCACAGAGCAGGGCCGATCAGGGGGTTGGAGTGCTGCCCCCTGTCACGCACAGTGCAGGGCCCATCAGGGGTGTTGGGGCTCCGTACCCTGTCAAGCACAGAGCAGGGCCGATCAGGGGGTTGAGGAGCTCCCCGCTGTCACTCACAGAGTAGGGCCGATAGGGGAGCTGGGGCACCGCCCCCTGTCACACACAGAGCAGGGCGGATCAGGGGGTTGGGGCGCTGCACCCTGTCACACTCGGGGCAGGGCCAATGGAGAGGTTATGCTCTACCCTGTCACACACAGAGCAGGGCCAATCAGGGGGTTGGTGCGCTGCACCCTGTCAAACACAGAGCCACAGGGCAATCAGGGGGTTGGGGAGCTCCCCCCTATCAGGCACAGAGCAGGGCAGATGGAGAGGTTGTGACCCCGCCCCCTGTCACACACAGAGCTGCAGGGCGATCAGGGGGTTTGGGCGCTGCCCCCTGTCACGCTGATCCCAGTGCCGGGAGGCATATTACCCTTTTACTATATAGGATAGAGGCCTGGTGCATGGGTAGAGGCTGGCTGGTTTGCCCTGAAGGGTGTCCTGGATCAGGGTGGGGGTCCCCACTGGGGTGCCTGGCCAGTCTGGGTGAGGGGCTGAGGGCTGTTTTCCGGAAGCAAGTGACTGAAGCTTCCAACCGCTCCTTGTTTTCTTTTTCTTTTTTTTTATTCTGGGCCAGCTTTTGCTCTGAGGCCTCGCTGCTGAAAACATCGATACAATGTTGCTAAAGCCTGGCTGAATGAAAGCCGGTCTCTGGTGTTTTGTTTAGCTTCTTATTTGCAACATAGTACATAGTTGCTTAGAGTTGCAGCTGAGAGGCCGGCAAGTGAGGTGGGGAACGTTGGAGTCCGCAGTCACTGAAGCAAGCAAGCCTCATGTTCGCTTCCAGCTGCCTGGCTGCTAGCTGCCATCTTGGCTGACAGTTAATTTGCATATACTCACTGATTAGCCAATGAAAAGGGTAGCGGTCGTACCCTAATTACCATGTTTCTCTTTTATTAGTGTAGATATTTAAATGCCATTTAACAAAGAAAAATGAACCAAAAAAATGAGTTCGCCTGTCACCTCTGACACGCGTGTCATAGGTTCGCCATCACTGCTCTAGGAACAGCTGTACATCCTTATAAACCTGGAGACCAGGTTTGGGTAAAAGACTGGAAAAAAGAGCCCCTTAAGCCAATTTGGAAGGGACCCTATCCAGGAATACTAACCATCCCCACAGCTCTCAAAGTTGCCGGACTGAACACCTGGATTCACCACTCCTGAGTGAAAGCAGCCCACCAGCCGAGTGATGCTCAGCCTGAGTGGAAGGTGACCTCTGACCAGAAATACCCCCTGCAGATCACCCTCTAGAACAGTGGTTCTCAACCTTCTGGCCCTTTACATTCAGTTCCTCATGTTGTGACCCAACCATAAAATTATTTTCGTTGCTACTTCCTAACTGTAATGTTGCTACTGTTATGAATCGTAATGTAAATATCTGATATGCAGGATGGTCTTAGGCGACCCCAGTGAAAGGGTCGTTTGACCGCCAAAGGGGTCGTGACCCACAGGTTGAGAACTGCTGCTCTAGAAGACAACGGACCTGGCTGATCAACCTGCTCTAAGAAATTCAGAAACACCCTGTTAAATTCTCCCTTTACACTAATCTTTCTTTCTTATCTTATCTTAAAGGTAAAATGCTCTGGTATTTCTGAATAATCATTGTTTTTATCTTTTAATAATTCTCATTTTGTCTTTTTATCAGTACCACCAGAACCGAGGCTAGTCCCAGGAGGAGAACTCTTCTGCCCTTGCTGGGACACAGAAGCACCATAAAATTACTGCTTCCTACACAGCAAAGGAACAAGATGAAGCTAAGGCTAATTCTTTTACTGTTACTGAACGCTCTTAATCTCGACCACTCTCAGGTCTACACTCTGCCTCTTGAGAGCCTCCTGAGTCCTCACTATCTCTACCGAATGCTTAACCTCACCGTTTACCTCTTAAATCAGACCAACCCAGCCTTAGCCAGGGAATGCTGGCTCTGCCTTTCCCTCTCTTCTTCAGCATATGTTGCTGTCCCTATACCTACCGAGGGATGGAACCAGGCAAAAATCACTCTGGCTTATAAGAAAGAGAAGGGAATATATTTTCTGAAAGGGCTGACACCCTCTTAGGTGATTATCCTACTGCCCAGGCAAACCAAGCCTCCCTTCCCTTTCATACCTATTTTCAATCTCTTGCTAAAGTAACTTCATCCTCTCTCCCAGTCACGGGCCCTATCGTGCTACACACCCCACTACTCGCCCAAGCCCCCTTATGCTTTACACCATCACAGGGGTTAGCACTGGAATAGGGGGACTGGCAACTTCCCTCTCCTACTATCAGAGCCTATCCAAAGAACTTACTGACAGTTTAGAAGAAATAGCACAAAGTATTGTTGCAGTACAGGATCAGATTGCCTCACTTGCAGCCGTTACTCTCCAGAATCTAAGAGGACTAAACCTTCTCACAGCAGAGAAAGGGGGGCTGTGCCTGTTCCTTGAGGAAGAGTGCTGTTTTTATGCTAACCAGCCTGGTATTATAAGGGATGGAGCCAAGAAACTAGCTGATTGAGCTTCAAAAATAAGACAGGAGTTATCCGAGACCTGGGCTGCATGAGGGGGGAGCGGGGGAGGGAGGAGGAGGGGGGCTGGAAATGGCTCCTTCCATTGACAGGACCACTGTTAATGCTACTCACAGCCATAACCCTAAGACCATGTCTTCTAAATCTGTTAACTCACTTTATCTCATCCCATCTAGATGCCTTTAAACTTCAAATGGTCCAACAAGCCAGAAGAATTCCTACAAACCTCTCCTAGAGGAAGAAACAGGATGTTAACCCCTTGGTTATTGCCCCTTTTCAGCAGAAAGCAGTAAAAGCAATTGTCACCCCTGTTCACTGTAACATCTTGTGGTTATTGTACCATAGGCTAAAAAGCTTGTGGGATAAGGTGGGGGGAATGAGAAGGCTAACCCCTATTTTGTAAAACTACTGTTTAGACTTCTCTGCTATTTTTTAGATGGCCTCTTATTATAGAATAATAATAACTTTGCTTTCCAGCCTGTTTTAGCCTGCTTGAATAATAAGGAAGATAAACTTAGCTTTCTGACCTTGTAGGCCAGAGACTAGATACACCCATACTCTCAATGCCATGTCAGGTGTATTTTTTAATTGGATAGAACTGTGTTGTTTTCAAGGCCACCAGTGAGGTAATCACTGAGCACACATAGGGATGGCTCTTTAATAAAAAGGGAAGTTCTGCTTGTAGCTTTGCCCAGAATTTGAAAGGCATTTTTCTCTGGGCCCACGCATGTTTATAAAGTGTGACTCCAAACTCTCCAAGCATTGCTAGATTTATTCCGGTTCTCTGTAACATGGAGATAAGTCAGAGGTGTGCTTCCTACAGGGAGGAAAATGGGATGTAGGCATTTATTAGCTTCAGAATACTTTTGAGACAGCCTTTAAATTTTTTATTAATTTCCATTTTTTGGAAGAATTTTTTTCTATGCTTTTCCTTAGAAGCTTCTAATTTCCCAATCAAGATATGCTTCCCATACAGTCATTCAGTTTAATTTCATAGTTGGCATTTTTCTAATTTCTGCATGCAAAATATTAATGTAGGTACTCAAAAACAACTGCATTTTGGCCTTTTCTCAGTTAATATTTTCTAGTTAAATCTTCCCATTTCTGTAAAGTACTTCCAAGTAAACACTTCCTATCAGGGGTATTAAATGAGGGCTGGGGTTTGGGAGCTTCTGACCTGGGAGGCACAATTTCCCATGTAAAAAATTTTTTATATATCTGTAATCTGAGAAAATTTTCTAGACATGTTATGTACCAAGTCTTATGGTGGCCCCCTAGACAGGCCATTTAGTTAATTACTGTTGAGTTGGGACTTCCCTATGGAGCTCCTGCACTTCTGACACCTCTACAAAGATTCCTAGTCACCTAAGAACACCCCAGAATCAGACTGGAGGGAGGATGCGCCCCTTTATCTTCAGAGCTGAATGAGTTCAGCTCATTTATATGGCAAAGGTTTTTTGCTCAGACTCTCAGAAATTCCAATTGAAAAGCCAAAATCAAAATCAGCCACCCATTTTTTCCCTCCAGTCCCGCCTTAGCCTATGTTCTGTCAACCATTAACCTGGGTTCTGTCAACCCTGGTTCCACCTCGAGGATTTTAAAACACAGCTCAAATAAAGTCAGACCCTCTACCAAAGCAAGGGAAGGTCCTGGATCCAAGGGACAACTCACCCAAGTTCACCCAATCAGTGGAGAACAAGCAGGCACAATGGGCCCTTTGCTGATCCTAGCATCAAGTCCAAGTCCAAGGGATGGTCCTGGGTGAACTTCTTTGGAATCCTGCCAAGATTACGCCAAGTAATGTTAACATAAAAAAACAACAACATTGAAACCTGTAAAGAATTTTTGTGAGTTTATTTGAGCCAAACTGTCAACATATGCTGGGAAGTAGAACCTCAATGAATTGAGATAATGCTCCAGAGAATGGCGTGTTACATCTATATTTATATATTGAAATCAAAGGAAGGGACATAGGTGGGTTACATGAAATCCACTGATAGACTAGAGAGGTGGGAGAAAGCAAAGTGGGGAAACCTCTGGGATTGGATAAAGTTAAATGAGAGACACATACTTAGGTGGGTGCAGGAACAATTATAATAATAATAAGGCATTTGTGGTATCTGTCCTGGTACCCAGCACATTAGGTGCCCAGACAAGAGGTCAAGAAAAAGGGAAGTTACAAGTTACCCAGACGTTTCAAGGGTATATTATAGATGCAAAAATACACATAGGTTCAGTTAAGGTAAATGTTGACCTTGTCAGTGAAGATACCAGCCTAGGATGTAACTATCCACCATAACTCCTTTTAGTTAAAGTTTAATTTCAGACCATTCTTTGTGGTTACTTTAGGTCTCTGAGTTTCTAAGACCACCATGCAGGCCTTCCCTGAGCTTGTCAGGTTAGCATGTGGTCCCTTTCATCCACAATAGTATATGAAACCACTTTTTAAATCTTAGAATCCAACCCTTTTTTAAAATTTCTTTTGCCTATACAAACCCTAATTCAAGAAGTTTAAAAATATCTGGTACCATTATAAGTAGAAATAGCCTTTTTGCACTGAGAAGGCATCCAAGGCCTTCAAAATTGGGATTTCAGAATCTGAGGAAGTTTTATGAGGCAACAGGACCAAAAGGCTCAGTGTGCAGTAAACCAACTCAAGTTTCTATGTCAAAGAAAAGAAACATGTCATTTGGGATGATTTGTTGAGGGGGAGGTAATTAACTAAAAAAATATTAATCTGTTAATTTTGCTCTAAGTAAATTATGAAACAATTTTAAACAATCTATTTTTCTTCCTTAAAAAATTATGGCTAACTTCCAAATAAAATGCATACTTTGCCTGCCTTAAAGAAATTAACAATATGGGTGACAGAATTTCAAGCAGAATTCGAAAAATATTATTTCAAATATTTTCCCACAGTAACAACCTGGGACATTTTTTCTTATTGATAACCAAGAAACTAACCCTGTATAACACTCTGGTAATTTGCTTCCCTGGACAAGGGTGGGAAAAGCAAGTATTTAAACTCTGGGAAAAGCCATCTCCAAGGAAACCTGCATGCTTACCCTGCTTTGGGGAAATTGTGTGAGTATAGGGCTTCAGAGGATGAGTCTCCAAAGCCCCTCTCTAGTAAATGCTTCTGGCAATCATGAGCTTATTAGATTTCTCTGGTAATTAGATGTCAGTGCAACAACTGCCCAGAGCCACATGCTACCAGGACAAATAAAATCTCAGCAACTTAGCCCCTGGATTTAATAGCTGATAGAGAGAAATGGCCAAAAAGAGGGTGGCTTGCAGAAAGAATGGGACAGAACTTTAGCATCCAGTGTTTCTAATTATACTTGGATTATTTAAAAGCCATTCCCTTTCTTGTCACTATCGGCTTTAGAAAGGATTAAGCACAATGCCAAAGAAAAGATTTGGGGTACACAAACAGCACACTTTTAATATAGTAGGTCAAATAGGAGCCTGGCTCCCAGTATGGAAAACCTGGGAAATGTATATGCTGTGTCACACCATCATTAATATTAGATTTTATACCAATGAGGGTAGAAGAAATAACCAAACTGTACCATAGATATAATTGTATACTTGAATCCTCTTGACAGATCTGCTATAAGCTGTTAGAGAACCAATTTAAAAGACGTTTTAAAAAAGATTATGAGAACAAAGACTACTCCATCTTGAGAAACAGAGCTGCTTGAGACTAGGATTTTGGCCTCAGCACCACCCAGTCTGGTCTCAGACGCAAACCAGGACCCTGCAGCCACTGGGGACAGAGACCTGTGACCACAGCTACAGAGCCACAGACACCAAGAGTCCAGAAATCTCCCCGGCAGATCCATGAGTAACAGAGCCCATCCCCCTCCTCACAGGCTCGAAGGCAGCACCATAGTAACTGATAGACCCACCCCTTGCCTGGGCCTCAGTGCTGCTACAGGGACCTTAGCCTGGAAGTGAGCAAACACCAGGAACTTGTCCTTTGCAGCACAGGCTAAGGAAGCCTTGGCCTGAAGTGCGCAAACACCTGGAACTTGTCCCTTGCAGCACAGGCTAAGGGAGCCTTGTCCTGAAGTGCACAAACACTGGGAACTTGTCCTGAGCTGCTCCAGGTAAAGGAGCCTTGGCCTGGAAGTGCTCGAACATTGGGAACTTCTTCCTTGCAGCACGGGCCCCAGGACCCCAATTGTCCAGGCAGGAGGAAACGCCAAGCACCAGTGACTTGACTGTGTCTCTTATCACCTGCGCCTGGGACACCTGATTCTCTGTGCATTCATACTAAGAGCCAGTGACTCCAATCCTTGGTTCATGTGTGAAAGGGCAAGGGGTAGGCCCTCCATCTTGCCCCAGGGTAAGGGCTACGCCCTCCATCTTACCTTGGCCACGTGCTTGGCAAGGAGCTTCTTCCCGGAAGTCTAAGCCTCTGCTAGCCACACCCAGGAGCAAGACACCGACTTGCGCCTGGCCAATTGGCAGAGCACAGCCCTTTCTCCTCCCCTTACTATAAAACCCGTCTCCACACAGAGTTTTCTCTCTCGGCCACTTGGCTTGCCGTTGTGTCGCTGAGTGTGGTGGACCGGGAGCTCAAGCTAGCTTGAAATATAAAGGACTCTTTGCTTTTGCATGGGACTGGCTGGCTCCCTGTTGGTCTGCTGGGGATCTTGAAATCTGGGCATAACATTTGGGGGCTCGTCCGGGATCCCCAACACCATCCAGGGACCCCAGTTCGGAGGGTCTGGCTGACTGCGGTATGTGTCGTTGTATGTTTGTATCTGTTTGTTTCTGTCCTATGTGAGCTCACTTCTGAAATCTGTATTCGCCTGCATTGATCTTAAGTGGACGCACGGGGATCAAGGGCGGGAGGAGTCGGGGGATGCCTCGGCCCTCCATCTGAAGGGGTGTAATTTTGCTTCCGCGGAGTCGGAAGGTCTGTAGAAACCCCAATCTGAGACAGGCAGGCCACACCCGCTGGTTGGTGCACAGCCACTGGGTGGCGCGCAGCCATCGTTTTCGATTTTTGCTTCCATGGAGTTGGAAGATTGTTTTGGTTTCATTTCCATGGAGTTGGAAGGCTGTATTTTCGGGCCCATTTAGTTTTCTGTGTTTGTATGTTTCTTTCTGTGAACTTAATGGATGGACGTTATGGAATGGACTCAGGCTGCTCCTTTGGGTATTGTGATTGATCAGTTCAAGGAGATTGCGGGAGGCTTTAGAGCTCCCTCAGGAATTGGGAAGTTGTTAGAAATTGAATGTATTGTTTAAACTCTGAATGAATGTCTGGTGAAAGTATGTGAGTGTGGAGGGAGGGGACCTGCCTTCTCCCCTCCTTTGTGTGGCTACAGGATTTCGGTCAGGTGGGCATCTGAGTAAGGACCTGTGAAATCAGGTCACCCCCTCCCCAGGTAAATGCGTCTGAAATTTCTGTGCACGTGTGAGAAGAAAAGCTGGCTTAGGACTAATGTGTGCACCATCCGATTTTGGATAGAATTTTAAGCTGGAAGCTCCTTGCAAATGTGCAGAAAAAGATGCTAGCTAAATTCTAGCAGCAGGATTGGCATTTCCATGATAACAGTTTTTCCAAGGGAAAAAAAAAATGGTCCTGTTAATTAAGAAAGCTTTTCTTAATGGAGGAAGGAGATAGTCTCCTCCTGCCTGCAGCAAAATCTTAAAGAATGTGGTCAATTTACATCTGAAAAGACCAGGTAGGCCAGAACCTGTTTGCAGGGCTCAAATGTGGTTTTCCAAAGCCGCTTGGAAGTAAAAAGTGGTTTACTCTAATTTGCCTCATGAAGAATCTAAAGAACAGAATTAAATCTATTGGTTGAATATTGAGAAATGCTGAATATTTAACTTGCCAGCTAAAAGTTTAAGGTCTTTTTTTTCTCATCGTTGGGAAGTACAAAAATCAGTTTAAATTTAATTAATACTCTTATAAAAGGTATAAACAGTTAATGAAATTTCTGTTTGTCTACAATATAATGTTGGCCATCTATCTTTTAGGGATTTTGGTTTGCTCTTCCCTTGTTTATTGTGAAAATAAGGAAATCACATTTTCTGTCAGAGAACAGTTTAGACAGCCACTCTGAGCTGTGTGACTTGGCAGCCGCCATGTTGGCCACATGGTTTGCCGCTCCCCTGGGGGCCGCCATCTTGAAACAGCAAAGGCCCCTTCCTCTAATTTAGTCAGGGGTGGAGCTTTAAGGCAGAGTTTTGCTGCAGAAATGTGGATGGGGCAGGAAGTGTGCTTGCCTCGCAGATTTGTTTTTAAACTAATCTCTTAAATCTAGAAAACTCTGCTTTCCTTAAACTAAGGACAATTAAAGGTTATGTCAAAGTCTTCAAAAGAGACTGATAGCAGTAATCCAATTTCTAAACTGTGGTTTCATACTGATCTTAAAGGGCATATTTTTCCTTTGCCTGAGAGGGACAGTGGAGCTGTCCCAGGGTCAGGAGGGCTCCAGCTAACTTGCAACTCAGTGTTCAGGAGACCCAGGATATGCCTAAGGTTAACTCAGGTCCTAGATAATACCCACAGCTGTGGTTTGGATTGCATGCTGTCTCTGCTTCTGTAAATTGATCTGTCCTTATTGCTTAAATATGTATCCTTGTTGTTAAATTTGAATGTATTGTTAATCTGAGGAATGTTAATTATTTACGTGTCACCTAAAAATTAAGGCTAAAAGTTATAACTAACTGGAAAGTGTTATGCCCAGATTTCAGGATCCCCAAGAAACCACATCAGGGAGCCAGCCAGGTCCGATGCAAAAGCATAAGAGTCTTTATTCAAGCTAGCTCAGCTCCCCCACCTTGCTGATGCAGCAGCAGGAAGCAGAGAGAGAGAACTCTGTGTGGAGAGGGGTTTTATAGGGGGTTGGAGTAAGGGGAGGAGAAAGGGCTGTGGGCCTTGGCAATTGGCCAGACGCAAGTCGGTGTCTTGTTCCTGGGTGTGGCTAGCAGAGGCTTAGACTTCCTGGAAGAAGCTCCTTGCCAAGCACATGGCCAAGGTAAGATGGAGGGCGTAGCCCTTACCCTGGGGCAAGATGGAGGGCCTAGCCCTTACCCTGGGGAAATATGGAGGGCCTAGCCCTCACCCTTTCAGAAAGCATGGCTTTGGTGTGATGAAAAGAAAAAGAAATGTTGAATAAATAATAGGCCAGTAAGCTGGAACTGGTCACTGGTGGTGGATTGTGAGAAGGGCTGGACACTGCCTAACTTCTCCTTCCTTGGTACCCCTGAAACATCAGAGGGTACTTCTGGCCTTGATATTCTTGGTTTTTGGTTTTGGATTTGTTTGTTTGTTTGTGATGAAAACCGTTTCTATCTGAATGAGACATAGGTCAAGAATCCTGTCCTGGGATGTGGGAAAGGCCCCCACATCTGTTCCTGTCAGGCCCCCATCAGGGAACTTGGGTGGTGTTCCTGTTATCTGCTCAAGAGCCCAAGACTGTAAAGGTGTAAGTATAAATGTTTATTTGATATTTATAAACACCTCTGTCTGTTTGTTTGCTGGGATCTTTGATTTGCTATGTGACATTCTGTGCTGAGTTGGGATTTTGGAATTCTGGGGTAAATTTAAAAGGTATTTGTGGCTTTTCTAGTCTGATTGGGACATTTAAGGGTGGGGCTCACAGTTCCTCAAGGCAAACATTTAATGGGCCCTTCCCCCTGCCTGTGCTGAATTAGATAATACAGGCCAGTACTGATTAAAGGAAGACAATGGGCCTTGGAATCTGTAAAGATGGGCGGGAATGAAGCTGGTCAAATGTACTGAAAGGATTTGGTACCTGTTGCTGCTAGCAAAGAAGGGGCTGATATCTCCTTCTAGCGCACTCCCTTGGGAGAGGCCTGGTTGCTGCTCTGCCACAAAGGGCACAAGTAAGGCAGGTAGTAACCAGGGCTATTGGGGCAAATTGGAAATTACATTGTGCTTATAGACCCCAAAGTTCAGGGCAGGTAAAAAGGAACCATGGAAACTGGCGGGGACTGGGTGGCTCTCCTATCATGTTTAGCAGGCCACCCCCTATCATCCCTAACCTTAAAGCTGACTTTCTTGCTGCAAGAACTATCTCTTTCCTTGAGAGGGCTCCAGAAGGCACACGAGGACATTTGGCTGTGCCTCGGCGCCACCCAGGAGACTGGCCAAACCCCAACTCCTCATCAGCACAGACCAGGAGATTGGGTCTACGTCAAAAGGCACCACTTGGAGATCCTGGAGCCACTTTGGAAGGGTCCCTACACCCTACACCGTGGTGCTGACAACCCCCACCGCTCTCAAAATAGATAGACGGCGTCACTACCTGGGTCCATCACACCCACGTCTGGTCAGCGGACCCATCCACGATCCAGACAGACTTCCTCAAAAAATGGAGCATCAATCGAGATCAACACAACCCGCTCAAGCTCAAGCTACAGCGTGCTCGACCTGCAAGATGCTGGTAACATTGAATAGACTTAGATGATGCCTGCATCTTCATGGACATGGCTCCAAAGAAACAAGGACAATTTATAGGAAGATCAAGAATAGACTTTAGTAGGATTTGGCTGCCTGAAGTGGCCATGATGCCAATGTTATGTTTCATTGTATTGATATGTTATATTAACCTTTAATTCTCTTGCAGGTTTGAATGTGTGTTGGCTGTCCTGGAAGGGAACTGTGTGAGGTGACCCCCAAAAGTAAAGAATGTCTAGCTGCCAAGAGGGCAGGTGCCCAACTGGGCAGGGAAGAGTGCCCATCAGGTTTTGGTCTCTGATGAAAGACAGCTAACAGTTGGCAGCCTGTAATACTCTCTTGCAGGCCTTCGTGACCATGCTCATGTCAGGGGTAGTAAGCTGGAAAAAAAGGCCTGTTTAGAATAGAAGGTCTGAGGCATGGTTATGCATAGAAAGAAAGTTGAATGCCAATAATTACTGTTTTGTTAAAAGGAATTGGCGAGGAAAATCAGAAAATCTTAGAGTAGATCAGTATATTTTTCTCCTTATGTAATTCCTCCGAAATTTGGCAATGCTAAATAAGTCATGGAAATACATTTCTTTGCATGGATTCAATAAGACCGGTTCCTAAAAGTGGTTTTATTAATGGAAAACTTTGATTGGAATATCATGTTTTAAAGAGCCCTGTCTGAGCTCTAAAGACTTGAAACCAGTAAGAATGCCACGAAAAAAGCCTGGTATCCTGCTTGGAAGCCCTGAAGATGGCTGGCGCTGGAGCGTCAGGCCCATGCCCTACCATCACTGGCAGTTGGTAAGAGTAGAAGGGGAGCAGTAAAGATGCCTCTGCGTCCCTGCAGAACCCCCACACACTCTGGGCCACAACGGGTAGGAGGGCTACTGAGATGGGCCTTAAAGCCTGGAGCGTGGGCTCAGGTGGAGTTGCTACAGCGAGGGATTCACCTAACTCAGCAGATACTGCAGGCAGGCCTGATAGCAGCTGGATGGCTTGGCTTCCTGGCCCTATGGGGCACATTAAGATTCAACCATGAGATTCCAGCAAAGGTGGTCGGTTACCATTCTTGTTGTGTTTATGCAAACATCAGGCCACATTGAATACAGTAGATAAATTAATCTTGATTTGGCTTTTTGACAGCCATGGAGGAATTTTAAGAAGAAAAATCCTATTTCAATAGAAGTTGCTAAAGCTAAAATGGTTTCTTTCCCTTCCACCGGACCATTTGTTAAGCATATAGGGATAGTTCAGTTGATAGTTCTGTGTGCCCAGTTCGGGCCTCTAGCAAAGGTGGAATAGAAATGCAGTCAGTCTCATGATTGAGCCGGAATTTCCAAGACAAAGAGGGGAATGAAAGGGTGAGGGCTAGGCCCTCCATCTTGCCCCAGGGTAAGGGCTACGCCCTCCATCTTACCTTGGCCACGTGCTTGGCAAGGAGCTTCTTCCCGGAAGTCTAAGCCTCTGCTAGCCACACCCAGGAACAAGACACCGACTTGCACCTGGCCAATCGGCAGAGCACAGTCCTTTCTCCTCCCTTTACTATAAAACCCATCTCCACACAGAGTTTTCTCTCTTGGCCACTTGGCTTGCCATTGTGTCAGTGAGTGTGGTGGACCGGGAGCTCAAGCTAGCTTGAAATATAAAGGACTCTTTGCTTTTGCATGGGACTGGCTGGCTCCCTGTTGGTCTGCTGGGGATCTTGAAATCTGGGCATAACAATGTGCACACAGGAACCCTGATTCTCAATGCAGGTCTATGCAAAAAAACAGAGACTCTGATACTGGATTCTTGGGGAACTCTGACTCCTGGTGCACGCTAGGGGGCTCTGATTTTCAACACACTCCAGGGGGGTCTCTGTTTCAGCACTGTGCAGGTGGGGTCCCTGATTCTAAGTGCGCACACACGAGGCCACATTGAGAGCTGGTAATGCTGACTCTGAGAAAACCTGGTTCCCACCAACCCAACACAACCACACATCTTAGTGTCAGAGCTCTTCAGTGACACTAGGGTGGTGCGAAGTTCCAACTGCACACGGGCCAGGCCCATGCAACTCAACGTTTGAAACACCTGGAGATAATCAGAATGGGGAGACGACCCAACCCCCAGAGGAAAGAAAATGAGGACTCGCCAAGAAAGGAAATTAATGAAATTGAAGCATGCAACATGACAGAAAAAGAATTCAGAATAATGGTTGTACAATTCATTCACCAGATGGAGGAGAAAATCAACAACCTATGCAAGAATCAGGAAGAAATGAAAAGTGATATAGCTACAATCAAAAACATCATGGAAGGTTTCAACAGGAGACTAGAAGAAGCAGAGGACCGAATTAGTGAGCTCAAAGATAAAGTAGAGAAACAAGCTCAATCTGAACAGCAACTGGAGAAAAAAAATTAAAAAGCAGGAAGAGAGCCTAAGGCAGCTTTGGGACAACATGAAACGAAGTAACATATGCATAATAGGGCTGCCTGAAGGACAAGAAGAGCAGCAAGGATTAGAAAATCTATCTGAAGAAATAATGACAGAAAACTTCCCAGATATGGGGAAGAAAATTTAAACAAGTACAGAGAGTCCCAAGCAAGATGAACCCCAAAAGACCCACACCAAGACACGTCATAATAACAATGGCAAATGTACATGACAAACAGAGAATCTTAAAGGCTGCAAGAGAGAGACAGAGAGTTACAAACAAAGGATCCCCCATCATATTATCAAATGATTTCTCAACAGAAACACATCAAGCTAGAAGGGAATGGAAGGAGATATACAAAGTTTTGCAAAGCAAAGGACTGAATCCAAGAATACTCTATCCAGCAAGAATATCAATCAAAACTGAAGGGGCAATCAGGAGCTTTGCAGACAAAAATGGCTAAGGGAGTTTATCACTACCAAGCCAGCAATGCAAGAAATGCTAAAGGGAATGCTGTAAAAAGAAGAAACATAAAAGAAATAAAGAAGACAGGCACAAAAATAGAAATGACTACAAGAAAGTACCTTTCAATAATAACTTTAAATGTAAACGGACTAAATGCTCCAATCAAAAGACATCGAGTGGCTGAATGGATAAAACAACAGGACCCATATATATGCTGCCTACAAGAGACCCACATCAGAACAAGGAACTCACACAGACTGAAAGTGAAGGGATGGAAAAATATCTTTCATTCAAATGGAAATGGAAAAAAATGCTGGGGTAGCAATAGTTATATCTGACAATATAGACCACAAAGTGAAGGCCATCAAAAGAGATAAAGAAGGCCACTTCATAATACTAAAGGGATCGATACAACAAAAGGATATAACCCTGATAAACATAGATGCACCCAATGCAGGAGCACCCAAATACATAAAAAAACTCATAGAAAATAAAAAGGGAGAGATCAACAACAAAACAATCATAGTAGGGGACTTAAACACACCACTGACATCACTAGATAAATCCTCTAGAAAAAAATCAGCAAAAAAAGAGCAATCCTAAATGACTCACTAGATCAAATGGACTTAATTGACATCTTCAGAACATTTCACCCCAAAACCACGGAATATATGTTCTTTTCAAGTGTACATGGGACATTTTAAAAAATAGACCACATCTTGGGTAACAAGAAAAATCTCCCCAAATTCAAGAAGATTGAAATCATACCAAGCATCTTCTCAGACCACGAAGGCATAATATTAGAAATAAACTACAATAAAAACAATCCAAAAAACTCAAAAACTTGGAAGCTGAATAGCATGCTACTAAATAATGACTGGATTACCAATGAGATCAAAGAAGAAATTAAAAACATCCTGGAAACTAATGACAATAACAGAACAACAATCCAAAATCTATGGGACACAATGAAAGCAGTCCTGAGAGGGAAGTTTATAGCACTACAGGCCTACATAAAAAAAAAAAAAAAACAAGAAAAAAATGATAGTAAATCATCTAACTCTACAACTCAAAGAATTAGAAAGAGAACAACAAGAAAAGCCTAGACTGAACAGAAAGGAGATAATAAAGATCAGAGCAGAAATAAATGACATAGGGACCAAAAAAACAATAAAAAAGATCACTGAAACCAAGAGCTGGTTCTTTGAAAGGATAAACAAAATTGATGAGCCTCTAACCAGGCTCACCAAGAAGCAAAGAGAGAGGACTCAAATAAACAAAATCAGAAATGAAAGAGGCAAAATAACAACAGACCCCACAGAAATTCAAAGAATTGTTAAAAAATACTATGAACAACTCTACTCTAACAAACTAGACAACCTGGAGGAAATGGACATATTCCTAGAAAAATACAATCTTCCAAAACTCAATCTGTAAGAATCTAGAAATCTAAATAGGCCAATAACTATGGAAGAAATTGAAGCAGTCATCAAAAAGCTCCCAGCAAAAAAAAAAGCCCGGGGCCTGACGGCTTCACAGGGGAGTTTTACCAAACATTCAAGGAAGAACTAAAACCTATCCTCCTCAGACTATTCCAAAAAATTCAAGAAGAAGGAACACTTTCCAGCTCATTCTATGAAGCCTGCATCACCCTAATACCAAAACCAGATAGAGACAACACAATGAAAAAGAATTATAGGCCAATATCCCTCATAAACATTGATGCCAAAATCCTCAACAAAATTCTAGCAAATCAGATCCATCAATACATTAGAAAGATCATACACCATGACCAAGTAGGATTTATCCCAGGGATGCAAGGATGGTACAATATCTGCAAATCAATAAACGTGATACATCGCATAAACAAATTGAGAGATAAATATCACATAGTCATATCAATTAATGCATAAAAAGCATTTGACAAAATTCAACACCCTTTCTTGATAAAAACTCTCAGCAAGGTGGGAATAGAAGAATCATACCTCAACATAATAAAAGCCATATATGACAAACCCACAGCCAACATCATACTCAATGGACAAAAACTAACACCATTTCCTCTAAGAACAGGAACAAGACAGGGATGCCCACTCTCACCACTCCTGTTCCACATAGTACTGGAAGTATTAGCCATTTCAATTAGGCAAGAAGAAGAAATAAAAGGCATCCAAATTGGGAAGACGAAGTAAAACTGTCCTTATTCACAGATGACATGATATTATACATAAAAATCCCTAAAGACTCCATCAAAAAATTATTAGACTTAACAAATGAATTCGGCAATGTAGCAGGATACAAAATTAATGCCAATAAATCTAAGGCATTTCTTTACACCAATAGTGAACTTACAGAAAGAGAGACTAAAAAGGCAATCCCATTTACCATCGCACCAAAAAAATTAAGATACCTAGGAATAAACGTAACTAAGGAGGTTAAAGACTTATATGTGAAAAACTACAGGATGTTGAAAAAAGAGATAGAGGAAGACATAAACAGATGGAAGAACATACCGTGTTCATGGATTGGTAGAATCAACATCATCAAAATGTCCATACTACCCAAAGCAATCTATAGATTCAATGCAATCCTCATTAAATTACCAATGGCATATTTCACAGATCTAGAACGAACGTTTCAAAAATTCATCTGGAATAAAAAAAGACATTGAATAGCTGCAGCAATCCTGAGAAAGAAGAACAAAGTAGGTGGGATTTCAATACCAGATATCAAGTTGTATTCCAAAGCCACTGTTCTTAAAACAGCTTGGAACTGGCACAAGAACAGACATATATATCAATGGAATAGAATAGAGAACCCAGAAATCTACCCAAACCACTATGCTCAATTAATATTCAACAAAGGAGGCAAGAGCATACAATGGAGTCAAGACAGTCTTTTCAATAAATGGTGTTGGGAAAATTGGACAGATACATGCAAAAAGATGAAACTAGACCACCAACTCACACCATACACAAAAATAAACTAAAAATGGATAAAGGACTTAAATGTAAGACAGGAAACCATAAAAATACTAGAGGAATCCACAGGCAATGAAAGCACAAACATATGCCAAAGGAATTTCTTCTCTGCTACTGCTCCTAGGGCAATGGAAACTAAAGAGAAAATAAACAAATGGGACTACATCAAAATAAAAAGCTTTTGTACAACAAAGGAAACCATCAACAAAACAACAAGAAAGCCCATTGCATGGGAGAACATATTTGCCAATGATATCACCAATAAGGGTTTAATCTCCAACATTTACAGGGAACTTATGCAACTTAACAAAAGGAAGATAAACAATCCAATCAAAAAATGGGCAACGGACCTAGATAGACACTTTTCAAAAGAGGACATACAGAAGGACAAAAGACCTATGAAAACATGCTCAAAGTCACTAATTATAAGAGAGATGCAAATCAAAACAACAATGCAGTATCATCTCACACCTGTCAGAATGGCTATCATCAACAAATCAACAAACAAGTGTTGGAGAGGATGTGAAAAAAAAGGAACCCTTCTGCACTGCTGTTGGGAATGCAGACTGGTGCAGCCACTGTGGAGAACAGTATGGAGCTTCCTCAAAAAACTAAAAATGGAACTCCCATTTGACCCAGTGATCCCACTTCTAGGAATATATCCCAAGAAGCCAGAAACACCAATCAGAAAGGATATATGCACCCCTATGTTCATAGCAGCATAATTCACCATAGCTAAGATTTAGAAACAGCCTAAGTGTCCATCAGCAGATGAGTGGATTAAAAAACTGTGGTACATCTACACAATGGAATACTAGGCTGTGGTAAAAAAGGAATTATTGCCATTTGCAACAGCGTGGACGGAACTGGAGAGCATTATGCTAAGTGAAATAAGCCAGTAAATGAAAGATAAATACCACATGATCTCACTCATTTGTGGAATATAGAGAACAATATAGACTGATGAACAGGGACAGATCCAAAGACAGAGAAACAGCGATTGGACTGTCAATCCCCAGAGGGAAAGTAGGGGAGGGAGAGAGTAAGATAGAGAGATCAACCAAAGGACTTGTATACATGCATATAAGCCAAACCAATGGACTCGGACAACAGGAGGACGAGAGCATGAGTGTGGTGGGGGCGAATTTGTGGTTAATGGGAAATGAGGACACTTTTGTAATACCTTAACCAATAAAGAAATTTAAAAAAATAAAAATTAAAAATAAATAAAAAATAAAAAAAGGTTATGATTTGGTCCTTTTTCTTCAAGGACTGTGAGGAGTAAGAGTAAAATCGAGAGCAAGAAGCCGGCTGTACCACTTCCTGCCTTAGATACTGCGGCAGTGGACCCTAAAGTTTGTGTCACTGTCATTCATGGTTTTAAACAAAATGATGTAACATATTTAACAGCTGTACCTGGAAGTACAGCTGTTGCAGCACCTCCACTTGAAAGGAGAAGCTAAAGCTGAGCTCTGCAGTGTCCCTCCACAGTCTTCGGACTCAGGAAAAGTGAACTGGTTTTAGGTAGGATGGTTACTTTAGTGAGAAAGTGCTGAAGTTTTTGGCCTCCACAAATCCAAAAGAAATCTTGGAGAAATTTGAAAAGCAAGTTAAAAAATTAAGGTGACAAATAAAAAAATTTAAAGAAAATGTGATGTATATGTATACATGTGGAATATTATACAGCCATACTAAATAAGAATGAAATCCTGCTATTTGTGACAATATGGATGGACTTTGAGGGCATTATTCTCAGTAAAATAAGTCAGACAGAGTAGGCAATACTGAGTGAAAGCACTTATATATGGTTCATTAAAAAAAAAAAGTGAACTCATAGAAACAAAGAATGGATTGCTATTTGCCAGAGGCTGGGGATGTTGGGCTTTTTTATTCTCCTCCTGTAATGGTTTCTATTTCTACTTTCTTATTTTATCTCTTTTGTTTCATAAACATGTTACTTTGATGGGGACATTCAATTTCTTTGTTGGAGTAGCTGGACTCCAATGTACATAAATATTGTGAGTATTTCCAACTCTGGGAAACAATAAATGTGAAACTGATCATTTCATATAGACTGCATCATAGTTAAGGAATAGCAGCACTCAGGGACTAAACTATGCTACTTATTTTTAAAATAATTTAATGTATGTAGTATAAAATATGCAGGGATAACCATTAGCCAAAATCATTGATATTCTGACATTCAGTACCTAATTGCAGTAATTTACCCAAGTTTTCTGGATGGAAATCAGTAGTTTTTTAGTGGTGAGAAAGCACCCTTAGCTTATAAATTGATAGTAGAAGAATATACCAACTGCATAGAGAACTTTTTTAAGCTGAGAGTGGAGAGCAATATGGTATGGGGTTAGAAGCTTGGGCTCTGAGCATGAAGGGGTTCCCATTGATTTCACCTAGGACAATATGAGAATTGAATTACATAATAAGAGTGATGATAATAACCCATTAAATAAAAGAAATCCAAGAGCTCAAAAGTATATCCTATATAATAAAAGCCTAATATGCTAAGTGTCTGGCCGTCTGTTCAACCAAAGCGTAATATGCTAATGATATGCTAAGGATGCTCAACCACTTGCTATGATGTGCACTGACCACCAGGGGGCAGACAGTCAACCGGTCAACCAGTTGCTATGACATGCACTGACCACCAGGGGGCAGAGGCTCCGACTGGTAGGTTAGCTTCCTGCTGGGGTCCAGTTGATCAGGACTGAGCGAGATAGGCTGTGTAATGGGTGACCCGCAGAGACGACCACCAGGCATTCAGATAAAAATTTAGGAGCCTTTATTAAGCTGGCCAGCAACTACAGTTACAGCACCCTGCTGAAGCAGAGGCTGAACTGCAGTGCCGACTTCCATGGCCAGCGACTACAATTATAGCATCTTGCCGAAGCAGAGGCTGAACTGCAGTGCCGACTACAGGAGTTACATTTTATTATTAAATTCTGTGGAGGCCCAGAGAAAAATGTGTCTTTCAAATTCTGGGCCCCCAATATGGAGGAAACTCTCTTTATTTATACTTTTTTCAGTCCTTTGTCTCCCAAATTTGGAATGAGACTTCCGGGCCTTCTGAGAAAGAAGGCCTGTGTGCTGGGAAGGGGCCATGAGACCATATCTCAAGGCCTGGCCTGATGTCAGTACCTTCCTATCTATGTGTTCTAAGACAGCGTGCCCCACCTGGCCGAAGCGCCAGATATGCAGCCCAGCACAGCTGGACATGCCCTGGAGCCATCCCATGGTCCCTCCCCGGCTGGCCAACCTCCCACATCCTTCCCCAGCCCCAATTATACACTGGTGGGGTCTCTCAGCCTGGCCTGCACCCTCTCGTAATTTGGGACCCCTCGGGGGATGCCAGCTCTGGCCTGATCTCGCAGGCCAGGCCAAGGGAACCCAGTGGTACACAAATCCCTGCACCAGGCCTCTAGTAAACAAATACATGAATTAATGGAAAGTTTGATATGGAACATAATATTTTAGAGTCTCACATTACCTTTGCAGAAATTATTTATTATTGCAAGAGGAAAAGAATAATTTTAGAGTAGAGATGCTTGACAGATAGCACCTTAACCAAGTGATCAAACCAAAGATCATCAGAATATACAAGATGACAGCCGATAGGACAGGAGTGAGGAAGAGAGTGTGAGGGAGTGAGGGAGTGAAAGGGGAGTGTAGAGCATATGTGTATGTGTGAGTGAGGGACAGTTATATTCCGCAGAACTGTTGGGGGCTGGCAGACCAGGCTCCCTTAGCTGGGCGGCCTCTCTTACTGCTGCAATCTCTCATGGGGCGGCCAGCTCTGCTGCAGAGACTGTACCATCTTGAAGGGGAGAGCAGCTGTACTGGGAGCCCAGCCTCACCTCCATCTGGGGAGACCTCGGACACTACCAAGGACCCTACAGCCACACTGGCCAGGGAACTACTGCCTTGGCTGTGAACTCAAAAACACAGAGACTCCAGCATCCCCAGCCACAAGCTTCTAAAAAGTTTGTCCAGGGGGAGACAAAATAGTTGCCAAATAGGCGGACTGGTCCAGTGCCTTCTCATGGAACCGATAGAAGAAACAACTAAATCGAATAACATCCACCCTGAATTGGTGAATGAAACACAGCTGGTGAGACAATCCATGGCTGGAACGGTCAGCGGTCATCTGGAGAATGGTGGGATCAGGGATCTGAGCTGGATGGAGAAACATATGCAGCCAGTACAGAGACTTATGCAGCCAGTCTTAGACAGAGACCGTGCCATACCAAATCCAAGTCCTTTGGGGACAGTGTAGTGCTCAACTATGGAAGAGGGTCCACAGGGCTGCTGGCATCAGGGGAACTCTAGATCTAAGCCCACAGCCATTGAAGGCTGCACCCAGAAAGGCAGCCTGGAGTTCTGCACTGGCCACGCAGTGCTAGGGGGAAAGAGACATGCAGCAGCACAGTTGCTCTGTCTTTATAATTTCCTTGTCTTTACTCACTAAACCCAGTGCATAGGATCTTTCAATTACAAACACTCACCAAGGCAGCAATGCAGGGGAAGGTGGTTTTGTGGAAGCTGGGGATTAAAATAGAGAGAGATGATCAGAAAGCCAACTCTGGGACAGTCTGGTCCCTTCAACCTTAAATAGACATTTTTCTCCTGGAGACCAGACCCCTCCTAGCAGCACAGCCACACCCAGCCCTGAGCTCAGCAGGGAAACAGATTCCAAATACCCCCAGGGAGCCCTTGGGGACTGAGTTGAGGGGCCATTTGGTCCCAGAAACTAATGCAGCAACACCCCACCTAGAGCCCATGTCAGAAATAGATGCTTATGTAAATAGGACTGGAAGCAGAAAGAAAAACAAAGCAGGCAGATTGATCCCTCCTGCCTGAAACCAAAGTTGTGGCATCTACACAGAGGAGTGGTAGGATCGCTGGGAACTTCAACACGTGCTAACTACAAACAAACTTCACTACTTGACTTTTTTTTTTTTTTTAATCTTTTACTTAACACATTGCGGACCAGTAGTTTTATTGCTAGCTTTACCAAGTGGCCAGATAAGTTTCTATTGAATAAGTACAAAAAACATTTTACATAAATGTTAAAGGCACATTTTAAAATTAAATACCCATTGCATTTTGAAGTTATTTATTACATGTTCTTACAAGATAATATCTTTTTAAAGTATGATACTTAGTAAAACACTGTGTAATATGAAGTGGAACTAAACAAAGCTGGCAAATGTAACATGTTTCTCTTCTCTTACTTTTGCATTCTTTGCGAACTTTAGCAGGATATTTCTTTTTATATAAAGTTTCTGCAATTGAACCCTATTGTAAGAGTTATCTTGGTATATGTGATGCCCCAATTCCAGATACAGCCAAAGTAGTGACAGAATTTTTCCCTTCACCTGTGTAAAATTCCCATATTGCAAATATACCCAGTCTTGCTCTCACATGACATTCTTACAAGTAAACCATCCTATATAATAAAGAGGTAATATGCAAATTGACCATCACTCCAATACACAAGATGGCCGCCCCCATGTGGTCAAAGATGGCCACCCCCATATGGACACAAGATGGCCACCACAAGATGGCCAGCAGGGGAGGGCAGTTGTGGGCGATTAGGCCAGCCGGGGAGGGCAGTTGGGAGGGACCAGACCTGAAAGGGAGGGCAGTTAGGGGTGACTGGGCCAACAGAGGAGGGCAGTTGGGGGAAACCAGGCCTGCAGGGGAGGGCAGTTGGGGGAAACCAGGCCTGCAGGGGAGGGCATTTGGGGGGGGGGGGGGGACCTGGCCTGCAGGGGAGGGCAGTTTGGGACAATCAGGATTGCAGGGGAAGGCAGTTAGGGGTGACCAGGCCTGCAGGGGAGGACAGTTGGGAGGAACAAGGCCTGCAGGGGAGGGCAGTTAGAGGTGACTGGGCCAGCAGGGGAAGTCAATTAGGGGCAATAGGGCTGGCTGGGGAGGGAAGTTAGGGCTGACTGGGCCATCAGGGGAGGGCAGTTGGGGGTGACCAGGCCTGCAGGGAGGGCAGTTTGGGGTGACCAGGCCTGCAGGGAGGACAGTTGGGGGTAACCAGACCACCAGGGGAGGGCAGTTAGGGGCAATCAGGCTGGCAGGGGAGCAGTTAGGTGTCGATCAGGCTGGTGGGGAGTGGTTAGGGACAATCAGGCAGGCAAGCAGGTGAGCGGTTGGGAGCCAGCAGTCCTGGATTGTGAGACAGATGTCCAAATGCCCATACCTCTGGGTCCCCCCCCAGTGGGCAGTCGGACATCCCTTGAGGGGTCCCAGATTGGAGGGAGTGCAGGCTGGGCTGAAGGACACCCACCCGACCCACCCACCCACCCCCACCCTCCTCACGAGTTTTGTATTTAATAATTTTAAATAGGTTGTAAGTTTGAAATAGAAGATGTCCCCTCCAGGGAATCATGCCTTCATCTAATAATTCTTGCATAGGCTTATATATTGTTTGAAATTTACTAATAAAGTGGATGAGTACAGATTGAATTTTAAGTAGCCCAAGTAAAGATTTAGTCATGTTTGCATTGTCATTGAAATGCCAATAAGTCCAGATTTGTTCAAAATGATTTCAGCTCATTGTCTGAGGAAATATTGGAGCAGCTAGAACTAGATTTGTAGAACAATATTCTTTTCAAGTATCCTTTCAAGAATGCCCCATTAGCACTAAAAGTACTAATTACACACCATAAGTCCTAAAAATTTTTTCATATATGTTGGAGTAACAGGAGACCACTTTATTGCTTTTGATATTTTGTGTTTTCCCAAGTTTTGGTTATAATATATGTTCAATTGATGACAAAATAGTTCAAACATATCGTCATCAAAAATCAAGTTGGTGACTTCAATGATGTTCTTAAAATTAGACAATATAACTGTAACCCCAGAATTACCTCCAAATTTTTCCAAATTAGATTGAAAGTCCACTTTTGACCAATCGTTATGTTAGCAACCAAGATGCAAATTACACTCAAAATCATGTGTGGAATTGTTCAAACTTTCAGGTTCGAAATCACTTGAAATTACTCTTTTTTGCCTTTTCGAAGGAATAACTATATCACTGCCACTGTCAAAGCTTTCACCACTTTCACTTGGAATATCTGATAAATTGTCAGCAAATATATCCAGAATTTTATCATGTTCTTTGTCACTATCCATGGTTACTGAGCACATTAAAAATATCAAATTGATATAAAAACAGTTATTTTTATTACTAATGACAAGAGAATAATCATTTTTAATTCCTTTTGTAATTTTTAACTTCAGCAAATGCATTTTCCATTACATTGTTTCTCTCTAAATGACAACAATGAAAAGCTGAGAATTCTCATGATTGGCCACAAACCTTAGGACAGAAATAATGAGAATTCTCGTGATCAGTCCTCAATGTTAAGAAACTTAAATTTTTTCGTTATTTTATTTTTTGTTTTTTATTTTTATTTATTATCATTATTTTTTAACCTTTCATTTTTTAGATTAGTGTTCTACATTCTATTTTTATTTTTTATAATTATTTTACTCTATCTCATTTTTTTTCTTTATGCCAACCCTTTCTTCCTCACTTCTCCCTTTTTCATCCTGTTTCTCTTCTCCTGTTCCTGCTTTAGTTTTCTCTCTCCTTTCTTTTTACTCCTTGCTAAAAACTGATCTTCATCTGTTTTATTTATGCATTACTATTATAGTAGTTTCTGTGGGCTTACTCATATATCTAATTTCCTCTCCTCTTTTCCAAATCCATGCACCCTTCTCTTTTCTCTTTCTTCTCTAGCCAATTTCTTTTTCTTTCTTGTTGTTATTCTTTGTTTGATGTTTGTTAGTTTGTTTTGATGTTTTTGATTTATTTATTTTATGCTTTTGTTTTTCCTCTCCTTGCTTGTTCTCTTCTTCTACTAATAGCTTAATCAGTTTCACTCACCAAACCCAAGACTATCTCCTTTCTACTCTATTATCCTTTTCCAAAATTATATGAATAGATAGATAGATAGATAGATAGATAGATTAAAGAGGGGGAATTTTTTTATTTTATATATATAAAAAATTTCTTTTATATATATATTCTAAAATATATATTTTAATTATTATTTTATTATTTATTATTTTTTTAATTGAGTATTTTGTTTTTTACTTTTCTTTTTATACAATCATTCTCTTTCTACCTCTTTGATACTGAATTGTGGCCATTCCCCCATTCATTCAATTCCTTTACCTTACCTTCTGGAAATAAGCTCTGCCCCTTCAGATTCAGCTCCCCTCCTTTTTTCTGGCTGTTTGTTGTGTGAATGTTTTGGATTAGTTGTTGGTTTTGTGGAGTTTTATCCCCATAAAATATATTTTTCCCTTTCTTTTTTTTCTTTTCTCTCTTACCTTTTTCCTCTTCTCAATATCATTTTTGTGCTCTTTTCTCTTCCCTAATTCTCTTTTCTGTGGTAGTCACCTTCATTTGGGGTTATTGGTGTTGTGAATACCTTCATGTTTTGTTCCCTCTGTGTTGTGTCTTGTTGAGCTTATTTTTTGCCTTTTGGTCAATGTGGTAGAGAGTGAGCCACATAACCACACACCCTGAGAGAAGCAAAAATGTGGAGACAAAAAAAACAGCCCCCATAGGAAAGAAAAGGAGGAATGACTGGAAAAGGCAGTAAATGAAATGGAGGCAAGCAATTTGTCAGAAAAAGAATTCAGATCAATGGTCATAGGGATGCTGAAAAGTATGGAAGATAAATTAAACAATATGTGTAAGAATCAAGAGGAAATGAAGAAGAACCAAGGAGAAATAAAGAATAACATAGCTGCAATAAAGAACACAATAGAAAGCATCAACAGTAGACAAGAAGAATCTGAGGACCACATAAGTGAGCTAGAAGAGAAAGTAGGAAAAAACACCCAAGCAGAGTAGCAACTAGAAAAAAAACCCTTAAAAATCAGGAAGAGAGACAAGGGAGCTTTGGGACAACATGAAACGAAACAACATCCGCATAATAGGGGTGAAAGAAGGAGAGGAAACTGAGCAACGAATAAAAAAACCTGTTTGAAGGAATAATGACAGAAAACTTCCCTGATATTGGAAAGAAAAAACTCACACAAGTCCAAGAAGCTCACAGAGTCCCAAACAAGATGAACCCCAAAAGACCCACACCAAGACACATCATAATTAAATTGGCAAACACCAATGACAAAATAGAATCTTAAAGGTGGCCAGAGAGAGACAAAAAGTTACCTATAAGGGATCTCCCATTAGACCATTAACTGATTTCTCAGCAGAAACACATCAGGCCAGAAAGGAATAGAATGAAATATACAAAGTGATGAAAAGCAAGGGACTGAATCCAAGAATACTATACCCCACAAGGCTATAATTCAAAATTGAAGGTGAAATCAGTAGTTTCACAGACAAAAAAAAGGGTTAAGGGAGATTATTACCACCAAGCCAGAAAAGCAAGAAATGCTAAAGCAAATGATGTAAAAAGAAGAAATAGGAAGGGAAGAGGAACACAGGAATAAAGAATAAAAATGGCGACAAACAAGTACCAATCAATAATAACCTTAAATGTAAACAGATTAAATGCTCCAATCAAAAGACATAGGGTAGCTGAGTGGATAAGAAAACATGACCCATATATATGCTGTCTACAAGAGATCCACCTCAGAACAAAGGACTCACACAGACTGATAGTGAAGGGATGGAAAAAATTTTCAGGTGAATGGAAATGAAAAAAAAAAGCTGGGGTAGCAATACTTATATCAAACAAATTAGACCTCAAAGTGAAGGTCACAACAGGAGATAAGGAAGGCCACTTCATAATACTGAAGGGATTGATACAACAAGAGGATATAGCTCTAGTAAACATATATGCACCCAATACAGGAGCACACAAACAAACAACAAAAAGACTTCTGGAAGATATCAAGGGAGAGATTAACAGCAATGCAATCATAGTAGGGGACTTTATTTTTTTTTTTTTAAATATTTTATTGATTTTTTATAGAGAAGAAGGGAGAGGGATAGAGAGTTAGAAACATCGATGAGAGAGATCGATCAGCTGCCTCCTGCACGCCCCCTACTGGGGATGTGCCCGCAACCAAGGTACATGCCCTTGACCGGAATCGAACCTGGGACCCTTCAGTCCGCAGGCCGACGCTCTATCCACTGAGCCAAACCGGTTCGGCAGTAGGGGACTTTAATACCCCATTGACACCACTAGAAAAATCCTCTAAACAAAAAATCAGCAGAAACATCAATCCTAAATGACTCACTAGATCAGATGGAATTAATTGACATCTTCAGAACATTTCACTCTAAAGCTACAGAATATACATTCTTCTCAAGTGCACACCGGACATTTTCAAAGATAGACCACATATTGGGACACAGGCAAAGTCTCTTCAAATTCAAGAAGATAAAAATCATATCAAGCATCTTCTCATATCACAGTGGCATATAATTATAAATTAACTACAATATAAGCAATGAAAAAAAAAATCAAACAGTTGGAGGCTAAATAGCATGCTATTAAACAATGATTGGGTTACCAAAGAGATCAAAGAAGAAATAAAAAGCATCCTAGTAAGAAATGACAATGAAAACACAACAATCCACAATCTAAGGAACACAGTGAAAGCAGTCTTGAGAAGGAAGTTCATACCTCTACAGGCCTACCTCAAAAAAAGAAAAAAAAAAAAAAAAACCAAGAAAAAATGATAATAAATTATCTAACCCGAGAGAGTCCTCCAGCTCTGTAGTCAGTGCCGTGGTTCTTTCTCCACCAGGTCTGAGAACTGAGTCCCAGCCAACCCAGTCACAGCAGACGTTTCTGGAGGATTCCTTTCTGAGCACCTTGAAGATAAGTATCTGAACCCAACCCACACTCTTGAGGCTGGCAGGAGAGAGCCTGCTGAGGGACCAGGCCTCAGCCATCGCAGCTCTGGAGTACTTGCCTGCTGAGCTTTTCCCACCGCTCTTCATTCAGGCCTACCATAGGAGAATGCGGAAGCCCCCGAAGGCCATGGTGCAAGCCTGGCCCTTCACTGTCCTTCCTCTGGGCTGCCTGTCACAGCTGTCCCTGAACAAGCTCTTAATAGCCGTGTTGGATGGCCTGGATGTACTGCTTGCCCAGGAGGTTTGGCCCAGATGCTCAGGCTGCAGCACCTCCAAGACCTCAACATGGATTCTCCCTCCTTCCTCAGAGGCCGTGTGGACCTGATGCTCAGGTGCCTGCAGACCAACCTTGGACAAACTCTCCATAACGAATTGCCAGCGGCTGACCCATTCAGACGTGACACCGTTTCCAGTGCCCGAACCTCAGGAAGCTGAAGTCCTTGCATCTATTTGGCCTCAGCCTCACCGATTTTAGTCTTGAGTCCCTCTGAGCTCTGCTGGAGGCAGTGGCACCCACCCTCCAAGACCTGGGCCTGGATAACTGTGCAATGGTAGACTCCCAAGTTGAGGCCATCCTGCCTGTCCTGAGCCGCTGCCACCAGCTCAGGTTCTTCACCATCTCTGAGAACAACGTTTCCATGGCCACTGTGGAGAAGCTGCTGCGCCACACAGCCGGGCTGCGCAGTTTAGAGCTTGAGCTGTACCCCATCCCCCTGGAGTGTTACAGGATCCAGGGGATCTGTAACAAGTCTCTGTCAACAAGGAGAGACTTGCCCAGATCCGGGCTGAGCTCATGGGGATACTGAGGGAGTTAGGACAGCCCAGGACCATCTGTCTTGGCACCAAGTACTGTTACACATGTGGCAAAAGTAAAGTTTATGACGTGGAGTTTTCATGATGTGTAGCCATACTGTGCCCCTGTAATGACCTTGCTCAGTGGGAACACTCAGCAAAAGCTTTGTTCTGGGCCCTTGGAAGGTGTAATAAAGAACTGGGTGCATTATGCAGGGGGCACCCACGTTCCAGATTCATGCTCCTGTGAATGGGGAAAGGAAGGGACCAAGCCCAGGTTCACGATTACAGGGGCAAATGTTGGGGAGTTCATGGGACCTCAGGGGGCAAGTGTCCTAGAATCAGAAATATGAATCTGATTTGCTTGGGGAGGGGGGGCCGTATTTGGGTTAATGCCACAGCCTGAGCTGCATGTGTGGGAGTTAATGCTGAGGTGGGTGATTGTAAAGGAATGATCAGAAATAAAGACAATTTCAAAGGCAAAAAAAAAAAAAATATATATATATATATATATATATATATATATATATATATATATCTAACCCGACAACTTAAAGAATTAGAAAGAGAGCAACAAGAAAAGCCCAGAGTAAGCAGAAGGAAGGAAGTAGTAAAGATCATAGTGGAAATAAATGACATAGAGATTAAAAAAAAATACAAAAGATCAACAAAACCAAGAGCTGGTTCTTTGAAAGGATAAACAAGATTGATGAACCTCTAGCCAGGCTCACCAAGAAGCAAAGAGAGAGAATCCAAATTAACAAAATCATAAATGAAAGAGGTGAAGTAACAACAGACCCCATAGAAATACAAAAGATTATGAAAAAAATACTATGAACAACTCTATTCCAACAAACTGGAAAACCTAGAAAAAAAATGGTCACATTCTTAGAAAAATACAAGCTTCCATAACTCAATCAGGAAGAATTAAAAAACCTGAATAGGCCAATAACTACCAAAGAAATTGAAGCAGTAATAAAAAATCTTCCAGCAACAAAAGCCTGGGCCCAGACAGCTTTACAGGGAAGTTCTACCATGCATTCAAAGAAGAACTAAAACCTATCGTCCTCAGACTATTCCAAAAAATTCAAGAGGAAGTGCTGGAGGCTAAGACCAGCAGGTCACAATTATGCAAGAAGTCCTTCAGAAGGCTGATGGACTTTGGGGCTTCAGCAGGGCTAAAAATCTGCATATTATTTCCTGTGCTGGCTGAACAGCTGAAGGCAATTCCCCTAACCTGATAATCCTTTATTGTTTACCAAACCTTACTTTTGACATGTGTGTTTGCTTTGCTAAAGGGAAAAATGTGTAGATAAAAAGCTGTGGTTCCAGACATTCAGGGAGCCCAATTCACTAGAGGGTGAGACTTCTGCCTGGCTTTCCCCCATGCCTTCAAACTTTATATTTCTTGCCTAGTCTCTTTATTTATGTCACAGCTCCTTCTCCAGATTCCTGAACCCTTGCTGTGATAAGACTATGGCATGTATGGCACCTCAACGACCAACATCTGGAGAAGATTATTCGCTTGAGAGAAAAGGAAGTTCACCGGTAAAGGTGGGGATCACCAAAAATTTGGTGGGGAGATTCACTGTGCATAAAGCTTGGAATTCGAAATCCAAGGTGGTTGAGGACATCTTTTTCAAGCCAGGCTATAATGGGGAAGAATTTGATTCAAAGGCAAAATTATAAAGAAATTGAAATGTCAAAAGGTACTCTCTTAAATCAGGCTCAAGGAAAATGAGTGCCTTTATCATATTTAATTATGTGGAATCTTGTTCAAATTTCAAAATGCCTAATTCATATTGGGGATCAAAAGTCTGTAGTAAATAAAAAGGCCCTGCCACATCTTCCACCTCTAGTATGGAGAGGCTTGGCAGCTAGAGAGGGTGTAGCTGTCAGCGGACTCTCTGATGCTTTGTTTGAAAATTAACATGTGACGCCTTGGGACAGGCAGAGTTTAGCTAAAATAACTTTGAAGAGTAGTCAATGCTATGGAGAGTGTTATGCCCAGATTTCAAGATTCCCAAGAAACCACATCAGGGAGCCATCCAATCCGATGCAAAAGCATAAGAATCTGTATTTCAAGCTAGCTTGAGCTCCCCGTCCAGCAGACTCACCGACACAATGGCAAACCAAGTGGCTGAGAGAGCAAACCCCGCCTAGAGACGGGTTTTAAAGGGGGGAGGGTTGGACTAAGGGGAGGAGAAAGGACTGTGCTCTGCTGATTGGCCAGGAGAAAGGACTGTGCTCTGCCAATTGGCCAGGAGCAAGTCGATGTCTTGTTCCTGGGTGTGGCTAGCAGAGCCTTAGACTTCTGGGAAGAAGCTCCTTGCCAAGCACGTGGCCAAGGTAAGATGGAGGACATAGCCCTTACCCTGGGGCAAGATGGAGGGCGTAGCCTTTACCCTGGGGCAAGGTGGAGGGCCTAGCCCTTGCCCTTTCAGAGAGCAGAATTGGAAAAGATTCATGAAAAAAACTTTAATTTATTAAGTCTTGTCTACATGTTATCTGTAGAATGTGGTTTTTATCTGTCATTTTTGTTTGGTTTAATGTGTTTATGTGGGGGTGGGGAGGCACATGGCCAAGGGTACCTGTTCTAGGAGACAAAGGGAGGTAGAGATAACAAAAAGAAAAGTCTCATTTTCGCCATGTTTTTTATTTCCCAGTCCATCATTTAAAATTTAGCAGAATTTAGGGATGTGTCTGAGATTTCTGTACTTGTAAAGAGAAAAAGACTATCTTAAGAGAAAGGCACTCCCCGTTCAAATTTTGGATGGCTTATTAAGCTGAGCTCAATCTCTTTATAGATGCTATAGAATAAATCCAAGACTGTTTTTCTCAAAAAAAAAAAAAATGGAAAAATGACCCAAGGAAAAGATATAAAGGCTGGGTTTATGCAACAAGATTAGTGTTTCCATAGTAAAGGGTAGTTTTTGAATTATAATGGACCGCATTCCAAAGTTAACCTTAAGGCCACTGAAAGTCAGTAAGTTTTCTTTGTTACAGAATTTGCCAAAGAAATTTACCTTGGATGGTAATAACTGGCTTTAGAATCTCAAAATTGTTGAAACATGGAAAAATAGATGTAACTAAAATGAAAAAATTTGTAATAAAGCTTTTCAGTAATAATGTATTAATAATGAAGGTCCAGTAGCCCGGGGGAGACTGGCTTCACTTTCTGATAGAGGAGGGGGCTGATGTCATTTCCCTAATCAGCAGTAAGCTTAGATATTATCTCTGAGGAAAGAATGTGGCGGTTTTAAATTCAAATAGCTACAGGCTTACTTCCAAAGTCTTTGGCAACTTAAAACTTTGGAATTTGCTGAAGTAAATAATGAAAATTTATTAAATATGTAGATATTTTGAAATGACAAAATACTGAAATATTAATCTGAGTTTGCCTCGTATGAAAAATCTAGAGGATAGAATTGAATCTATTAATTAAATATGTCATGTATTTCATTTGAAATATATCCTTAAAAATAAAAATATATTACTGTGGACGAAAGGGGCCACATGCTGACCTGACAAGCTCAGGAGAGACCTGCATGGCAGTCTTGCAAACTCGGAGACCTAAAGTAACCACAAAGGATGGTCTGAAATTAAACTTTAACTAAAAGCAGTTATGGTGGGCAACTACGTCCTAGGCCAGTATCTTCACTGACAAGGTCAAACTTTACCTTAACTGAGCCTAGTCTCTCTTTTTGCATCTATGATAATATACCCTTGAAATGTCTGGGTAACTTGTGACTTCCCTTTATCTGGAGCCCCTGGGGCACAACCAGGTGTGCTGGGTCCCAGCACAGATACCCCAAATTCCTTCATCATCATGTTAATTGTTCCTGCACCCACCTAAGTATGTGTCCATCATTTTACTTTTATCCAATCCCAGGGGTTTCCCTGCTTTGCTTTATCCCTCCTCCTTAATCTATCACCAATGAATTTCATGTAACCCGCCTATGTTCCTCCTTTGATTGAAATGTATAAATACAAATGTAACCCCGCCATTCTCCAGAGCATTATCTCAATTCGTTGAGGTTCTGCTTCCTGGCATATGTCGACAGTTTGGCTCAAATAAACTCACAAAAATTCTTTACAGGTTTAAATGGTTTTTTTACATTAACATTAATTGGCGTAGTGGCGGCAGGATTCCAAAGAAGCTCACCCAAGACCATCCCTTGGACTTTGACTCGGTGCTAGGATCCAGCAAAGGGCCCATTGAGCCCGCCAGTTCTCAGCCCATTGGCGGAACGTGGGTGAGTTGTCTCTTGGATCCAGAACCTTCCCTTCCTTTGGTCGAAGGTCGGACTTTATTTGAGCTGTTTTAAAATCCTCGAGGTGGAACCAGGGTCGATAAGACCCTAGGTTAAGGGTTCACAGCAGAACCCAGGTTAAGGCAGGACTGGAGGAAAAAAATGGGTGGCTGGTTTTGATTTTGGCTCTTCAGTTAGAATCGCTTTCTGAGAGTCTGAGCAAAAAAGAAAACCTTTGCTGTATAAATGAGTTCAGCTCCGAAGATAAAGGGGCACATCCTCCCTCCTGCCCGATTCTACGGTGTTAGGCAACTAAGAACCTTTGTGGAGGTGTCAGAGGTTATACCTCACGAAGTGAAGGAGCCCCACAGGGAAATTCCAACTCAACTGTAATTAAGTGACTGGCTCGTCCAGGGGAGCCCCCATAAGGCCTGGTAAGCCAGCGCCCCAAGCCCTTCTGGCTGTTTTAGACAGCCAGGAGAGAAACCGAGACACGTAAGAGGGTTGAATTGCTACATGAGGGGTGACAGCCTCATGGAGCTCAACCCATAAGCAGTACATTTTGTAACCCACTACATAACACCCCTAGAAAATTTGCTCAGACTCTACAGATATTCAATAAAAATAAAGAAAATTAACATGGGAAATTGTGCCTCCAAGGCCAGAAGCTCCCGTGACCCCAGCCCTCATTCAATACTCCTGATAGGAAGCCTTTACTTGCAAGTGCTTTACAGAAATGGGAAGATTTAGCTAGAAAATATTAACTGAGAAATGGCTAAAATGCAGTTTGTTTGAGGTACCTGTGTTAATATTTTGCATGCAGAAATTAGAAAATGCCAGCTCTGAAATTAAACTGAATGAGTACATGGGAAGCATATCTTGATTTGGAAATTAGAAGCTTCTAGAGAAAAGCATACAGAAAAATTTCTTCTAATAATATGGAAATTAATAAAATTTTAGAGACTGTCTCAGAACTATTCTGAAATTAATTAATGTCTACACCCTGTTTCTCCCTTAGCCCATTGTTTGTTTGTTTGTTTTTTGAATAGTCCATTGGGAATATACTGAAATTCTAGAGAGGGGAAGTTCCCTAACCAGGGACAAAAGACACTGCTTTGGTAGTTTTTAATGCTGGACATTCTCTGGTGTAAACTTTTAGTGTGTTCTGTGCGCCTGTATAAAAGTGTTGATGTTTTTGTGTCTCTTTGTTGTTGTTTGATTTGTTTAAAGAGGAGGTGAGTTCCGCTTTGGGGAAGTCTAGTTGTCTTTTAAATCAGGCTAAAAAAAGAGTGCCATGGTCACCTCAATGTGGTTTCTTGTCCAAATCAAAATCTTAATTTGTATTTGGAATCTAAAAACTGTAATAAGAAATGAAACCCTGCTGCCAACTCCGCCTTTGGTGCGGAGAAATTCAAAGGTGGCAGGAGAGGGCAGAGCTATCGGCTCACCCACAAAAAGACTAGCTTTATTTAAAAATTACCGAAGAACATCTTATGATGACCAAATTTTGGCTCTACGATAACCTTGGGTGCTAGCTTTAACTTCGGAAAGCAAAGTAGGAAAAAATTTAAAATGTCTTTCTATTAAGCATGACTTTGGGAAAAATACGCCATTTGAGTCATTTGCTGAAACTTCCCCCAAAAGTAGGATGTGGGGAAGGGAAAAAGGGAGCACATGGCGATCCAATATAGATGCCTCCTCCCAAGTATTCTAATTTAAAATCTTCTTCTCGTAATTGAAAAGTTTTACAAAATTTAAAAATGTGTCTGGTACTTCTGTTCACATGTAAAGAGAAAAGCTGGTTTAAAACTAATGCGCGCAATTGTCCTGTTTTTGGACATTTAGATAGAGTTTTGAGCTGGAGTCTCTTTACAAATGTACAGAATAAAACCCAAGACTGATTATTTCCTAAGAAAAATGGCGAATTTGACCCAGAGGAGAAATACAGGCTGGTTGTAGCAAAAAGATTGGTATTTTTCCATAATAAAGTGATATTTGAAATGTTAATAAAGTCTGTCCCAAAGTTAACTTTAAGACCTCCAAAAAAGAATTTGGTAAAATTGTCTCTGTTATAAAAATTTGCCAAAGTAAATGCCTTAAAATAATAATTGGATTTGAATCTCAAGAATTATTGAAATATATTAATTATAAAAATCTAAGTAGCCCGGTAAAAAACTGGCCCTATGTTAATTAAAAAGGCTAGCCACACCTTTCTAATGGAGAAAGGGGTTAGCTGCTTTCTAAGCAAAGAATTTCTCTAGCAAATTCTTAAAGAAAGAATGTGGTCAATTTACATCTGAACGGACCAGGTTAGACCAAACTTGCTGAAAATAGTCGTCCCCCCCCCCCCCCCCCCCCCCCCGCCCAGGCTGTAATCTTGTGGCCATTTTGAAATTTCCCCGCAGGCAAGCAACCCGCAAGAAACTATGTAGCTACAAGTTTACTTCTTGACTTTCCCCAGAAAAAAAAAATGGTCGTTTTAAAGTCAAGGGCTGGGCCAGGGCTGTTTTACCAGCCCCAGGTGTGGTTTTCCAGAGCCTCTGGGAACTTGGGACCTTGGAGTTTACTGAATCAAATGATAAAAACTCATGTCTAGGTATTTTGAAGTGACATAATACATAATATTGATCTGAGTGTGCCTCGTACGAAATCTAGAGGATAGAATTGAATCTGTTGGTTGATTGTGTCTTGTATTTTTTGAAGTTTATTCTTAAAAATGTTACTGATTGAGAAATGCTAAATATTTGACTTGCCTAAAGTGTATAAATTTATTTTTGAGAAAATAATTTTTGCTTTCTCTGAAATAATTAGGAATTCAAAATATGCTGCTTATTGGTCTGATTAAAAAAAAGAGGATTGGATGTGAGGGCGATCTGGCTGCGACATCTGTCACCCCATTGATCGCCAGGGTTGATTTGGCTGATCTGGCTGGCTAGGCGGGTGTCCCCCTCCTCCCTCACCGATCCATGTGCGTCCCTCCTGAAGCTGCGCGCTCGGTCGAAGAGGACGACCTTCCCCCCCGAGGAGAGGACCGGTCTTCGGTCAAGGGTATACGAGTAGCTGCGCTCCCCTGCTAGAACCTCCAAACAAGCTCTCAAAAAAAAAAGAGGATTAACTCTGTGATCTCAACTGAAATTCTTTTTTTTTTTTAAATATATTTTATTGACTTTTTACAGAGAGGAAGGGAGAGAGATAGAGAGTTAGAAACATCGATGAGAGAGAAACATCAATCAGCTGCCTCCTGCACATCTCCCACTGTGGATGTGCCCGCAACCAAGGTACGTGCCCTTGACCGGAATCAAACCCGGGACCTTTCAGTCCGCAGGCCGACTCTCTATCCACTGAGCCAAACCGGTTTCGGCTCAACTGAAATTCTTAATACAAAAACCAGTTTAAATTTAATTGCAAAGAACAGTGTAGACAGCCACCACTTTGGGCTGTGTGACTTGACAGCCGCCATGATGGCCACAAGGCTTGCGGCTCTCCTGGGGGCTGCCATCTTGAAACAGCAAAGGCCAACCCCTCCCTTTGAATCAGCCAATCAGGAAAGACCATGCGCCTGAGCTCCAGTCAGAAGTAAGGGACAGGTCACTGGGTTGTTAAGGCATCTGCATCAGAAAGAACTTGCAGCCCTGGCCGGCTTGGCTCAGTGGATAGAGCGTCAGCCTGCGGACTGAAGGGTCCCAGGTTCGATTCTGGCCAAGGGCACATGCCTGGGTTGCGGGCTCGTTCCCCAGTGGGGGGTGTGCAGGAGCCAGCCAATCAATGATTCTCTCTCATCATTGATGTTTCTATCTCTCTCTCCTTCTTCCTTCCTCTCTGAAGTCAATAAAGAAATATATTTAAAAAATTAAAAAAAAAAAGAAAGAACTTGCAACCATTACAAACTTTTAAACAATAATAGATACAGAGGCAGAGCTGCCTCAAACTGATTGTCAAACTGCAGTGGGAAGGCCAGAGAGAGTTGGGGGACAGGAGGGAGGGGAGTAAGAGATCAACCGAAGGACTTGTATGCATGCATATAAGCATAACTAATGGACATAAGACACTGGGGGGTAAGGGAGGGTAGGGGTTTGTCAAGGGCCGGGGGGGAAAAAAGGACACTTATGTAATACCCTTTGTAATACTTTAAGCGAAAAAAATAAAAATAAAAAAAATAATAATAATAATAAAAAAAAGAACTTGCAGAGATTCAGAGCCAAGTTCAAACAGGAAACTCTCAGGTAGGGTAGCATGTGTCCAGTTAGGGACTGGGCAGCCAAGAGTCAGGATCCCCATGGGGGCGTCTGCCAGTGATGCTCTGGTATTTGCTTTTCACAGATTGTGAGTTTATGAATTATTTTCCAATGCTGAATACACTGCTTGCAATAAGCCATGTGCCTCATTTTAAAATCTTACATATTTATTCTTTATATGCTGAAAATTATAATTGAATCTAAAGGTATATAAATTTTATATTCTCTGTGTCATTTTACAGGGATTATTACTTACCAAAAAAATTGTAGTCTTGGAATGTTAAAAGCAAAGTTTTTATCAAATCTATAACCATGCCACTTTTAAATTTTGTCATTTGTGGACAGCTTTATTCTGATGCATTTATAGGTATATTATATGTTTAGAAAAATCCATGAAAAGGACTCTGACTTAATCTAAATTGCAGGCTTGTAAGCAGGTCATATTTTTGAACTGGATGAAGATTTATAGAACTTTAAGAAATAACTGAATTCAAAAACTACTGGCAAATAATCAGGATAAACAAAAATAACTATGGGACTAAATGAATTGAGGATAATTATTCTTATGACTGTTTCAAATATTGTTGACTTTTAAATCTTTTGTTTCCCAAATATAAGGAAAAGTAAAGAGCAGACATTCTGCATTGTAGGAACTAACAAATTGGTAACAGATTCATTTCACAGTGCACTCCCGGGCGACAAAGATTTCAAAGATCATGGCTTACAACCAGGAGATTTGGTGTATTGGAAAAGACACCAAATAAAAGACTCTCTCCAACCTTGTTGGAGAGAACCTTACCAGGTATTACTAACTAACCCATGTGCAGCTAAACTTAAAAGAGTTAGCTCTGGATTCACATTTCTCATTTAAAAGGGCACCTGACTGTAAATGGGCATCTACTCCCATCTCTGACACCCATCTCCATCTGCAACGGAGATAAGAGACTTTTCGGGACGAGAAACAGCTGAGGCCTTTCGAGGACGAGAAGTCGCTGACCAAGGAGGCAGACAGCTATCCCAAGATGACGTCAACAAGGCCTGTATGCTCACAAACTGATATTGCTTGCCATGGTGATTCAAAGTTTTAATGGGGAATGTTATCTGTCTTTATTGTTTAAATATGTGTCTTTGTTGTCTAATATTGTTTAGCTAGTGAAATTTCTGTTTGTGTCTCTTAAAAAAATATAAATGTATTGCTAATCTGAGGAATGTTAATTACTTACATGTCACATTAAAAAAAAATTAAGGCTCAGAGTTCTAACTAACTGGAATGTACAGTTTTGGTGGGATGGAGGAAGGTAGAGAGAAATACTTAATGGAAGGTCTGAGGCATGGTTATGCATTTCTGAAGGACATAGAAAGAAGGTTTGAAGGCTATTTTGAAAGTGTGAAATATGTGAAGGTTTTGTATGTGATGAGAAGGAAAAGAGAAATGTTGAAGGAAAGTTGAATGCATGATAGGCCAGTAAGCTGGGACAAGTAGAATAGGGAAACTGAGCAGAAATCCTATCTTCCCTAAACCAAGGACACTTGGGAGTAAATGATTTGCATTTGCCTCCCTAAACAAAGGTTAAAAAGTTTATGTCAATCTGATTAGTGTCATTTGTTGTCCACACCCAGGGACAAATGAAGTTAGAAAATAAGCCTTATTTTGATTAGTTCTTTTATTCAGGAGGAGCCAACCCGGTCCCTCCCTGCAACGTGAGTAACAAAATATATGTTAAGGAATTTTAAAATTGCTCAAACCTCGCTGCCTTGGGTCCGGATCCGAGTGTGTAAGAAGGGACAGAGTAAGGTTTAGTAGCAGGAGTGAGGAGGCAGGCAGGGCTGGAGCAGGCCAGAAGAAGCTGGCAAGGCCATCCAAACCACCCAGCCGCTATTGGCCAGAGCCGCCTGAGGCAGACCTAGCTCTCAGAAAATTCCCCTATGTTGTGTGCTGAGGCATTTGTCTAGTTGTAAAGGGTGGGAAGCAGCATGGAGAACAGACACGACAGACTGTAAAAACTCATGCACAAATAACTATGGGAACATGCTTGTACCCTAAGCCCAGGCCAGGCACTTATGGGACTCATATGGTTCCCCAGGAATTTGGAAAATTTTAGATGGGAAATGCGACCTAAGACGTTGTGTCTTAAAAGCCCAGGTGCCTCAGGAAGTAGATGGGCCATATTTAAAAATAATAAACAATGGGAATCCATCTCACTGTCTGATTGTGAAAATCGAAAAGGTGAATGGTTATGTCCCCAATTCATATGGAATACTGAATTCACCCAGTCCTGGCCTATTGTATCTACCCCAACAAATAACAATATCTGGTATATGGGAAAGGGAAATTATTTTTACTGTAATATCACCAAGTTTACATTAAATAATACTAGGAATATGGTGTAAATACTGAAATTATAGGCAGAATAACTTTGCTTGAGGTTCATAAAACCTATGATGACATTGGTACTGAAAAGCCAGTGTATTGGAAAATTGAACTTAATCCTCCCCATGAAGTCATTTTTATGGAAACTAACTGGCCAAAAGAAAAATTAGAGCTTCTAGATAATGAAATAGTAGAGAGTCTTAATTCATCTAGCCAAACATATCATAAGGTACAAGTGACAGTGGATGAAGAAGGAAAACATATAATTAGCTTAATAAAAATTTATGATGATACATGTAAAGGGTTTTTCGGTTGGCTGGGATGCTTGTTACCCTTAGACTTTTCCTCGTCTAGTATTAGACATTTTCTGTTCCTACTCAATGTTGGTTTAGTATTGTTACTTTTGTTCCTGATATGTAAATGTTATACTAGATGCAGAAAAACAAAACTTGACAAACAGCAAAAAGACTAGGATCATGGTGGCTCAAAAATTAGAAATGATCCAGACTACTTTTTATTTATTTATTTATTTTTTTAAATTAAATCTTTATTGTTCAGATTATTAGATTAGTTACTCTTTTTTCCCATCATAACTCCCCTCCACCCAGTTCCAACCCCACCCTCTGCCCTCACTCCCCACCCACTGTCCTCATCCATAGATGCACGATTATTGTCTAATCTCTTCACTCACCCCCACACCCCTTTCTCCCCCCCCCACCCCCCCGCCAAGAATAGTCGGTCCATTCCCTTTCTATGTCCCTGATTCTATTACAATCACCAGTTCATCAGATTATTTATTCACTTGATTTTTAGATTCACTTGTTGATAGATGTGTATTTGTTGTTCATAATTTGTATCTTTACCTTTTTCTTCTTCTTCCTCTTCTTAAAGGATAACTTTCAGCATTTCATATAATACTGGTTTGGTGGTGATGAACTCCTTTAGCTTTTTCTTATCTGTGAAGCTCTTTATCTGACCTTCACTTCTGAATGATAGCTTTGCTGGATAAAGTAGTCTTGGTTGTAGGTTCTTGGCATTCATCACTTTGAATATTTCTTGCCATTCCCTTCTGGCCTGCAAAGTTTCTGTTGAGAAATCAGCTTACAGTCGTATGGGTACTCCCTTGTAGGTAACTGATTTTCTTTCTCTTGCTGCTTTTAGGATTCTCTCTTTGTCTTTTGCTCTTGGCATTTTAATTATGATGTGTCTTGGTGTGGTCCTCTTTGGATTCCTTTTGTTTGGGGTTCTCTGTGCTTCCTGGACTTGGAAATCTATTCCTTTCACCAGGTAGGGGAAGTTTTCTGTCATTATTTCTTCAAATAGGTTTTCAATATCTTGCTCTCTCTCATCTTCTGGCACCCCTATAATTCGGATGTTGGTATCCTTGAAGCTGTCCCAGAGGCTCCTTACACTATCTTCATATTTTCGGATTCTTTTTTCATTTTGCTTTTCCGGTTGGGTGTTTTTTGCTTCTTTGTATTTCAAATCTTTGACTTGATCCTTGCGACCCTCTGGTCTGCTGTTGGGAGTCTGTATAATATTCTTTATTTCAGTCAGTGTATGCTTAATTTCTAGTTGGTCCTTTATCACAACATCGAGGGTCTCATTAGATTTCTTGAGGATCTCACTACATTTATCGGCGGTCTCACCAGTCTTTTCGATGGCCTTACTCAATTTATCAGCAGCTTCTAAACAGTTCTTTAAAGACCTTAAAAGTGTGGTTTTGAACTCTATATCCAACAGTTTGCTTTCCTCCAATTCTGTCGTTTGTGTCCTGTTTCTTTGTCTCGGCATTTTTTATGCTTTGCTGTGTCGATAGAGTGCCTTTCTGTGCTAAGTGACCCAATTACCAGAGGTGGACACTCTTCGTGCACCCCTTATGGGCTTTGTGCACAGTCTTGTTGTGGTTAAGCCTTGATTGTTGTAGTTATCACTGTCAGGAATTGACCTCCAGGCCAATTGGCTGTGAGAATTAACTGTGTCTGTGGTGGGAGAACTTCTGTGCTGGAGACACCCCTCTGGGGCTAGACTTGCTTCGATGGGGCTTTGGTGCTCACTGAGTCTGCCCCCTGAGTGTGTCTTTTATGGTTCCATGGAGCTGCAAACTGGATGGTCCCACTCTGACTTCTGGGCTTCCTGGCTCCTGGATCTCTAGGGAGGTGCTAATCTAGCCTTTGCCTGAGGCTATCCAGCAAAAGCCTCCCTGCAGGGCTTGGGTGGGGCGGGTCCCATGGGATCAACAGGGCAGGGTTAGCAATTATGGCTGCTCTCAGTCTTGCCCTCAGAGGCTCTGCTTCTCAGTGTCCCAGTAGTCGCTGCAAGCCCCACGGAGAGAAAGCTGCCCTAGGGTTCTGAGTGATGCCAGACAGTCCCGCTTCTCCCATATGAGTGTGAGTCCTTAGAGACTCGCCCGGAACTGGAGCTCAGAGCCTGAGACTCCCTCCTGATTGAAAACGACAACCGCGCCCTCAGCCTCCAGCCCACTCCGCGTGCACTCCGCACCTTAGTATTTTACTTCAGCACTGTGCCTCCTCTGAGCCTCGGTATGCTTTTCTCTTTCCTCCTAGTTGTAGAACTTCCACTCAGCCAGCCTTCCTGTGGTTCTGGATGATGTCCGTTCCATCTTTTAGTTGTATTTTTGAAGTGGTTGTTCGAGGCAGCAAACTCCAGTGTTTACCTATGCTGCCATCTTGGTTTCCCCTCCCAGACTACTTTTTAACAAGGACATATAGGACCTGACTGCCTCCCATTTACCTGCCCTTTTTTAAATAATAATAATTCGACCTTAAATGCCATCTAAGGTTATGGTCTTGCCCCATCCCCAGTCCACCTGTTCAGCAAGACATGCTGACACTGAGACATCCTAGGAATGAGCCTTCCTAGCACTGTGGGACTCCATTATCCAACCAAAAGGTTGGTCATCAATGCATCCTTTGGATTGATTTATAACCAAAAGGGGGATGTGTGGACGAAAGGGGCCACATGCTGACCTGACAAGCTCAGGAGAGACCTGCATGGCAGTCTTGCAAACTCGGAGACCTAAAGTAACCACAAAGGATGGTCTGAAATTAAACTTTAACTAAAAGCAGTTATGGTGGGCAGTTACATCCTAGGCCAGTATCTTCATTGACAAGGTCAACCTTTACCTTAACTGAGCCTAGTCTGTCTTTTTGCATCTATGATAACATACCCTTGAAATGTCTGGGTAACTTGTGACTTCCCTTTATCTGGAGCCCCTGGGGCACAACCAGGTGTGCTGGGTCCCAGCACAGATACCCCAAATTCCTTCATCATCATGTTAATTGTTCCTGCACCCACCTAAGTATGTGTCCATCATTTACTTTTTATCCAATCCCAGGGGTTTCCCTGCTTTGCTTTATCCCTCCTCCTTAATCTATCACCAATGAATTTCATGTAACCCACCTATGTTCCTCCTTTGATTGAAATGTATAAATACAAATGTAACCCCGCCATTCTCCAGAGCATTATCTCAATTCGTTGAGGTTCTGCTTCCTGGCATATGTCGACAGTTTGGCTCAAATAAACTCACAGAAATTCTTTACAGTTTTAAATGGTTTTGTTATGTTAACACTAGAGGCCCGGTGCACAAAAATTTGTGCACTCGGGGGGGGGGGGGGGGCGGGGCCCCCAGCCCGGCCTGTGCCCTCTCGCAGTCTGGGACCCCTCAGGAGATAACCACCTGCTGGCTTAGGCCTGCTCCCGGGTGGCAGAGGACAGGCCCAATCCCTAAGTGCAGCCCCTGGTCAGGCTCAGAGCAGGGTCGATGGGGAGGTTGCGGCGCCACCCCCTGTCACTCACAGAGCAGGGCCGATCAGGGAGTTGGGGCACTGCCCCCTGTCACTTATAGAGCAGGGCCCATCAGTGGGTTTGGGGCTCCGTACCCTGTCACACACAGAGTAAGGTCGATAAGGGGTTTGGGGAGCTCCCCTCTGACACTCACAGAGTAGGGCTGATAGGGGAGCTGGAGCACTGCCCCTTGTCACACACAGAGCAGGGCCGATCAGGGGGTTGGGGTGCCGCCACTGTCACACTCAGGGCAGGGCCGATGGGGAGGTTATGGCTCTACCCTGTCACACACAGAGCAGGGCCCGTGGGGGGGGGGGGGTAGGGGGGCCGCACCCTGTCACACACAGAGCCGCAGGGCGATCAGGGGGTTCGGGCACCTTCCCCTGTCATCAACAGAGCAGGGCGGATAGGGAGGTTGTGGCCCCGCCCCCTGTCACACACAGAGCCGCAGGGCGATCAGGGGGTTTGGGCGCTGCCCCCTGTCACGCTGATCCCGGTGCTGGGAGGCATATTACCCTTTTACTATATAGGATAGAAGCCTGGGGGGCCAGCTGGTTTGCCCTGAAGGGTGTCCTGGATCAGGGTGGGGATCCCCACTGGGGTGCCTGGCCAGTCTGGGTGAGGGGTTGAGGGCTGCTTTCAGGCTGGGGATTGACTGAAGCTTCCAAAGGCTCCTTTTTTTCTTTTCTTTTCTTTTTTATTCTGGGCCAGCTTTAGCTCTGGCTCTAGCTCTGAGGCTTCTGCTGCTGAGCGTTCTATAATCAAAACAATGTATAACTCCAGCTCTGAGATCCCGGCCATTTGTTTAGCTTATATATTTGTTACAAAGTTTCAAACTGTGAGTTCAGAGGCCGGTAGGGCAGGCGGGGAACGTTGCAGTCTGCAGTCACTGAAGCAAGCAAGCCTCATGTTCGCTTCTGGCTGCCGGCCGCCATCTTGGCTGACAGTTAATTTGCATATACTCACTGATTAGCCAATGAAAAGGGTAGTGGTCGTACGCTAATTACCATGTTTCTCTTTTATTAGTGTAGATTACTAATCTGAGAAATGCTAAGTATTTAACTTGCCACCTAAAATTTAAGGCTTCTAAGAGTTTAAAGTTCAAATTAAGTTGGAAGAAATCATATAGTTGTGATAATAAAATGCATAAAGTATAGAAATTTATGTTTTAGAAAATGATTCTTGTATTTTCTCTGGAGAAATTAGTAGTTAAAATATATTGTAGTCTTTATGTGTACTACATGTGATAAAATTTCAACTAAGATATAATATTTTTTTGGTCTAATTAAAAAAGAGGATTAATTCTGTGGTATGAAACAAATTTTAATATAAAAACCAGTTTAAATTTAATTGATATCTTTTAGAATAATTACAAAAAGCATATAATATAATCTTTGGTGGATATATATATATATATATGTATTTGATGGTCTTTCCAAGTTAAATTTCAAGACTTTAACTGAGAGATGACTTTGGGACATTTCAAGGGCCCTGGAATGATTCAAGGATTTATTCTCTCTTTTTAAAATAAATATATTTCAATTAGGCCCATATAATATACTTTAAATCATGTGGACAGCTTTATCAAATAAAATTAAAAAAATATATTTTATTTATATACATATATTTTAAATGCTCTAAAGGTTTCAACCTCTAAGGAAGGGCAAAGACAAATTTCCTGAATATTTCTTAAGCAGAACCCAATAAATCAACAGTGGAATTGTAAAGCCCTCAGGCAGCCTGCTTTTCAAATTGTCTGGGGGGTAGGGCAGCACCTGTACTTCATAGGTCAAATGTCTAAGTTTGCTTGCTTTGTTTTTTCAATAAAGATGCCTACTTTAATTACTTAAATAAATTAGGTTTTTACAATATAATCAAAGTCTCATATAATTTCAGTTATTTGAGAAGACAATGTTTTTATAAGCAATTGGCTTTAACAAAGGCCAATGTAGATATTTGTATATGTATGCAAACGAACACTGGCCAAAAAGAATACTGTTTAAAAGTAAATTTTGAGATTAATAAAAAGGAGAAATTTTAAAATCTCTTCCGCTACTATTTACAGGGTAAACTGAAGGTTATTATTCAAGCATTAAATCTGATTATTAATAAGTTACCATAAGTAATAAGAGAGTCACTTTAAATGTAGGCATGGCAGTATTGACCAGCATTTGAAAAGTAATCCTGGTTGTTGCTATGTTTAAAAGAAAGAAAAAATGTTTTAGAAAAAAGAAACACCTTAAATGTGGCATAGAAATTACTCTGAAAGAAAATAATGGGAAATTTTCTTCAAATATTTAAAAATTGTAATTAAAAGTCAATGTATTAGGCCTCAAGAAGAAAAGTAAATAATTTGTGTTTCTGCCTCCCTAACAAAGCTTATATGGATATACTCAAAGACTGATAACAGAAATTAAATAAATGTCATTTACTGTCAACACCCAAGGACAAATGAAGTTAGAAAATAAGCCTGTTTCAGACTGCTTTTTTTTATATTTTTTAAATTGTTTTATTGCTTTAGTATTATGAGTATTACATATGTCTCCTTTTTTTTCTTCCCCTTGACCCCCCCTAGCCTTCCATGCCCCCCAGTGTCTTGTGTCCATTGGTTATGCTCGTATGCATGCATACAAGTCCTTCTGTTGATCTCTTACCCCCCTCCTACAATCCCCCAACCCTCCCCAGCATTCCCGCTGTAGTTTGACAGTATGTTCGATGTTGCTCTGACTCTGTATCTATTTTTGCTCATCAGTTTATAATGGTCTGTATTATCCATAAATGAGTGAGATCATGTGGTATTTTTCTTTCATTGACTGGCTTATTTCACTTAGCATAATGGTCTCTAGTTCTATCCATGCTGTTGCAAATGGTAAGCATTCCTTCTTTTTTACAGCAGCATAGTAATCCATCATGTAGATGTACCACAGTTTTCTAATCCATTCATCTGCTGTTGGGCACTTAGGGTGTTTCCAGATCTTAGCTATGGTGAATTGTGCTGTTATAAACATAGGGGTGCATATATCCTTTCTGATTGGTGTTTCTGGTTTCTTGAAGTATAGTCCTAGAAGTGGGATCACTGGGTCAAATGTGAGTTCCATTTTTAACTTTTTGAGATAACACCATACTGTCTTCTATAGTGCCTGCACCAGTCTGCATTCCCACCAGCAGTGCAGAAGGGTTCCTTTTTCTCCACATCCTCTCCAGCACTTGTCGTTTGTTAATTTGTTGATGGTAGCCATTGTGACAGGTGTGAGATGGTACCTCCTTGTTGTTTTGATTTGCATTTCTCGGATGATTAGTGACTTTGAGCATGTTTTTATATGGCTCTTGGCTTTCTGAATGTTCTCTTTTGAAAAGTGTCTATTTAGGTCCTTTGCCCATTTTTTGATTGGATTGTTTATCTTCCTTTTGTTAAGTTGTATGAGTTCCCAATAAATGTTGGAAATTAAACCCTTATTGGTGATAACATTGGCAAATATGTTCTCCCATGCAGTGGGCTTTCTTGTTGTTTTGTTGATGGTTTCTTTTGCTGTGCAGAAGCTTTTTATTTTGATATAGTCCCATTTGCTTATTTTCTCTTTAGTTTCCAATGTCCTAGGAGCTGTATCAGTGAAGAAATTGCTTCGGCATATGTCTGAGATTTTGTTGCCTTTGGATTCCTCTAGTATTTTTATTGTTTCCCATCTTACATTTAAGTCCTTTATCCATTTTGAGTTTATTTTTGTGTATGGTGTAAGTTGGTGGTCTAGTTTCATTTTTTTGCATGTATCTGTCCAATTTTCCCAACACCATTTATTGAAGAAACTGTCTTGACTCCATTGTATGTTCTTGCCTCCTTTGTCAAATATTAATTAAGCATATTGGTGCGGTTCAATTTCTGGGCTCTCTATTCTATTCCGTTGATATATATGTCTGTTCTTGTGCTAGTTCCAAGCTGTTTTAAGAACAGTGGCTTTGGAATACAACCTGATATCTGGTATTGAGACCCCACTTACTTTGTTCTTTTTTCTCAGGATTGCTGCAGCTATTCGGGGACTTTTTTTATTCCAGATGAATTTTTGGAGAGTTCATTCTAGATATGTGAAATATGCCTTTGGTATTTTAATGGGAAGTGCGTTGAATTTATAGATTGCTTTAGGTAGTATGGACATTTTAATGATGTTGATTCTACAAATCCATGAACATGGTATGTTCTTCCATCTGTTTATGTCTTCCTCTATCTCTTTTTTCAATGTCCTGTAGTTTTCTGAGTAGAGGTCTTTTACCTCTTTAGTAAAGTTTATTCATAGGTATCTTATTTTTTTGGTGGGATGGTAAATGCGATTGCTTTTTTAGTCTCTTTTTCTGTAAGTTCACTATTGGTGTATAGAAATGCCATAGATTTCTTTGCATTAATTTTGTATCCTGCTACATTGCCAAATTCATTTATTAAGTCTAATAATTTTTTGATGGAATCTTTAGGGTTTTTTATGTATAATATGTCATCTGCGAATAAGGGCAGTTTTACTTCGTCTTTTCTAATTTGGATGCCTTTTATTTCTTCTTCTTGTTTAATTGCAATGGCTAATACTTCCAGTACTATGTGGAACAGGAGTGGTGAGAGTGGGCATCCCTGTCTTGTTCCTGTTCTTAGGGGAAATGGCTTTAGTTTTTGTCCATTGAGTATGATGTTGGCTGTGGGTTTGTCATATATGGCTTTTATTATGTTGAGGTATGATCCTTCTATTCTCACCTTGCTGAGAGTTTTTATCAGAAATGGGTGTTGTATTTTGTCAAATGCGTTTTCTGCATCAATTGATATGACCATGTGGTTTTTTTTCTTTCAATTTGTTTATGTGATGTATCACGTTTATTGATTTGCGAATATTGTACCATCCTTGCATCCCTGGGATAAATCCTACTTGGTCATGGTGTATGTTCTTTCTGATGTACTGCTGGATCCAATTTGCTAAGATTTTGTTGAAGATTTTAGCATCTATGTTCATGAGGGATATTGGCATGTAATTCTGTTTCATTGTGTTGTCTTTATCTGGCTTTGGTATTAGGGTGATGCTGGCTTCATAGAATGAGCTGGGAAGTGTTCCTTCCTCTTGAGTTTTTTGGAATAGTCTGAGGAGGATAGGTTTTAATTCTTCCTTGAATATTTGGTAAAACTCCCCTGTGAAGCCGTCTGGTCCTGGGCTTTTGTTTGCTGGAAGTTTTTTGATGACTGCTTCAATTTCTTCCATAGTTATTGGCCTATTGAGATTTTTAGATTCTTCCTGATTGAGTTTTGGAATGTTGTATTTTTCTAGGAATATGTCCATTTCCTCCAGGTTGTCTAGTTTGTTAGAGTAGAGTTGTTCATAGTATTCTTTAACAATTCTTTGAATTTCTGTGGGGTTGTTGTTATTTCGCCTCATTCATTTCTGATTTTGTTTATTTGAGTTCTCTCTCTTTGCTTCTTGGTGAGCCTGACTAAAGGCTCATCAATCTTGTTTATCCTTTCAAAGAACTACCTCTTGGTTTCGTTGATTTTATGTATTTTTTTTTGGTCTCTGTCATTTACAGTGTGGCCTTGACTACGAGTGTCCCGACTAATGAGTTTTTCGAGATACCAGCCGTCTCTCAGCCGATTTTTTGCTTTGAGCTAAAATTTGGGTTACTAGCCAGCTTCAGATACTCCACCGCTAGTTGGCGCAGCTAATGTCACAGTGAATGCCACAACATCAGCCCAGCATCACGTGTCTCACTCCTTCACTTTATGTGGTTAGCTCTTAGTTGAAGCATCAGTGTTGTGCTCGCATTTGTGCTTGCAGTTATTTTTCAAAACTTTGTTTTTTCAACCATGGATCTGAAGAAAGTAAGTGTGAAGGACAGTGTTGAGAAGAAGAAGCTGATGATGTGCATTGAATTAAAAAAAGAAATTATAGAAAAACATGACCAAGGTGTGCGTGTAATCGACTTGACAAATCAGTACTAGCGTAGCACTTCTACGATCTGCACCATACTGAAGCAGAAGGAGTCGATACAGGCTACAACTCCAGCCAAGGGCGTTAAAATAATTTCTAAACAGCGGACATCTATCCATGAAAATATGGAGAAGCTGCTAACGGTGTGGTTAACAGAGAACCAGCTCACAGGAGATACCATGACGAAGGCTATAATCTGCGAGAAGACACGAGCTATTTAAGCTGATTTGCTGCAGCAGACCCCAGGCACATCAATCGACAAGGCATCGGGTGAGCCGTTTAAAGCCAGTCGGGGCTGGTTCAAAAATTTTAAAAAGAGGACCGGCATTCACTCTGTTGTCAGACATGGTGAGGCAGCGAGCGTGGATATAAAGGAATGTGACATCAACAAGCTCATCAAGGAACGCTCCCAGGAACTGACAACGCAGGAGCTAAAGGAGCTACAGATGCAGCAGGGCACAGAGGTTTTGCAGGAAATTGATGACATGGAGGAGGAGGAGGCGGAGGTTATCTCTATAAGTGAGATAAAGGAAATGTTGGGAATGTGAAAGAAACTTTCAGACTTTATTCAAAAGAAACACCCAGAAAAATTGCAACTGGGCATGTGATGGAGCTATTTAATGACACTTGCATAACTCATTTCAGAAATATTCTGAAAGGGAGGGTGGAACAGATCTCATTGGACAGGTTTTTATCGAAAACTCCTGTAGATGAGAGTGATGAAAGCGTGGCGAAAAGGGCAAAAATCAGCAAATAAGATCCAGTTATTCAGTTATTCAGTTCAGCCTTTCTCCTCCAACTCCATCAGCATCTTTAAGTCACTTGATCTCCAAGGTAAATGCTGTACATTAAATTTAATAAAACAAGTTTATTGCACTACATTCTATTGCTCAGTATTGTGTTTTTATACAATATTCATTATTTTTAAATACATTTTTCTTATATAAAAACATTAGGCAAAACAATTGCAGTGTTTTTTGGGTTCCGGAACAGATTAATGGCATTTCAATTCATTGTAATGGTGAAAATTGATTTGACATACGAGTAATTTGAGTTACAAGCTCCGTCAGGAAACGAATTAAACTCGTAAGTCAAGGCCCCACTGTATATCTGCTCTGATCTTTATTATCTCCTTCCTTCTGCTCACTCTGGGCTTTTCTTGTTGCTGTCTTTCTAATTCTTTGAGATGTAGATTTAGATGATTTACTACCATTTTTTCTTGTTTTTGAGGTAGGCCTGAAGGGTTATAAACTTCCCTCTCAGGACTGCTTTCATTGTGTCCCATAGGTTTTGGATTGTTGTGTTTTCATTGTCATTAGTTTCCAGGATGTTTTTAATTTCTTCTTTGACCTCATTGGTAACCCAATCAATATTTAATAACATGCTATTCAGCTTCCAAGTGTATATTCTGTGGCTTTGGGGTGAAATGTTCTGAAGATGTCAGTTAAGTCCATCTGATCTAGAGAGTTATTTAGGATCACTGTTTCTTTGCTGAATTTTTGTTTAGAGGATTTATACAGTGATGTCCGTGGTGTATTAAAGTCCCCTACTATGATTGTATTGTTGTCGATCTCTTCCTTGATATCTTCCAGGAGTTTTTTTATGTATTTGGGTGCTCCTGCATTGGGTGCATATATGTTTATCAGGGTTATATCTTCTTGTTGCATCGATCGCTTTAGTATTATGAAGTGGCCTTCCTTATCTCTTGTTGTGTCCTTCACTTTGATGTCTATTTTGCCTGATATAAGTATTGCTACCCCAGCTTTTTTAAATTTCCATTTGCCTGAAAGATATTTTTCCATGCCTTCACTTTCAGTCTGTGTGAGTCCCTTCTAATAAGGTGGGTCTCTTGTAGACAGCATATATATGGGTCATGTTGTTATATCCATTCAGCCACTCGGTGTCTTTTGATTGGAGCATTTAGTCCATTTACGTTTAAAGTTATTATTGAAAGGTACTTGTTTGTAGCCATTTCTATTTTTTGTGCCTGTTTTCGTTCTTAGCTTTTTATTTCTTCTTTTGACAGCATTCCCTTTAGCATTTCTTGCATTGCTGGCTTGGTGGTGATAAACTCCCTTAGCCTTCTTTTTCTCTGTGAATCTTCTTATTTCCCCTTCAATTTTGAATGATAGCCTTGCTGGAGAGAGTATTCTTGGATTCAGTCCTTTGCTTTGCATCACTTTGTAAATTTCCGTCCATTCTTTTCTGGCCTGATGTGTTTCTGTTGAGAAATCATTTGATAATCTAATGGGAGATCCCTTGTATGTAACTTTCCATCTCTCTCTTGCAGCCTTTAAGATTTTCTCTTTGTCCTGAACATTTGCCATGGTAATTATGATGTGTCTTGGTGTGGGTCTTTTCGGGTTCATCTTGTTTGGGACTCTCTGTCCTTGTGTGACTTTTTTCTTCCCCACCTCAGGGAAGTTTTCTGATATTATTTCTTCCAATAGGTTTTCTAACCCTTGTTCCTCTTTCTGTTGTTCTGGCACCCCTATTACTCATATGTTGTTTTGTTTCATGTTGTCCCATAGCTCTCTTAGGCTCTCCTCCTGTCTTTTAATTTTTTTCTCCAATTGCAGTTCAGTTTGGGTGTGTTTTGCTTCCCTGTCTTCTAATTCAGTAATTCGGTCCTCTGCTTCTCCTAGTCTACTGTTGAAACTTTCAATGGTGTTTTTTATTGCAGCTATATCACTCTTCATTTCTTCTTGGTTCTTACATAAGTTATTGATTTTTTCATCCATTTCTTTTTGATTCTCACATAAGTTGTTGATTTTTTCATCTGTTTCTTCTTGATTCTTGCATAATTTGTTGATTTTTTCCTCCATCCAGTTTATGCACTCTAGGACCCTTAATCTGAATTCTTTTTCTGACATGTTGCATGCCTCTGTTTCACTTAGCTGCTTTTCTGGCGAGTCCTCCTCGTCTTTCCTTTGGGGGTTTCTTTGTCTACCCATGTTTGATCTCACCGACAGATCTAGATGTTGAGTCGTTCAGGGGCTGCTCCTTGGATGGCTGTGGCTCCTCGGACTGTGGTTGCTCCTCAGGCGTTTGTGATAGCAGTTGCTCCTCAGTTGGCAGCAGCTCCTCTGGTGGGTGCTGTTCACAGCGGTGGTGGCTCCTCTGGCTGGTGAGGGGAGGCTTCTCACACAGCTGCTGTTCCTCAGACAGAGGGTGTGCTGATCACGAGGCTATTGTTCCTTTGATAGGGGCGGGCTACACATGCAGTTGCTATTCCTTGAACTGGGGCAGACTGCTCACGTGGCTGCTGTTCCTTGAATGGGGGCTGGCTGCACGCTGCTGTGTTTCCTCCAATGTAGTGGGTTGCTTGTGGGGCTACTGCTCCTTTTACTTGGACAGGTTGATTGCAAGTCTGCTGCTCCTCAGGTAGGGGTGGGCTGCTTGCACAGCTTCTGCTCTTTGGACGGGAGTGAGCTGCACGCGTTTCTGCTCCTCCTCTCCAGGTGTCTGGTTATGTGTCTTGCTCTCTAGCACTTTAACCAGACAGGATAAAATTCACCTTAACAAGACATGACTCAAGGGCAACAAAGCATGAATGTATTCATGACTCTGATAACCCCAATATAAGTGACCACCTGAGAAAAGAGAATTAGGGGAGAGAAAAGAGAGTACAAATGATATCTAAGAGAGAGAGAGAGAAAAAAAATGAAAAGAAAAAAAAAGATAGGAGAGAAAAGAAAAAGGAGAATATATATATATGGAGAAAACACCACAGAACCAATAGATAAGCCAAACAAATACAAACACCAAACACCCAGTTAAGAGTGTGGGGGCAGAATCTGTAGAGGCTGAGCTTATATACCCGAAATAAGGTTAAGAATTGGATAAATATGGGGTGGACCTCACTTCAGTATAGCGGAGGTAAAAGGGATGGGTAGATAAGAAGGGACAGAAGGAGGACAAAATAATATATTTACAAAAAAATTTATTTTAAAGAAATAGTATAAAAATAGAAAATAACAAGTAAAAATAAAATAAAATTGAATGATGAAAAAATAATGTGTAAAGAAGTAGAAAATAAGGCAACAATCAAAAAAAGAGAACAAAGAAAAAAGCAAAAAAAGATCAACAAACAAAAAAAAGAGAAACAAAGAAAAAAGCAAAAAAAAGAGCTAATAAAATAATAATAAAAAGTAAAAATAAAAAATTGAAATGTCATTCCTTTGTCTGGCTTAGGATACCAGTTTTCTGGAGTGTCTGTGATTTTTTTTTCTGTTGCTGGGACTGAAGGCCCCTCTATAGGCCAGACCCTGTTAACTCCCAGGGACTAATCAGATTTGTTTAATCCTTCATACCATTCAGGGTGAAATCTGGGTGTGGCTGTATTCCTTGCCTGGGGGCTGGAGGGAGGAGTTATATCCTCAGGAGAAAATGGCTGCTCAAGTCCTGGTCTCAGGGGTGACTCAGCACTCAATTTGCAGCCACCTCTCCTGGACCCCCTTCTCTCTCCAGCCTCTTCCCAGATTCCACTCATCCGCATCTTCTCCTGCTCCTCAGCACGGGTGAGTGTCTGTATCCAAAATGTCCTATGAACAGGGTTCAATTAAAACAAACGAACAAATGCTGGCCGCAGAAATGAGGAAGACTGAGTCTCTGTAAGCTCCTCTCTTACCGGCACTGCATGGTCTAGTCAGCACTTCAGGCCACCCCCTTTAGGCTCAGTCCTCCGTAATTATGCAAACCAGATCTCAAATCCCCCGGCACCAACAGTCTTGCAGATTTCTTTTCCCCAGTAAGGGGCTGTGCCTGTCCCAAGGGATGCAGCTGGGTGTCGCGCGGTCTCCCTCTGACCCTCTGGGCTCAGAGATCTGGCAAACTTTCCTGCCCAGGTCCCTGGTTTTTACCTTTCCAGGGGAACTCTGCCCTTCCCAGCTGCAAACTCTCTCACCAGCTGAGTATACTTTGCCAATTTGGGGGTGGATGTTCTACAAGGGAGTACCCATACGACTGTCAGCTGATTTTTCAATAGAAACTATATTCAGACTGATTTAAATTAGCAAATTTAAATAAGTGAATATTCAGGGGAACTTATTTGTACTAGGCAGGAATTTATTCCTGGAGCATTAACTATTTTTTACTGATGGTTTATTTGATATTAAAGGCTACTTACCATGTAATGAATTCAGACCAGTTCAGACTTCTGTGCAAATAATTGAATTAAAAGCTATCAAGACTGCATTGCAGGATTTCCAAAAGCCTCTTGGTCTTATTTAAAACAAGAAAAGGGGGGGATAGTTGTGTAATCTACTGTAAGTAAATCTACTTTATGTAAAGCCTTAATTACTTAATTTTTTTTTTACTTTAAAATGTTTTCACTTGTAATGCTGATGGCAAGACACCCATGAAATTACACTGGTGTCAGAATAAGCCAAAGGAAAATGGTTTGGCAAAATGAAAATATCCTGAGAGTCTAGTTGATAGAAAGGTCCCTTTATTAAACTTTGGCCCAGAATATGCTTGAATATTTCCAGAAAAGTTTTCCAAGCCCATGTGGTATCCTGCAACAATGGATCCAAGAGAAGAGAAGCACTGACCAGATTAATCCAGCCTCAGATAGCAGTGGCCCCAAGCAACACACTGACAAGACAGAGGAGAAACAGTCCAGAGATGGGGGACAGTAAAGATGCCTTGCCATAATAGCAGTCATCAGATGTGCATCTCTACAGGTTGCCCTGGACCAAGCCAAAGAAGGTCAGACATGCATTGCCATTGCTCACCATTTGTCCACCATTCATAACTGGAATATCATTGTGGGCATGTAACAGAGACAGTGATCGAAAAGGGAACCCATAAAAAACTGTTGGACAGTGATTGGGAAGGGGACTCAAAGAACTGATGGCCCAGAAAGGAGCTTACGGCAAACTAGTTCCTTTGATGCCTGGCAGCAATTTAAAAGGACATGAAATTACTTAATCCTTTTTATAAAATTTAAAAATCAAATAAAGGGCCTGAGCTCTGAAATTTATTAAAATAAAAAGGGGGATATGCTGGAGGATAAGACCAGCAGGTCATAATATGCAAGAAGTCCTTCAGAAGGCTTATGCACCCTGGGGCTTCAACAGGGGTGAAAATCTGTGTATTATTACCTGCTACTGGCTGAACAGCTGAAGGCAATTCCCCTAACCTATTAATCCTTTATTGTTTACCAAACCTTACCTTTGATATGTGTGTTTGCTTTGTTAAAGGGCAAAATCTACACTAATAAAAGACAAACATGCAAATTGACCGTACCTTTGCTACACCTTAAGCAATGCCCACCAGCCAATCAAAGTGACTATATGCAAATTAACCCAACCAAGATGGCAGCCGGCAGCCATGGAGCTGGAGCAAGCAGGAGGCTTGGTTGCCTCAATGATGGAGGAAGCCAAGCTTCCCGCTTGCTGTGGCGGGCTCTGAGCTCCACTCAAAGCAACAAAGTTTCAATTATAGAAGATAAATAAACCCCAGATACCTGCTTTCAGCCAGCCAAGGCCACGGAGCTGGAGAGAGCAGGAGGCTTCCCTCCCGCCCACCCTGGCCTGCTCTGAGCTCCTCTCAAGGCTACAAAGTTTCAATTATAAAAGGTAAATCAATCCCAGAATAAAAATGAAAAAAGAAAAAAGGAGAGGTTGGGAGCTTCCATAGCCAGGTGGCTTGGCCAGCCTGAACCCTTGCTGGGAAAAGACTGTGGCAAGGAAGGCACACTTCCAAGCTCTTTCTATGAAACCAGCATTACCCTAATTCCAAAACCAGATAAAGACACCACAAAGAAAAAGAATTACAGGCCAATATACTTGATGAACATAGATACTAAAATCCTCAACAAAATACTAGCAAATCAGATCCAGCATTACATTAGAAAGATCATATACCATGACCAAGTAGGATTTATTCTGGGTATGAAAGGATGGTACAATATCCACAAATCAATAAATGTGATACATCACATAAACAAATTGAGAGACAAAAATCACATAATCATATCAATCAATGCAGAAAAAAGCATTTGACTAAATACAAAACCCTTTCTTGATAAAAACTCTCTGCAAAGTGGTAATAGAGAGATCATTCCTCAACATAAGAAAAGCCTTATATGACCAACCTACAGCCAACACTATACTCAATGAGAAAAAACTAAAAGAATTTCCCCTAAGAACAGGAAAAAGACAGGGATGCCCACTTTCACCATTCCTGTTCAACATTGTACTGGAAGTGCTAACCATAGCAATCAGACAAGAAGAAGAAATAAAAGGCATCCATATTGGAAAAGAGGAGTGAAACTATCCTTATTTGCAGACGACATGATAGTGTATGTAGAAAACTCTAAAGACTCCTTCAAAAACCTACAAGACTTAAGAAATGAATTTGGCAATGTAGCAGGATACAAATCAACACCCAGAAATCTATGGATTTTTTTATACACCAATAATGAACTCACAGAAACAGAAACAAACAAAAAAAAATCCCATTGTGCTTGCACCAAAAAAAATTATGATACCTAGGAATTAACTAAGGAGGTAAAAGACCTGTACTCAAAAAAGTACAGGACATTGAAAAAAGAGATGGAGGAAGACATAAACAAATGGAAGAACATACTGTGTTCATGGATTGGTAGAATCAACATCATTAAAACGTCCATACTACCCAAAGCAATTTATAGATTCAATGCAATCCCCATTAAAATACCAATGGCATATTTCACAGATTGAGAACAACTCTCCAAAAATTCATCTGGAAAAAAAAAGACCTGGATTAGCCACAACAATCCTGAGAAAGAAGAACAAAGTTAGAGGGATCACAATACTAGATAGCAAGCTATATTACAAAGCCACTGTTCTCAAAACTGCCTGGTACTAGCACAAGAACAGACATATAGACCAATGGAACAGAACAGAGAATCCAGAAATTGACCCATGCCATTATGCTCAATTAATATTTGACAAAAGAGGCAAGTGGAGTCAAGACAGTCTCGCATAAATGGTTCTGGGAAAATTGGCCAAATACATCCAAAAAAAATGAAACTAGATCACCAACTTACACCATACACAAAAATAAGCTCAAAGTGGTTAAAGGACTTAAATATAAGATGGGAAACCATAAAAATCTTAAAAGACTCCATAGGCATCAAAGTATCAGACATATGCCATAGCAATATCTTTACTGGTACAGCTCCTGGTGTAATGGAAACTAAGGAGAAAATAAACAAATGGGACTACATCAAAATAAAAAGCTTCTGCACAGTAAAAGTAACCATCAACAAAACAAGAAAATCCACTGCATGGGGGACAATATTTGCCAATGTTATTTCAGATAAGTGTTTAATCTCCAAAATTTACAGGGAACTCAAACAACTTAACAAAAGGAAGATAAACAATCCAATAAAAAAATGGGCAAAGGACCTAAATGAACACTTTTTGAAAGAGGACCTGCAGAAGGCCAAGAGACATATGAAAACATGTTCAGAGTCACTAATCATCCAAGAGATGCAAACCAAAACAACAATGAGGTACCATCTCACACCTGTCAGAATGGCTATCATCAACAAATCAACAATAGACAAGTGCTGGCGAGGATGTGGAGAAAAACGGAACTCTCGTGCACTGCTGGTGGGAATGCAGACTGGTGCAGCCACTGTGGAAAACAGTATGAAGATTCCTCAAAAAATTAAAAATTAAACTTCCATTCGACCCAGTAATCCCACTTCTGGGAATATATCCCAAGAAGCACCAATCAGAAAGGACATATGTACCCCTATGTTCATAGCTGCACAATTTACAATAGCTAAGATTTGGAAACAGCCCAAGTGCCAATCAGCAGATGAGTGGATTAAAAAACTGTGGCACATCTACACAATGGAATACTATGCTGATATAAAAATGAAGGAACTTTTACCATTTGCAACAGCAGATGGACCTGGAGAGCAGTATACTAAGCAAAATAATCTAGTCAGAGAAAGATAAATATCACATGATCTCACTCACATGTGGGGTATAATGAATAACATAAACTGATGAACAAAAATAGATCCAGAGACTAAGAAACACTGAACAGACAGTCCAACTTCAGAGAGAAGGCAGGGGTGGTGGGGGGGGGGTGGTGGGTAAGAGATCAACCAAAGGACTTGTATGCATGTATATTAGCATAACCAATGGACACAGATACTGGGGTGGTGGGGGCTTGTAGTGAGGGGAGGGAATGGCGTGGGGGGGTCAATGGGGGAAAAAGGAGACATATAAAATACTTTAAATAATAAAAAAAAAAAAAAGGAAAGAGAGGAGAAGGAAGAGAGAAGAGTGAGGGAGCTTTTCCTCCAGCCTTCACCTTCAGGACTTCAGTCTCTGCCTCCAAGCAGCTTAGAGGGATATTTTTTCCCTCCAAATTTCCCTTACAAAGAACATTTGTGTAACTATTAAGACAATAACCTTTACACAGACACATTTACATGTCTACCTTAAATATGTGTGGTTGTGCACATAATTTTATTATATCATTTACTCATTAAAGAGCCTATAAGAGGGACTAGAAGTGAGAAATTTGACCTTCAAAAGTTAGAAAGGCCGAAACCGGTTTGGCTCAGTGGATAGAGCTTCGGCCTGCGGACTGAAAGGTCCCAGGTTCGATTCCGGTCAAGGGCATGTACCTGGGTTGCGGGCACATCCCCAGTGGGAGATGTGCAGGAGGCAGCTGATCGATGTTTCTCTCTCATCGATGTTTCAAACTCTCTATCTCTCTCCCTTTCTCTCTGTAAAAAATCAATAAAATATATTAAAAAAAATAAAATAAAAAAATAAAAATAAAAAAAACAGTTAGAAAGGTAAGATCTTGAAAGGCAATTGTAAAATTGCTGGGGTCCAATCCCAGCGGGTCCAGGGATCCCCAAAGGTGTGGACGGAGTCGGCGAAGAATGAATGGCATGGAAACTGATTTCAGTTCATCAGCATAGCGAGGTTCTCCCTCCAGGATCTCCAGCGAAGTTCTGGTTAGGAACTCCAACCAAGTTCTGGTCAGGATCTCCAACCAAGTTCTGGTGCCATGTTCTCTCGCTAGGTTCTCCAGCCAGGTTCTCCAGGTTCTCCAGGCAGGTTCAGTCACCAGGTTCTTTAGCCAGGTTCTATCCAGGTTCTTTTGCCATGTTCTGTCTAGGTTCTCCAGTGAAGTTCTGTAGCCAGGTTCTGTCCAGGATCTTTTGCCATGTTCTCTGGCTAGGTTCTGGTTAGGATCTGATGAGGATCTGATGAGGATCTGATGTTTATTGTCTTGTTACATCCGTATTTATACCAGCCGATTTTAATCCTGTCAATTTCTATTACAAAGGTTAGGGCGTTTCTTATCTCCATTCCAGGGAGTAAAGATTATGTAGCTTAACTACCCGCCTGACACTTAATTAAGGGGTTGTATCCCCTCCCTAACCTCAGGGAAAAATCCCCACCTGGGGAAACAACCTTTCTCAGAGAGGTGACCTTGGTCAAAACACATAGCGCTAAGGGGAGTAAAACATATTAAGAACAGTATGCTATATACGCCAGGTCCCTTGAAACATATGCTGTGCAGACGTTTCTTCTCTGCAGCGACTGTGTCAAGCAGCAAGGATGGACCGGCTCCCGGCATAAAATGACCATCAGAATATCATGTCAATATTTGCACATCTATAGATACACCACTGTATTCTGTACTAATGTTATTGAATACTAATAACATAAATTGTAGAATAAGAGAATGTGAAAAGAGAATAAGTAATTCTGACAAACTGCCTCAATTTTCCCAGGGTTAATGGGAACATCTGAAGAGAGTAGTTCTGAGGAGACTTAGAGAGAAACACATAAAAAATCTTAATTTGGGGCAGTATGCCTTTCTAACATATATATCATTAAACACTGTGACCAAGAAGCTTTCTTCCAGAATGAAAAGGGCTTGTGTATGCTTTTCAGGTAATGGGGAAGTTAAAAGATGTGCTCTACATGTTTCGAGAGTAGTCTATTCTCAATCACATTGATGAAAAATGAATAAATGACCAATATCTAACCTCAAAAATCTCAAAGTTTAGGAAAAAATTGTTTACCAACAAATGGAGACTGTCTAATAGAATAAGATAGGGTAAGAGCAACATATGTGGAGAGCCCTGGTAATGTAGGAAGGGGGATGACTCAGAGAATCTGAGAAGGGCTAAAAGCAGAAACAATATCTGGGTTTTATTTTTAACAATAAAGTTAAACTATCAAGGAAATGCAACTTAAAACTATGATGCCACTTCACACCCACTAGGATGGCTAGAATAAAAAAGATAATAATAAGTATTGATGAGGATGGGAAGAAACTGGAACTTTTATACATTGCTGGTGGGAATTTTAAAAGGTGCAGATACTGTATAAAACAATTTGACAGTTCCTCAAAAACTTAAATGTAGCCCTGACCAGTTTGGCTCAGTGGATAGAGCATCGGCCTGCAGACTGAAAGGTCCCAGGTTAGATTCCGGTCAAGAGCATGTACCTTGGTTGCAGGAACATCCCCAGTAGGAGCTGTGCAGGGCGCAGCTGATCGATGTTTCTCTCTCATAGATGTTTCTAACTCTCTATCCCTCTCTCTTCCTCTCTGTAAAAAACCAATAAAATATATATTTTTTAAAAAGTTAAATGTAGAGTTACCAAATTACGCTTGTGGCTATATACCAAAAAGAAATGTCCACACAAAAACTTATATACAAATGTTAATAATAACTCAAAAGTGGAAACAGCCCAAATGTCCATCAACTGATGAATGGATAAATAAAATGTAGTATGTCCATACAATAAAGTATTATTTAACAATAAAATGAAGTACTGATACATACTATACAGAGATGAAACTTGAAGACATTATGCAAAGTGAAAGAAATAAGTCACAGATGCCATATATTGAATGATTTCCTTTATATGAAATATTCACAGTTGTCTAATCCATAAATACAGAAAGTATATTAGTGGTTTCCTCAATGTCATTTGAGAATTCCTAAGTAAAGATTTGGAAAATTCTCAGCCTATGCAAAAATGAGATAGCGCTTTAGGAAAAGAACATGAGGGTGCAGTCAAGTGACCATTTGATGAAGAGATATTAGCCTGAGTGTGAATGACAGACCTGATCGGCAATCCTAACAGAAAGCACTATTCTCCAAGCGCATGGAAGCATTAGCCTAAAGGCAATTCAGGTAGCGTCAGAGCTGCCAAGTCCACAACAGGCACAGGATGCAAGGGGTGGGGATGGGGTGAGTGCTAGAGAATCCTGACAGTTTCAAAGTGAAAAGACTGATGCTGAGCCAGTGTGGCTCAATGGTTGAGGGTCAACCCATGCACCAAGAGGCCACTGGTTTCATTCCTAGTCAGGACATGTGCTCAGGATGTGGGTTCTATCCCCATTAGGGGGCATGCAGGAGGCAGCTGATCAATATTTCTCTCTCATTGATGTTTCTCTCTTTCCCTCTACCTTCCTCTATCTCTAAAAAATCCTATATAATAAAAGAGAAACACGCAAATTAGCCATGCCCACAAGCCAATCAGGAGCAAGTATGCAAATTAACCCAACTAAGACGAAGGTGGCCACAGAGCTGGAGAGAGCTGGAGGCTTGGGTTACCCCTGGCGATGGAGGAAGCCAAGCTTCCTGCCTGCCCTGGCTGGCCCTTGGCTCTGCTCAAGGATACAAAGTTTCAATTATACAAGATAAATAAATCCCAGATACCTGCTTCTAGGGGGCCGTGGCCACGGAGCTGGAGTGAGCAGAAGGCTTGGGTTGCCCCAGGCAATGGACGAAGCCAAACTTCCCCCCTGCCCTGGCAGGATCTGAGCTCCTCTCAAGGCTACAAAGTTTCATTTATACAAGATAAATAAATCCCAGGAAAAAAAATTTTAAAAAAGGAGAGGCTGGGAGCTTAGGTCGCCGGGGGGCGTGGCCAGCCTGAAAACGGCCATCAGCCCCTCACTCAGGCTGGCCAGGCACCCCAGAGGGACCCCCACCCTGATCCGGGACACCCTTCAGGGAAAACCAGCCAGCCCCCACCCATGCACCAGGCCTCTATCCTATATAACAAAAGGGTAATATGCAAATTGATTCTAACAGCAGAATGACTGGGAATGACTGGTCACTATGACACACACTGACCACCAGGGGGCAGACGTTCAATGAAGGAGTTGCCTCCTGGTGGTCAGTACGCTCCCACAAGGGTGCTCTGCTCAGCCACAAGCCAGGCTGACAGCTGACAGCACAGCAGTGGTGGTGGGAGCCTCTCCCGCCTCCTCAGCAGCGCTAAGGATGTCCGACTGCAGCTTAGGCCTGATCCCCAATGGCAAGTGAACATCCCCCAAGGGCTCCCAGGCTGCCAGAGGGATGTCAGACTGCCAGCTTAGGCCCGATCCTCTGGGGAGCGGGCCTAAGCTAGCAGGTGGACATCTCCTGAAGGGTCCCAGACTGTGAGAGGGCACAGGCTGGGCTGAGGGAGCCCCCCACCCCTCGAGTGCACAAACTCTAGTCACTGGGCCTCTAGTCAATAAAATAAGACAAGACTTGTGTCTGTGGAATGTCACACACACTGCCCAATGCTGCCTTCATCCTAGGCTCTGCTCCTGGTATACCAGTGCCGCAGTCCTCAGCCACCCCAGGAGAAGCCCTGGTGGCCCTGGTGCAGCAATATTGCACTGAGGTTCTGGAGGGTGCAGGGAGTAAACTTTGACAGCCTCCATGTGGGGCTAGGAGGCATGGCTGAAGACTATCCAATAGAGCTCAGGACACCAACCAGGGAGAAGACCAGGCAGAAAGCAGGACCATCCACTTAGGCATGGAGTTGACATTGCCACCATAATGGGTCTGGAGGTCAGAGCATTGAGGCAAAGAGGATTATTTATAAGCTTTAAATCTTCCCCTAGCTGGTTTGGCTCAGTGGATAGAGTGCCGGCCTGTGGACTGAAGTGTCCCAGGGTCTATTCTGGTCAAGGGCACATGCCTGGGTTGTGGTCTCGATCCCCAGTGGGGAGCATGAAGGAGGCAGCCAATCAATTATCTCTGTCATCATTGATGTTTCTTTCTCTCTCTTTCTTTCCCTTCCTCTCTGAAATCAATAAAAATATATATTTTTAAAAGATCTTATGGAGTTTGTACTCACTTGGGACAAGTTATGCCTTTCTTTTTCTTCCTATTTCTCTATTTTGGAATAGAAATGCCTATTTTGTGTCTTTTCCACAGTTATATTTTGGAAGCATATAACTTTTGCTTTAAATTCACAACTAGAGAAATTTGCCTTAGGATAAGTTGTACCTTGAGTCTCATCCATATCTATCTAGGTAATAGTTAGGTGAAAATTTTGACTTTATACTTTTGAGTTGATGCTGATCAAGTTAAAATTTGGGAGGCTGTTGAGATGGAATAAATATATTTTGCATGCCAGATGAACATAAACTGGAGGGGTAGAGTGTTTGAATGCTATAGATTTAATATTGGTCTGACCCCCAAAATTCATGTTGAAATTTAACACCTAACATATTGGTATTAGGTGGTGGAGCTTTTGGAAGTTGAGTATTTCATGAGGGTGGGACTAATGTCCTTATGAAAGAGACCACAGAGAGTTCCCTGGTCTGTGCCATGTGAGAACACAAGGAGTCCATCATCTGTGAACCAGAAAGACAGTCTTCCTAAATCTTCACACCTTGATTGTAAACTTCCCAGTATCCAGAATGTGAGAAATAAATTTCTGTTGTTTATAAACCACCAACTCTATGGTATCTGTTATAGCAGCTAAACAGACTAAAACATGGGTGTTTTCTTCAATAAAGCTATTGCAATATAATCTCATCTTGGTATCTGCCTTTCAGAAAACCCAAAATAATAAATGTGGGTGAAGGGGGTGAAAATAACGCTCCTTATTCCTTTAGCATTTTCAATGAAATTCAATTTTCATGTAGCAAGCATTTTTGAGCGACTATACATACAATTATCCGTAGCATAACTTAAATCAAATACCACAAATAATATCTTGGTAATAATTGTTTTCCAAGGTTCTGTGGTTTTGTGTTACATATTAATAACTTAGCCTTGCTTCATTACACTTTTTATATTGTAGAAAAATATTAATTAACATATAAAAAGGAACATCATGTATACTATTGAAGGAAAATAAATTAAAACTTTAAGGTTTCCCTAAATACTTTAAATGTATTTGTACAAAAAGAAAGAGAAAATAACAATAACAAAAAATGTGGATTGCTGAGTGGTAGAATTATGTGTTATTTTCCACATTTGCTCTCTTCATTACATTATTCTAAGTTATCCAAAATCCGTGTAATAAACATTTTGCTAATGAGCAAGATTTCTACATTTTTCTTTTCTTTTAATATTTATTGTTGAAAGTATTACATAGGTCCTCCTTTTCCCCCCATTAACTTCTTACAGCCCGTTCCCATCCTCCCACGCCCCCCAAGTCTCACCACCCCATTGTCTGTGTCCACAGGTTATGCATAGATGCATACAAGTTCATTGGTTGATCTCTTCCCACCCACCCTTCCCTACCTTCCCGCTGAGGTTCAACAGTCTTTCATGCTTCTATGACGCTGGGTCTATTTTTGATCATCAGTTTATTTGGTTCATTAGATTCCACATATGACTGAGATCATGTGATAGTTATCTTTCTCTGACTGACTTATTTCACATAGCATAATTCTCTCTAGGTCCATTCATGCCGTTGAAAATGGTAAGAGCTCTTTCTTTTTTATTGCCGTGTAGTATTCCACTGTGTAAATGTACCATAGATTTTTTTATCCACTCATCTGCTGATGAGAACTTAGGCTGTTTCCAAGTCTTAGCTATTGTAAATTGTGCAGCTATGAACATAGGCGTTCATACATTCTTTCTGACGAGTGTTTCAGGTTTCTGGGTCAAAGGGAGTTCCATTTTTAATTTTTTAAGGAAACTCCATACTGTTTCCACAGTGGCTGCACCAATATGCATTCCCACCAGCAGTGTACTAGAGTACCCTTTTCTCCACAACCTCGCCAACACTTGTAGTTTGTTGATTTGTTGATGACAACCATTCTGACAGGTGTGAGGTGATATCTTATTGTCATTTTGATTTGTATCTCTCAGTTGATTAGTGACTTTGAGTATTTTTTCATATGTCTCTTGGGTTTTTGCATGTCCACTTTGGAGAAGTATCTATTTAGGTCCTTTGCCACTTATTTATTTATTTATTTATTTATTTATTTATTTTTTTCTCTTGAGGGACGTGCAGCGTGAGGGAACATGCTATGTGAGGGATGTGCTACGTGGGGACGTGCTGCGTGGGGGAGAATGTGCCACTTGAGGGGACGTGTTACAGGGGGGACGTGCAGCGAGAGGGATGTGCTATGTGAAGGGCTGCCACCTTTTTAATTGGATTGCTTGTCTTCTTTTTGTTAAGTTGTATGAATTCCCTATATATTTTGGAAATTAACCTCTTATCAGATTGGCAAATATGTTCTCCCACGTAGTGGGGTCTCTTCTATTTTGTTGATGGTTTCTTTTGCTGTGCAGGAGCTTTTTATTTTGATGTAGTTCCATTTGTTTATCTTCTCCTTAGATTCTATTGTCCTAGGAGATGTATCAGTAAACATGTTGCTATGAGAGATGTCTGAGATTTTGGCGCCAATGTTTTTTTCTAGGACTTTTATGGTTTCACATTTTACACTTAAGTCTTTTATCCATTTTGAGTTTATTCTTGTGTGTTGTATAAATTGCTAGTCTAGTTTCATTTTTTTGCATCCTTCGGGGGATGTAGGACTGCTGGTTTTGGCCAATCCCCACCAGTGCACAAATCCATGCACCAGGCCTCTGGTATATTTAATAAGAGACTGCCCACACACCTCTGAACTCCTTAGAGTTTTTAGAGATATTAAAACCATCTTCCCAATTCAAATATAAGTTTCAAATAATGTGTCTGACCAATATCGAGCCGAAAACTTTTTACATATGTCAAAAATTCAGAAATAGCTAAATTAAAGCCACCAGATCAATAAATCGTATTTACTACAAGTTTATTGAATATATAAGAACAGTTCATGAACTGGGAGCTTTTACATTCAGACTGGCATGAAGCTCAGGGGCATGGAGTTACAGGATGGTTTATAATGTGAAAATAAGAAAGTCATTAACCTTTACAATGATTGGTTATTAATGAAGGTTTCCAGATATCAGGAAATTGGTTAAAAGTGATTAATTTATACCATTTTTAGGACAATGACTTAAGTTTCTATTAAAATTGTCAGAGGCATTTACAAGAAATAACATAAATTAAGTTTTGGTTATTTTCATGAAACTAGCTAGATTTAGTTTCATCTGTTCAGGGAATTCTCAAGTCTGGTCTCCAATTTGGATTTAATTTTAAAACAAAAAATAAATTTAGGTTATGGGAAAGAAATAAGAGAGAAGGAATGACCCATGGGACAATCAAGGAGGAGTTCTAGAAAAGAAATGATCTCCATGTTTTCCTACATGCACCAAAGCCTACTCAGGCAGGCCAGTACCTCCTCCTCCCCTGAGTGCCTCAGGAAGAGTTAGAGATACAGAGGTAATGGAAATGCCTCACTTCTTCTTTTTTTAAATATATTTTAATTCTCACCCAAGGACATCAGAGAGAGAGAGAGAGAGAGAGAGAGAGACAGAGAGACAGAGAGAGAGAGAGAAAACATGGCATGGATTAGTTGCCTTCTGGAGGACTGGGGGATCAAAACCCCAACCCAACCAGCAACCCTTCTGTGCCCGGAGGGGTGCTCAATCATCTGAGCCACTCTGGTCAGGCAAGTCACACTTCTAAAGCCTGGACACCTGCATCTCTATTTCTTTAACTGATTCTGCTGCTGAAACTGCTACTAGATGAAAAAGGAACCAAAAACTCTTCCCAAAAGTTAACTCTTTCTTTCTAAAATGGTATAAATGTGTTTTTCTCCCTCAGGATTGCTTTGGCTAGTCGGACTTTTTGTAATTCCTATAAATCTGATGATGTTTTGTTGTTGTTATATTTCTTTTAGAAATTCCATTGGGATTTTGATGAGCATTGCATTAAATCTGTATAATGCTTTGGGTAATATGGCCATTCTAACTATGTTGATTCTTCTATTCCACAAACATGGAATACACTTGCATTTCTTTGTGTCTTCTTCAATTTCTTTTGATAATGTCTTATAGTTTTAGGTATATAGGACCTTAACATCTTTTTAAAATTTATTCCTAGGCATTATATTATTTTGGTCGCAATTTCAAAAGATTTTTTTTTCATTTCTTTTTCTGACATTTCACTGTTAGTATATAGGAATGCAAAGGATTTTTGTACAATGACTTTTCTATCTTGCAACTTTGTTTATTATTTCCAATAGTTTTTTTGGTGAAATCTTTAGGGTTTTCTATATAAAGAATCACGTCTTTCCCTGGACCAGTGGCTCAATTGGTTGGAGCATTGTCCCATACACCAAAAAACTTGCAGGTGTGATCCCTGGTTAGGGCCCATACAGGAGGCAACCTAACAATATTTCATATATATATCCCCCTCTCTTTCTCTCTCTCTCTCTCTCCCTCTTCTCCTCCCTCCTCCTTTCCTCCTTTCCTTTTCTCTGTCTCTGTTTTGAATCAATAAAAACATATTGTTGGGTGAATATTTAAAAAGAACAGAAACAGAATCATGTTGTCTACAAAAATTGACAATTTTTCTTTTTATTCCCAATTTGGATGCCTTTTATTTCTTCTTATTGTTGGTTGCTCTGGCTAGCTCTTACAATACTATCTATAATAATAAAAGTATAATATGCTAATTAGACTGGACAGCCTAATGACCTTCTGGACGTCCTTCAGGTCAAAGCCGAGGCACCTAGCAAAGGCGGTTGGGGCCATCAGGGAGGCAGGCGAGCAGTTAGGGGCAATCAGGGAGGCAGGCAAGTGGTTAGGGGCAATCAGGCAGGCAGGCATAGGGGTTTGGGGTGATCAGGCATGCAGGGGATCAGTTAGGGGTGATCAGGCAGGCAGGCAAGGTGGTTAGGGATAATCAGGCAGGCAGGCAAGTGGTTAAGGGCGATCAGACATGGTTGTGAGTGGTTGGGGACTTTCAGGCAAGCAGAGGGGTTAGGGGTGCTCAGGCATGCAAGCAAGCAGTTAGAGGTGATCAAGCATGGAGGCAAGTGGTTAGGGGTGATCAGGAAGGCAGGCAAGCAGTTAGGGGCAATCAGGCAGGCAGGAAGAGGGATTGGGGTGATCAGGCATGCAGGTGAACAGTTAGGAGTGATCAGGCAGGCAGGCAAGCAGTTAGAATTGATCAGGCAGGCAGGCAGAGCAGTTAGGGGTGATCAGACAGGCAGGCAAGCGGTTAGGGGCAATCAGGCAGGCAGAGGGGTTAGGGGTGATCAGGCATGCAGGTGAGCAGTTAGGAGCGATCAGGCAGGCTGGCAAGCAGTTAGAATTGATCAAGCAGGCAGAGTGGTTAGGGGTGATCAGGCAGGCAGGCAAGCGGTTAGGGGCAATCAGGCAGGCAGAGGGGTTAGGGGTGATCAGGCATGCAGGTGAGCAGTTAGGAGCGATCAGGCAGGCTGGAAAGCAGTTAGAATTGATCAGGCAGGCAGGCAGAGCAATTAGGGGTGATCAGACAGGCAGGTGAGTGGTTAGGGGCAATCAGGTAGGCAGGCGAGTGGTTAGAGGCCATCAGACAGGCAGGTGAGTGGTTAGGGGTGATCAGGCAGGCAGGGGGTTAGGGGTGATTAAGCATGCAGGTGAGCAGTTAGGGGCTATCAGGCAGGCAGGCAGAGTGGTTTGGGATGATCAGGCATGCAGGTGAGTTGTTAGGGGTGATTAAGCAGGCAGGCAGAGTGGTTAGGGTCAATCAGGCAGGCAAGTGGTTAGGGGTGATCAGACAGACAGGTGAGTAGTTAGTGGTTAGGGGCAATCAGGCAGGCAGGCAGAGGGGTTAGGCATGATCAGGCAGGCAGGCAGAGGGGTTAGGGGTGATCAGGCATGCAGGCGAGCAGATAGGGGCAATAGGCAGGCAGACAGAGTGGTTAGGGGTGATCAGGCATGCAGGTGAACAGATAGGAGCAATCAGGCAGGCAGGTAGAGTGGTTTGGGATGATCAGGCATGCAGGTGAGTTGTTAGGGGTGATCAAGCAGGCAGGCAGAGTCGTTAGGGACAATCAGGCAGGCAGGCAGAGTAGTTAGGGGTGATCAGGCAGGCAGGCGAGTGGTTTGGGGCAGTCATGCAGTCAGGCGAGTGTTTAGGGGTGATCAGGCAGTGAGGCAGATGGGTTAGGGGCAATCAGGCAAGCAGGTGAGTGGTTAGGAGCCAGCTGTCCTAGATTGCGAGAGGGATGTACGACTGCCAGTTTAGGTTCGATCCCGCAGGGATCCCTGTGGGATTGGGCCTAAACAGGCAGTTGGACATCCCCCAAGGGTTCTCAGATTGTGAGAGGGTGCAGGCCGGGCTGAGGGACCCCCTGTGAACAATTTTTGTGCACTGGGACTCTAGTCCTATATAATAAAAGGCTAATATACAAATAGACTGAACGGTAGAACAACCCGAACAACTGAACAACCGGTTGCTATGATGTGTACTGACCACCAGGGGGCGTGTGCAGAACATGGCGGGAGTTGGCCATGGTGGGATGGTGAACAGGGGCGCCAGACCAAGGCGGGGAGCCAGTCGCTGTTATCGGGATGAGCCTCTGGTGTTTACTGAAAATTCTCTGCTCCTGCACCCTGAGGTCCTACCTGGCACTCACACCTGCTGCTGGCACCAGCCCTGCTCACACCCACTGCCAGTGCCCAGCGCCATAGCAGGTGTGAGCAGCAGCTGCTGACCCGATTGCCCTTGAGGGCTTCTCCATTTCCCCTTGCTCCAAAGGAGTGATCAGAGCAGCAGATGCCACTCACACCCGTTGATGGTGCTGGCCCCTCTCGCACCTGCTGCTGGCACTGGTCTCAGTCGCTCTGTGCTATCAGGTGATGCGAGAGGGGCTGGCTCAGTCAGCATGTGGGAGTGGGGCTGCCGGCAGACAGGGGCCCGGGGCCATGGTGGGAGGGGCTGGGCATGGGCATATAAGATGGGCCAAGACCCGTCCCTGTGCCCACTGCAGCCTCGTGGCCCACAGTTCCTTTCAAGGTGCACAAATTCATGCACTGGGCCCCTAATGTTGAATAATGGTGGTAAGAGTGAACATCTTATCTTGTTCCTGATCTTAGAGGAAGTTTTTAGTTTTTCACCACTGAGTGTGATATTAGTTGAGATTTTGTCATGTATGGCTTTTATTATGTTGAGGTACTTTCCTTCTATACCGATTTGAGTGTTTTAATTATAAATGGATGCTGTCATCTTGTCAAATGTTTTTTCTTTTTCTTTTTTTAAAAATATATTTTATTGATTTTTTTTACAGAGAGGAAGGGAGAGGGATAGAGAGTTAGATTAATAAGTCAGATGGGAGAGAAACATCAATCAGCTGCCTCCTGCACACCTCCCACTGGGGATGTGCCCACAACCAAGGTACACGCCCCTGACCAGAATCGAACCTGGGAGCCTTCAGTCCACAGGCCGACACTCCATCCACTGAGCTAAACCAGTCAGGGCCAAATGTTTTTTCTTTATTTACTAATATGATCATATGATTTTTATTATTTATTTTTTTAATGTAAATCAAGACTACAATGAGATATCACCTCATATCTGTTAGAATGGCTATTATCAACAAAACAAGGAATAACAAGTGTTGGAGAGATTGTGGAGGGAAAAAAAAAACCTTATTTCCTGCTTGTTGGGACGTAAATTGATATAGCCACCATGGAAAACAGCGGGGAGGTTCCTCAAAAAACTAAGAAAGAGTTAATCTATGATCCAGCAACCCCTCTTCTGGGTATCTACCCCGAAACAATTTTTGGCAAAGATATTTGCACCCCTATGTTCACTGCAGCATTATTCATGGTGGCCAAGACAGGAAAAAAATCAAAGAGTCCTTTGATAGATGATTCCAAAAAGGGATATAGTACATATGATATATATAATGGAATGCTACTTAGCCATAAGAAAAGATATCATGATACACAAAATAAGTCAGATGAAAAATGTCAAGAATCATATGATTTCATTCATATGTGGGATAAAACTGAAAGAAACAAATGAACACATAAGACAAATAAAACAAACAAATAAAAACTCATAAGCACAGACAACAGTATGAAGATTACCAGTGGAAAAAGGGTTGGGAGAGATAGTAAAGGGTAAAGGAAGTCACATATATGGTGATGGAAGGAGATTTGACTTTGGGTGATAAACACAGAATGCAATATACAGATGATGTATTATAGAATTGTACACTTTGAAACTTATATAATTTAATTAACCAGTATCACTCCAATAAATTTAATAAAAATATTTTTAAATAAATAAATAAAATGGTATAAACAAACAGAATAACCACAGAAAAAAAGAAGAATTGGACTAGGCTCCAGGTTTCAAACTCAATGTTCAAATCCCTTGCCTATTAAAATGACACTTTGGAAAAAAAGACTTAGATATCTAGACAATAGCTTCCAACTGAAAAACAAAAGAGCAATAGAATAGGTTTTTATTGGGTCATTGAGTTTCTGGTCTGGGCATGTCATTCTGATTTAAAAAAAAGTCTACTTCTCATAATGTTACCACACTTTCAAAAACAGAATTGGAATTTTATAATAAAAGACAATACCTATTTGCAAATAATGTACATAGTTATACATTATATAAATGTATATAGTTATCGAAATAGAAATCTTCATTGCACCACCCCCCACAACAGACACATGTACCCCTCAAAGAGATAGATGCCTGCCTCTTTATTCCCGAATTGAAGAAAGTTTAAAAGCCTGGTGGCAGAAAGTTACTGAAGGTATGCAAAAACAAATTTTGAGATGAGAAGATTCAATGTTTTGCTTGTGAGATTAAGAAAAATTTAAAACACCACACTTTTTTGCATATTCATATGCACTTTTCTCTTTTCTACCTAGACATATGCCCTCAAAAGAACTCTAATACTACTTATACAACAGAAATACCTTAGCTCTGGCCAGTTGGTTGGAGCATTATCCCAGGCACTGAAAGATCTCCAGTTTGATTCCTGGTTAGGGCACATGTCCAGGTTCTAGGTCCGGTCCTGATCAGGGTGTGTGCAGGAAGCAACTAATCAATGCTTCTCTCTCACATTGATGTTTTTCTCTCTCTCCTTTTTGTTACCTCTCTCTCTAAAATCAATAAAAACATTTACTAAAAAAATAAAAAGGACTACCTTAGTTCTACTCCAGTCTACGTTAAACCAAAGGTATCCTTTCTTTTTATCTGTTTTGCTTGGTTCAAAGGACATTCTTCATTGAAAAAAAGAACTTTAAATAATTCAGTCATAAGTGAATCTGTTTTTTAATAACTTTAATCACAAAGGCTAATAAGGAAAATCACCATTTTAATGAAAAGCATACTTAGCACAACTAAGTTTGAAATGCATGAGAATATCTTGTTTGGTAACCTTACTGCCCCTCTTATTGAAAGCCTATCATTATCTAAACTAATAAATGAGAAACATGCAAATTAACCATCACTCCACCACTCCACTATACCCACCAGCCAATCAGGAGCAAGTATGCAAATTAACCCAACTAAGATGGCGGCAGCCACGGAGCTGGAGCAAGCAGGAGGCTTGGGTTGCCCCAGGCGATAGAGGAAGCCAAGCTTCCCACCTGCCCTGGCCGGCCCTGGGTTCACTCAAGGCTACAAAGTTTCAATTATAGAAGATAAATAAATCCCAGATACCTGCTTCCAGCCTGCCCTGGCCTCCGCTCAAGAAGGCGCTAAAAAAAAAAAAAAAGAAAAAAAAAAAAGGAGAGGCTGGGAGCTTCGGTCTCCGGGAGGTGTGGCCAGCCTGAAAACAGCCATCAGCCCCTCACCCAGGCTGTCCAGGTACCCCAGTGGGGACCCCCAGCCTGAAGGGGGTGTGGCCAGCCTGAAAACGGCCCTCAGCCCCTCATCCAGGCTGGCTGAGCACCCTAGCGGAACTACTACACTGATCTGGGACACCTTTCAGGGCAAACCAGCCAGCCCCCACCCGTGCACCAGGCCTCTATCTACACTAATAAAAGAGAAAAATGGTAATTAGCATACGACCGCTACCTTTCCCATTGGCTAATCAGCATATCCTTATGCAAATTAACTGTCAGCCAAGATGGCGGCCGGCAGCCAGGCAGCTGGAAGCGAACATGAGGCTTGCTTGCTCCCGTGACTGTGGACTCCAACGTTCCCCGCCTGCGCTGCCGGCCTCTGAGCTGGCAGTTTGAAACTTTGTAACAAATATAGCCGGCTGGGATCTCAGAGCTGAAGTTATACATTGTTTCGATTATAGAACAGCAAACAAACCAGCAGCGGAAGCCTCAGAGCTAGAGCCAGAGCTAAAGCTGGCCCAGAAGAAAAAAAAAAAAAGAAAAAAAGAAGCGGTTGGGAGCTTCAGTCAAAACCGCCAGCCTGAAAGCAGCCCTCAGCCCCTCACCCAGACTGGCCAGGCACCCCAGTGGGGACCCCCACCCTGATCCAGGACACCCTTCAGGGCAAACCAGCCGGCCCCCAGGCCTCTATCCTATATAGTAAAAGGGTAATATGCCTCCCAGCACCGGGATCAGCGGAGCCGAGAGGTCTCCTGGCACCAGATCAGCATGACAGGGTGCAGCACCCAAACCCCCTGATTGCCCTGCGGCTCTGTGTGTGACAGGGTGTGGCATCCCAACCCCCTGATCGGCCCTGCTCTGTGTGTGACAGGGGGTGGCGCCCCAACCCCCCCCCACCCCCCACGGGCCCTGCTCTGTCTGTGACGGGGTAGAGCCATAACCTCCCCATCGGCCCTGCCCTGAGTGTGACAGTGGTGGCGCCCCAACCCCCTGATCCGCCCTGCTCTGTGTGTGACAGGGGGCGGTGCCCTAACTCCCCTATCGGCCCTACTCTGTGTGTGACGGGGGAGCTCCCCAACCCCCTGATGGGCCCTGCTCTGTGCGTGACGGGGGGGGGGGCAGTGCCCCAACCCCCTGATTGGCCCTGCTCTGTGAGTGACAGGGGGCAGCGCCCCAACCCCCTGATTGGCCCTGCTCTGTGCATCACAGGGGGTGGTGCCGCAACCTCCCCACTGACCCTGCCTTGAGTGTGATAAGGGGCGGTGCCCCAACCCCCCAATCGGCCCTACCCTGAGCATGACTGAGGGTGGCATCACAACCTCCTAATCCGCCCTGCTCTGTGCATGACAGGGGGCGGCGCCCCAACTCCCCAATCAGCCCTGCTCTGAGCCCGACCAGGGGCTGCACCTAGGGATTGGGCCTGCCCTCTGCCACCCAGGAGCAGGCCTAAGCCAGCAGGTCGTTATCTCCCGAGGGGTCCCAGACTGCGAGAGGGCACAGGCCAGGCTGAGGGACCCCCCTCCCCCCCCCGAATGCACAAATTTTTGTGCACCGGGCCTCTAGTCTATACTAATAAAAGGGTAATATGCTAATTAGACTGGAAGACCTTCCAGATGTTCTTCTGGACAAAGCCATGGTGGCGGGGCCAAGGTAGAGGTGGTTAGAGGCCAAGAGTGGAGGGCAGTTGTGGGTGATCAGGCCAGGATGGGACAGTAGTTATGGGTGATCAAGCTGATGGGGGCAGGGCCATTGGGAGTAAACAGACCAGCAGGGGGTCCAGTTGGGGGCGAGTAGGCTATCAGTGGGGGTCAGTTGGAGGTGATCAGGACAGTGGAGGAGGGGGCAATTTGGAGTGAGCAGGTCAGCAGGGGGGCAGTTGGGGGCAAGCAGGCCGGCAGGGGGGGCATTTGGGGGCAAGCAGGCCAGCAGGCAGAGTGATTAGGGGCAATCAGGCAGGCAGGCAGAGTGGTTAGGAACCAGCAGTTCTGGATTGTGAGAGGGATGTCCAACTGCCAGTTTAGGCCCGATTCCTGTAAACCAGCAGTAGGACATCCTTCGAGGGGTCCCAGATTGAAGAGGGTGCAGGCTGGGCTGAGGGGCAGCCCCCCTCCCCTGTGCATGAATTTCATACACTGGGCCACTAGTTTTGTTATACTGGAATTTTGCCCCAATGTTAAGATTTGACAGATTTTGCTAAATGCCTCTTTCAAATTTCAGATTTTGAAGGTTTTTATTAAAGTGATCTGTTAGCAGAGCTTTGTTAAAATAACTCACTCAGTGCTGGGACTGACCAGCAGACCCTGAACGACAGATGAATGGATTACTCTGACACACGTTTCTGTGAAAGAGAGGGCCAAGGGACTGCTTGGCTATAGGAACCAAACAACCTCGTTCGCCTGCCTCCTTAGGCTTTTATTGTCACAACAGCTTGGACTAAAGTTAACCTCTAGATACAATCAGCAGGGTAAGTATACTTGAGAAAGCACACGCTTCTACAAGGTCGGGTCTTTAAAGATTAAACATAGAGATTCTAGTAAAACACCTGGGGGCTCAGACTTGTTTGGAAAAGTAAAGGCAGGGGCTGCTGCCTCAGCAAGTTCCCCCTATAGGCCCCCAACCTTTTGGAGAATCCTCCTTACAGACTTTCCAACCAAGTCCCATGCTTCCCCACACCTCAGCATCTCCTTTCATTACTATGGGCTCAGTTTTTAATAGGCCACCAAATTACATATGCAAAGTATAAATTGCTCATTTTCCAAATAATAATTAATTTACACCTTGATAATACAAGAATTTATCTGTGATTTTAAAAGACTACCAACTTATTAAATCCAAAGAGTTTGTACTTATTATTCAAGAGCTGATAGATATTTACTTTACATTTTTAGTTTGAAGTAAAAAAAGCAGAATATTTAATTTATTCTTTAGCTTTACTTGCTCCCTAAATCTAGGGCAGGCCCAAATACAGACCACCTGGACTAGGATTTCCAAACACAATGCCTACCAGGGTCAAGGCGGCTGAGAACATGGGGAAAGTGGAATTGCATTGCACCAGATAGGACCCACACGATGGAGGAAGCCGCCACTCAGCACCAGCCATCTTCTGCTTGGAGAGAATTGGACAAGGTGAAACCAAGAGAAGCTTGGGATTCACAAGCCAGAAATTTATATATATATATATCTAATATTTTTTTAAAAAAACAACCAATAATCTCTGAAGGTTAAGCCAAACAAACAAAAAGGCTTGCACTCTATATCCAGACACCATTTTGCTACTTCTGGTGTAGGAAACTCCTACTTGATGCAAGTTTTCTCTGGCTGGGCATGAAATTCCCACTGTATTTACTTCTTTAAAGATATAAATGATACTATTTAAATGTAACTATGCTATCTGAAAGGGAAAACATTAGTTAATACTGTATTAATAGTACAGTTATCATACTTAATTTATAAAATCAGAACATATTAATCTGAAACTAACAGAAATTAAACACAAAATAGCTAGGTTTTCATGACAGAGATGAGAGAGAGGGCCTGGTTAAGAAAATTGCAGTGGATGAAGCAGAAGCAAGTCTAGTTGTGAAAGAAAAAATGGTCAGGGATTTCTCACACAAATGGGGTACATGAACTTAGGAGGTCCTGAGACCTAGAGGTTCCACGGTCCCACATACTAGGGATGGGACTGCAAAGCTTCATTGATTTCTAAAAGATCCCAGAGGCCAGCTACACTCTCAAACAACTACTTCCATAGGCAATTCAGTGTAATAATCCCTGAATCAAATAAGTACAAATTAAGGGGGAGAGTTGCTCATTTTTATTTTCATCAATCATGTTAAAATTAAGCATTATGCACAGTTCCAACATTTACAAATCATATTATTAAACCATTACCAAGACTTGGCAATCAAGACACAATAAGGAATCAAAGCAAAGGAGGAATTTTAATAGTACAGCAGCTGGTGTGTCTTGCAAGCCAGTTTGTTTATAACTGCTAAGAAGCAAACCAAAAAGTTCTCAGAGGACTCAAAAGAGGCACAAATAATGAGATAAGTGCACTTCCAGGTTCCAAATTACATATCCCCAGTACCATGAGGCCAAAAAAAACCCATATCCCACTTCAGTGACCTGTACTCTGCCTGCCCGTGTTCATTCTTCTTGTTTCTTCTGATAAAGCACAAAATTCCCAGGCACCTTTATTACATTTCCTGTAAGCTGGCTTGTGCTATGGTTATTGTCTTCACTTGAACAATTGAAGGGGCAGGAAAAGGTTGTTATTATCACTCACATAGGAAATACCCGCTCCATAAATTCTGATGTGAATCTGATTGATGGTGGTATTTCCTTAGTGCTTACTGGTAGTTCCCTTTACTTCAGCTGGTCCCAGCACACACCTGATCTACCTTCTGATCGGGCTCTGCTGGCAACCTTGCAAAGAATGGTCTCACTTCCCCGGTCAAAATCTGTCATCCAGCAACTGTTTACAAAGTTTGATTTTTATAATACTCTTAAGCAGGCTCTAACGTGTGTCTTGATATAGAAAATGTTTCTTAAAAAAATATTTTTTCCTTCACATTTTAAAAATTATTCCTTTTACAAAATTCTTCCAATCTCCTATGAAACCAAAAACTGTTAAAACAGTTCTAATATACTCAACATTCCTGAGGCTTTATGATGATAAAGACTTGAGCTCAATCACATTTACCTCTAAATTTCCCACTAATACAAATTCCTGCACCTTTGCAACCGTTATTTAACTCTCTTAGGACGATTTGGTCCCTAACAGGTATATTGACTCTTCATCCTAGAAGTTCAAATATGCCTTCACCTATAGCAACAGGAAAAGCTTAATTTCCTTTCTCTGCTGAAATAGCTGGTGAGATAAAGGACATTACTGAAAAATGAGTCAATTCTCCATTTGGTCTGGCTATTCCGTGCGCTCCAGAGGGCCTCCTGAAAGTCTGACAGTGACCTCGGGAGACCTCAGAACACTGTTTTGCTTTAACAGATCTTTGAGAGAAGCACCACATGAGACCAGGCCTTCTCACATCCTGTGTGCCTGCATGACTTGACTGGGGATCTGGTGAAATGTCCATTCTAATTCAGCAGGCCTGAAGTCCACATTTCCAAGACGCTTCTAGGTGCTGCTGTTACCGCTGGCCCACAAAAACTGCACTGACGAACGAGGATTCAGATAAGGTGCCTTTTGAACTCTTCCCCTGACACTTGCAGATTTACTTTTCTCCACAGCACCCACCCAACACTGCACTAACCTGCCAAGCCTGCTCCCACACATTGCCCACTTCAGCACCTTGTCCCTCATTATCCTTCCTCTGTAGCTTCTATAAGCCAGCCCCCAGCAGGCTGCAGCATCGCAGGAGAAAGTGGCCCACTGGCTCACATAAAATATTGATGCCTGCTTTTTGAGCTATGCTGAATTTTATGAATCTCTAATTGATCTAGAAGCAGTGAGAGAAAGATTCTAGAGCAAGGGTGAGGGCTTTTTATGGAATCCTTAAATCCCAACCTGCTGAAGCTACCTAAAGTCACATGTCATTTGGTTCACTTTTGCTCTTGAATGCTGGAACTTTCTATTAGCATTTCTCAAGTTCACCTTCCTAGAGTAATGATGCTTCTCCATATTTTGTCCTAACCCCCAGTGGAGATGCTGTAACAGAGTCCTCAGGAACTGGGACTCTTTTTTTTTTTTTAAATTAAATCCTTATTGTTCAGATTATTACAGTTGTTCCTCTTTTTTTCCCCCATTCTGGAAATAGCTCCCCTCCACCCGGTTCCCACCCCAGCCTCTGCCCTTACCCCACCCCCCCACCACTGTCCTCATCCATAGGTGTATGATTTTTGTCCAGTCTCTTCCCGCACCTCCCACACCTCTCCCCGCCCCCAAGAATAGTCAGTCCACTCCCTTTCTATGCCCCTGATTCTATTGTATTCATCAGTTTATTCTATTCATCAGATTATTTATTCACTTGATTTTTAGATTCACTTGATAGATGTATATTTGTTGTTCATAATTTGTATCTTTACCTTTTTCTTCTTCTTCCTCTTCTTAAAGGATACCTTTCAGCATTTCATATAATACTGGTTTGGTGGTGATGAACTCCTTTAGCTTTGTCTTATCTGTGAAGCTCTTTATCTGACCTTCAATTCTGAATGATAGCTTTGCTGGATAAAGTAATCTTGGTTGTAGGTTCTTTGTACTCATCACTTTGAATATTTGTTGCCACTCCCTTCTGGCCTGCATAGTTTCTGTTGAGAAATCAGCTGACAGTCATATGAGTACTCTCTTACTCATGAGTACTCTCTAACTGAGTTTTTTCTCTTCCTGCTTTTAAGATTCTCTCTTTGTCTTTTTCTCTTGGCATTTAAATTATGATGTGTCTTGGTGTGGTCCTCTTTGGATTCCTTTTGTTTAGGGTTCTCTGTGTTTGCTGGACTTGTAAGTCTATTTGTTGCACCAAGTAGGGGAAGTTTTCTGTCATTATTTCTTCAAATAGGTTTTCAATATCTTGCTCTCTCTCTTCTTCTGGCAACCCCATAATTCGGATGTTGGTACACTTGAAGTTGTCCCAGAGGCTCCTTACACTATCTTCATATTTTTGGATACTTTTTTCTTTTTGTTTTTTCGGTTGGGTGCTTTTTGCTTCTTCGTATTTCAAATCTTTGACTTGATTCTTGCAATCCTCTAGTCTGCTGTTGGAACTCTGTATAATATTCTTTATTTCAGTCAGTGTATGCTTAATTTCTAGTTGGTCCTTTTTCATATTCTCAAGGGTCTCACTAGATTTCTTGAGGGTCTCACTAAATTTATTGGCGATTTCTAGAAAATTCTTGAAAAAACTTATAAGTGTGGTTTTGAACTCTATATCCAGAAGCTTGCTTTCCTCCATTTCTGTCAGTTGTGACCTGTTTCTTCGTCTCCGCATTTTTATGCTTCCTTGTGTTGATAGAGTGGCATTGTGTGCTAGGTGTCTTATAGGGCCCAGTGGCTCAGCCTCCCCAATTACCGGAGGTGGACACTCTTCGTGCACCCCTTTGTGATCTTTGTGCACAGTCTTATTGTAGTTAAGCCTTGATTGTCATAGGTATCACTGGGAGGAATTGACCTCCAGGCTGTGAGAATCAGCTGTGTCTGCAGTGGGAAAACTTCTGTGCTGGAGACACCCTTCTGGGGCAAGACTTGCTTCAGTGGGGCTTTGGTGCTCACTGAATCTTCCCCCTGAGTGTGTCCCTTATGGGTCCGAGGAGTTTTAATCTGGATGGTCCCACTCTGACCACTGGGTACGCTGGCTCTTGGATCTCTAAGGAGGTGCTAATTTAGCCTCTGCCTGAGGCTACCCAGCAGGAGCTTTAGAGATCTGCAGATTCCTCTTCTTTGTTTGGGGTTTGGAGGTGCCCAGATGAGGCCCAGCTGTGAAGCAATGCAAGCTGCTGTGGGGCCTTGGGCCTTCTTTTGGAAGTTCTGGGTCTCTCTGACCCAGCTGCAGTTTGTTAGGTAATTTTCAGATTGCAAAGGGTCAGGCCTTTCATATGCAAAAGCCTCCGAGCACAGCTTGGGTGGGGCAGGGTCTCAGGGGATCAACAGGGTGGAGCAAACAGCTATGGGTGCTCCTCAGTCCTACCCTAAGAGGCCCCGCTTCTCAGTGTCCCGGTAATCGCTGCAAGCACCTCTGAGAGAAAGCCGCCCTCAAGTTCTGACTGATGCCAGACAGTCCAGTTTCTCCCCATATGAGTCTGGGTCCCCAGAGACTCGCCCGGAACTGGAATTCAGAGCAGTTGGGAGCTTGAGACTCCCTCCCGATTGAAAAAGACAACCGTGTCCTCATTTGCCAGCCCTTTCCATGTGTGCCTCCGTACCTCTGCACTTTACTTCCGCACCTCCTCTGAGTCTCAGTGTGCTTTTCTCTTTCCTTCTAGTTGTAGAATTTCCACTCAGCCAGCTGTCCTGTGGTTCTGGATCATGTCTGTTTTGTCTTTTAGTTGTATTTTTGAAGTGGTTGAGAGAGGCAGCAATTTCCAGTGTTTACCTATGCCGCCATCTTGGTTTTCTCTGGAACTGGGACTCTTAAAAATGTTAACGTGCTTCTGAAATCCTATCAAACTTGGCAATATTACAGGCATTAATCAGACACAGAAGAATATTCAACTTTCAGGTGAAATGAGGATGACTTTATCTAACTTCCAGTACAGCTGGCACCTTTCAGAGAGTTCTACAGAAACAAACACAGTGTCTGTTAGCCTGCTAAGCTCCCCTGTCTGAATAAACTCTAATTCAGTGCTGGCCTACATCATTGAATTTAGAAAATTACCTGTCATTCACTTTTGTTTCTTGTGTAATTTAGGTTTTGTTATAGTCAAGTTCAGGTATTATTTCCAACATAACATTAAAGTTACTTTATGGAAATTATTTTAATCTACATAAACCTATGTATCCATGGATGAGAAAAAGAAGAAATTTTTAAGTTGCAAAATTTGAAGAATACACAATCAACTGTTTCTGTTCCAACAGAGAAGGACCACCAGCCTCCCATGTTGAATGTATTTGTTCCTGAGAAATGTTTTGAAATAGAGCTGAAGATTGAGTGCTTTATGCGGATGAAGGTGCCCTGTCTCTTTCATAGGTTGTGTCAATAGAAACAGGAAGGATAGGTCAAGTCAACAAGAAATGAACCACAACATTAAGCAATGAAAACTATGAGCATTGCCTCCAAGAATGGGAGTCAGAGAAAGCACAATCATCATCTAGGATTCCTTCCTTAAACCACTAGAAGGATTCTGATTATAGCTTCTAGATTTGCTTCTTTAAACAAAGGCTATGATGATGATTTTTTTTCAACAACTACTTAGAAAAAGATTGCCTCACTTCTCAATTAGGCCAAAAAGGAGGGGTGACAGGGAGAGAGATTCAATTTTACAATATTGACAGGATGATCTCAGCCAACTCCCAGGATCAGCAAAGGAGAGTGATGACAGGCAGAGACCATGAACCTCCTAACTAAATGCACAGTTAGTTTCCTAACATTTTCAGTTTGGGAGCTCACCATGTCCTTCTCTGTGAGCACAAAAAAAAAGCTGAGAGTGCCTTCACCAGGTAGCTCAGTTGTTTAGAGGGTCGTCCAAATACACAAGGCTTCCAGGTCAGGGCATATTCAAGAATCAACCAATGAATGCATAAATATGTGTAACAACAAATATCTCTCTCTTTCTCTCTCTCTCAAATCAATAAATTTTAAAAAATTACAAAATCTGAGACTAAAATTCTGTCTGAAATGGCATATTCTGGGCAATGTAGAGCAATGTAAGGGTCCTCCTATAATATCGACCATGTCTAAAGCTAAACAGCCTTAATCAATCTCACAAAATCCCCAGTTCCCTTTGTGACTTCGAATTATCAAAAACACTCCCAGCTAACTTCAAGGCTCTGTCTTGGAGGGAACAAGCAGGAAATCATCAGGTATTAAACACACACAGGAAGCAAGTGCTGGGAAGTTATATAAATCCAACTAACCCTCTAAATCCCTGGTATGGAACTAGAGTCCTGGGATGGCCTCTTAGCTCCCAGAGGTGATGCAAGTCAGAGAGCTATTGTGATGGATTGATTCATCTTTAACCTGAGGCTAGAGAGATAACTCATTGGTGGAAAGCCCTGGAAGCCAGCAGCCTCTGTGATTGCCTGGCAGCTAAGGAACACAATCCCAGAGTCAGGAGCAGCCTCTGACAAGCACGAGCTGTTTGCAGGTGCCCTCCATCATCCTTACAAAGTGCATGTAGGTTCTGCCATGTTGAGGGCTCTGGTCAGAGAGATGAGTACAGCAAGGCATTTTTCCTGTTACCCTATTGTTTACTTTCTTTATCTATAAGCACCACTCAACCCCCTGGCACTCAGAAAGCCCTCAGTTAGCACCTGTTGAAAAGGCACACAGCCCAGAACTGAGGATGGAAACAGTTCAATAGATTAAAGAGCCAACAGATTCACCTATGAATTTAAAAAACTGGAATAAAGAACTGTAGACATAGGTCGGCTTAGAGTTTGGAAACTAATCAAGCTACTATCAGTATTATCTGGATTTTAAAGACGTGACACTTTCAGAAATTGACTTCTCTTAATTATAATGCCCAAAGTTTTACTTTCTAAAAATTATTAACTCATAAAATAACAGATGTTCTAAATGCAATATTCAAAAGCATGTATTTCTCCTCTATTCTTGCAATAGCATAAAACCTGTTCTTTTCTGATTGAAAACACACTCACCAAAATGCAGCTTTGCAAATATTAGCAAAAATGTATGACCTTATATCAGTATCAGAAAGTGGACCTAGAGGAAAATCACAGAATATTCTTCACTCCTCACTCAGCAAAGGCCATTCATGCCCAAGACAGTCTCGAAACAATTATTTGTTAGACTAAACTATTACAATGTTTCATAACCCAGTATAATACAAATATTTTATTGATCAACATACATATTTATGACATTTAAGACATAAATATACTTTGAAGTTCTCATTAGTGAGCTAGTCTCATGTAATCAAGCTTTCTAAAATATTTGTATTATACTGTTGACAACAGGCGCCAAAACTGGCAGTCCAATGCCACCTGCCACTCCTGCCTGCCACTCCCGCTCATCCCGGCCCTCCTGCGCCTGTTGTCAACAGTATAATACAAATATTTTAGAAAGCTTGATTACATGAGACTAGCTCACTAATGAGAACTTCAAAGTATATTTATGTTTTAAATGTCATAAATATGTATGTTGATCAATAAAATATTAGAGGCGGATTAGATTTTTTAAAGTATTTGTATTTTGAAAACCAGAAATATAGCAGTTGCTATTATAAGGCATTTTCTCTTCAATGTCCTTGATCTGTTAGTAAAGTAGGACATTACCCAAATATATGGAAAGAGATAACTTAAAGCAGGTAACGCCAATTGTGGACAAACTTTTTTCTGTTAGAAGCCGCATCAAAAAACAAACAAGCCAGTCAGAGAAAGATAAATATCACATGATCTCACTCTTTTGTGGAATATAATGAACAACATACTGATGAATAAAAACAGATCCAGAGACAGAGAAGCATCGATCAGACCATCAAACCTCAGAGGGAAGGTAGGGGAGGGTGAGGGTAAGGGGTAGAGAGCAACCAAAGGACTTGTATGCATGCATATATAAGCCTAACCAATGGACACAGACACCAGGGGGGTGAGGGCATGAGTGGGGGGCTGGGGGAGCAATGGGGGGATAAGGACACATATGTAATACCTTAATCAATAAAGAAAAAAAAAGAAAAAACTATTTTAGTCTTTGTGGACCATGTGGTCTCTGCTTCCACTACCAACTAGTTGTGGCACAAAAGCAGCCATAGATAGTACACAGAAAAATGAACATGACAGTGAGCCAATAAAATTTTATTAACTACTAGAGGCTCGGTGCATGGATTCATGCACCAGTGGGGTCCTTCAGCATAGCCTGTGGAGATTGGGCCAAAACTGACAGTCCAATGCCACCTGCCACTCCTGCCTGCCACTCCCGCTCATCCCGGCCCTCCTGCGCCTGTTGCGGCCTCGTGCCCAGTCAGTCCCTATCAGGGGAGCCATGAACCCTGTGTCTGGTGACCGTTGGTCAGCTGAGGAGTGCTCCAGCTGTGAGAGCACACTGACCACCAGGGGGCAGTGTCTGCATTGAGTGTCTGTCCCCTGGTGGTCAATGCGCATCATAGCAACCTGTCATTTGGTCGTTTGGTTGCTTAGGCTTTTATATATGTAGATAACCAGTGATAGGCCAAATTTGAAAACCCATGGACCATAGTTTGCTAACTGCTGAATAAAGCCAAACCCCACTATAGCAATCAGATCCAGTATTGTCAAGTTATTAGCATTTTATAATTATATTAAACTCAAGTTTCCACAAATATGAAGGGAATGGAAAATTCTGATTAAGTATATAATAAAGTTAATAGTTTTTCAATGAATCTGTATTCATTAAATCAGAATGTGTCACTAATATGTAATATGCTATTAGATTATATAGAAAACTAGTGGCCCAGTGCACGAAATTTGTGTACATTAAAGGGGGATTAATTAGAGGAAATATTTTAATATTGCTATTTGCCCTTTCTCTATAATAGAAGTGTCAGAGGTGAAAGAAAATTAGTAAAATGTATATAAAAATCTTCCTCCTGTCAGAGTCTGGGGTGCACCACAGGACCCAGAGTCAAGTCCCCGCCCACCCACTTGCACCTCAAAATCGAGCAAGACCCAGACCTGGCTGGCCCCCCTATTAGGTTAGATCCAGACACAGCTAGTACAACCCTTGTCAAGCCCCACTGGGCAGGGGGTGCAGTCTCAGGTACTCTGGCCTGGTGCTGGGGCTGGGGGCGTGGCCTGCGGTCTCCCAGTCCAGGCCGGGGTGGGTGACACACCTTGAGGTCCTCTGTCAAGCCCCGCCAGGCGGGGGCGCAGCATCAGGTCCCCTGGCCCAGAACTGGGAGGTGGGCACAGCCTCAGGTTCCCCATCAAGCCTCACTGGGCAGGGGTTGCAGCCTGAGGTCCCCTAGAGCAGGGCGAGGGGAGCAGCCTGAGGCCCCCCAGCCCAGCACTGGGGTAGGGGGTGCTGCCTCACATCTTCCGTCAAGCCCTGCTGGGTGGGGGGCATGGCCTGACATCCCCCGGCCTGGCACCAGGGTGGGGGGCGAGGCCTGAGGTCCCCTGTCAAGTCCCACAGGGGCAGGGGGTTGGTGTGCAGCCTCAGGTACCTGCTGATTGCTTGTTAAGGCTCATTACAGGAACTCGGCCTCCGCTGTGGGTGCAGCCATCTTGTGTTACGGAAAGCCCACCTCCTCGTGGGCACCGCCATCTTTGTGGTGAAGTGACGGACAATTTGCATATTCCCTTTTTATTATATAGGATTGCATGAAGAGAACATATTCAAAACTAAAGCCCTTGGTTGTGAGGACTGCATACCTGTGTCCTTGGGCTTTGCTATCCTGGGAGTGTGTATTCATATGACATACAATGGACAGCTGAATGCTAAATTAGTACCATGAAATAATGCAGTTGTTGCCATAATGTTGTAGAAATGTTTTGTGGCATGAAAATATTTTCACAATATATTATGAATGATATGAAAAAAGTAAGCTACTAAATGGAGTATATAGGCACTTCTTTCTTTTATTATTTTATTTTTTTTATTGCTTAAAATATTACAAAGAGTAGTACATTTGTCTCCGTTTTTTCCCCCTTTACCTTCCCCCAGCCTCCCCTACCCCCCATTGTCTTGTGTTCATTAGTTATGCTTATATGCATGCATACAAGTCCTTTGGTTGATTTCTTACCCCCCCCCAACCCTCCCCAGTCTTCCTGCTGTAGTTTAACAGTCTGTTTAATGCTGCTCTGCCTCTGTATCTATTTTAGTTCATCAATTTATACTGCTCTTTATTGTCCATAAATGAGTGAGATCATGTGGTATTTTTTTTTCACTGACTGGCTTATTTCACTTAGCATAATGCTCTCTAGTTCCATCCATGCTGTTGCAAATGGTAAGAATTCCTTTTTTACAGCAGCATAGTATTCCATCGTGTAGATGTACCACAGTTTTCTAATCCATTCATCCGCTGTTGGGCACTTAGGGTGTTTCCAGATCTTAGCTATGGTGAATTGTGCTGTTATAAACATAGGGGTGCATATATCCTTTCTGATTGGTGTTTCTGATTTCTTGGGATATAGTCCTAGAAGTGGGATCACTGCATCAAATGGGAGTTCCATTTTTAACTTTTTGAGGAAACACCATACTGTCTTCCATAGTGGCTGCACCAGTCTGCATTCCCACCAGCAGTGCAGAAGGGTTCCTTTTTCTCCACATCCTCTCCAGCACTTCTCGTTTGTTGATTTGTTGATGATAGCCATTCTGAAAGGTGTGAGATGGTACCTCATTCTTGATTTGATTTGCATTTCTCAGATGATTAGTGACTTTGAGCATGTTTTCATATGTCTCTTGGCTTTCTGAATGTCCTCTTTTGAAAAGTGTCTATTTAGGTCCTTTGCCCATTTTTTGATTGGATTGTTTATCTTCTTTTTGTTAAGTTGTATGAGTTCCCTATAAATGTTGGAGATTAAACCCTTATCGGTGATAATATTGGCAAACATATTCTCCCATGCAGTGGGCTTTCTTGTTGTTTTGTTGATGGTTTCTTTTGCTGTGCAAAAGCTTTTTATTTTAATGTAGTAGCATTTGTTTATTTTCTCTTTAGTTTCCAATGCCCTAGGGCAGTGATGGCAAACCTTTTGTGCTCAGCATGTCAGCATTTTGAAAAACCCTAACAACTCTGGTGCCGTGTCACATATAGAAATTTTTTGATATTTGCAACCATAGTAAAACAAAGATTTATATTTTTGATATTTATTTTATATATTTAAATGCCATTTAACAAAGAAAAATCAGCCAAAAAAATGAGTTCGCGTGTCACCTCTGACATGCGTGTCATAGGTACGCCATCAATGCCCTAGGAGATGTATTGGTGAAGAAATTGCTTTGGCATAAGTCTGAGATTTAGCTGCCTTTGGATTCCTCTAGTATTTTTATGGTTTCCTGTCTTACATTTAAGTCCTTTATCCATTTTGAGTTTATTTTTGTGTATGGTGTAAGTTGGTGGTCTAGTTCAATTTTTTTTTTGCATGTATCTGTCCAATTTTCCCAGCACCATTTATTGAAGAGTCTGTCTTGGCACCATTGTATGTTCTTGCCTCCTTGTCAAATATTAATTGAGCATATTGGTTCGGGTCAATTTCTGAGTTCTCTATTCTATTCATTGATCTATATGTCTATTCTTGTGCCAGTACCAGGCAGTTTTGAAAACAGTGGCTTTGTAATACAGCTTGATATCTGGCATTGAGATCCCACCTACTTTGTTCTTCTTTCTCAGGATTGCTGCAGCTATTCGGGGTCTTTTTTTATTCCAGATGAATTTTTGGAGAGTTCGTTCTAGGTCAGTGAAATATGTCATTGGTATTTTAATGGGGACTACATTGAATTTATAGATTGCTTTGGGTAGTATGGACATTTTAATCCATGAACATGGTATGTTCTTCCATCTGTTTATGTCTTCCTCTATCTCTTTTTTCAATGTCCTGTAGTTTTCTGAGTAGAGGTCTTTTATCTCTTTAATTAAGTTTATTCCTAGGTATCTTAATTTTTTTGGTGTGATGATAAAAGGGATTGCTTTTTTAGTCTCTCTTTCTGTAAGTTCATTATTGGTGTAAAGAAATGCCATAGATTTCTTGGCATTAATTTTGTATCCTGCTACTTTGCCAAATTCATTGATTAAATCTAACAGTTTTTTGATGGAGTCTTTAGGGTTTTGTATGTATAATATCATGTCATCTGCGAATAAGGACAGTTTTACTTCTTAATTTCCAATTTGGATGCCTTTTATTTCTTCTTCTTGTCTAATTGCAATGGCTAATACTTCCAGTACTATGTGAAACAGGAGTGGTGAGAGTTGGCATCCCTATCTTGTTCCTGTTCTTAGAGGAAATGGTTTTAATTTTTGCCCATTGAGTATGATGTTGGCTGTAGGTTTGTCATATATTGCTTTTATTATGTTGAGGTATGATCCTTCTATCCCCACTTTGCTGAGAGTTTTTTATCAAAAATGGGTGTTGGATTTTGTCAAATGCTTTTTCTGCATCAATTGATATGACTATGTAGTTTTTATCTCTCAATTTGTTTATGTGATATATGACATTTATTGATTTGTGGATATTGTACCATCCTTGCATCTCTGGGATAAATCCTACTTGGTCATGGTGTATGATCTTTCTGATGTACTGCTGCATCCGATTTTCTGGAATTTTGTTGAGGATTTTGGCATCTATGTTCATGAGGGATATTGGCCTGTAATTTTCTTTCATTATGTTGTCTTTATTTGGTTTTCGCATTAGGGTGATGCTGGCTTCATAGAATGAGCATGGAAGTGTTCCTTCCTCTTGAATTTTTTGGAATAGTCTGAAGAGAATAGGTTTTAGTTCTTCCTTGAATGTTTGGTAAAACTCCCCTTCACAAAGGCTCTTTGATGACTGCTTCAAGTTCTTCCATAGTTATTGGCCTATTGAGATTTTTAGAATCTTCCTGATTGAGTTTTGGAAGGTTGTACTTTTCTAGGAATATGTCCATTTCCTCCAGGTTGTCTAGTTTGTTAGAGTAGAGTTTTTCATAGTATTTTTTAACAATCCTTTGTATTTCTGTGAGGTCTGTTGTTATTTCACCTCTTTCATTTCTGATTTTGTTTATATCGGTCCTCTCTCTTTGCTTCTTGTTGAACCTGGCTAGAGGTTTGTCAATCTTGTTTATCCTTTCAAAGAATCAGCTCTTGGTTTTGTTGATCTTTTGTATTGTTTTTTTTAGTCTCTATGTCATTTATCTCCACTCTGATCTTTATTATATCCTTCCTTCTGCTTACACTGGTCTTTTCTTGTTGCTCTCTTTCTAGCTCTTTGAGTTGTAGTGTTAGGTAATTTATTCTCATTGTTTCTTGTTTCTTGCAGTAGGCTTGTAGGGCTATGAACTTCCTTCTCAAGACTGCTTTCGCTGTGTCCCATAGGTTTTGGATTGTTGTGTTTTCATTGTCGTTTGTTGCCATGATGTTTTTTATTTCTTCTTTGATCTCTCTGGTAACCCAGTCATTGTTTAATAGCATGCTATTTAGTCTTTATGTTTTTGATTTTTTTGGATTGTTTTTATTGTAGTTGATTTCCAGTTTTATGCCATTGTGATCTGAGAAGATGCTTGATATGATTTCTATCTTCTTGAATATGAAGAGACTTTGCCTGTGACCCAATATATTGTCTATCCTTGAAAATGTCCCATGTGCACTTGAGAAGAATGTATGTTCTGTGGCTTTGGGGTGAAATGTTCTGAAGATGTCAATTAATTCCATCTAATCTAGTGAGTCATTTACGGTTGATGTTTCTTTGCTGATTTTTTGTTTAGAGAATTTGTCCAGTGGTGATACTGGGGTGTTAAAGTCCCCTACTATGATTGTATTGCTGTAAGTCTCTCCCTTGATCCCCTCCAGAAGTTTTCTTATGTATTTGGGTGCTCCTATTTTGGGTGTGTATATGTTTTTTTTTTTTTTAAATCTTTATTGTTCAGATTATTACATTTGTTCCTCTTTTTTCCCCCCATAACTCCCCTCCTCCCAGCTCCCACCCCACCCTCCACCCTCACTCCCCACCCACTGTGTTCATCCATAGGTGCATGATTTTTGTCCAGTCACTTCCCGCATTTCCCACACCCCTTTTCCCCCCAAGAATAGTCAGTCCATTCCCTTTCTATGTCCCTGATTCTATTATAATCACCAGTTCATTCTGTACATCAGGTTATTTATTCACTTGATTCTTAGATTCATTTGTTGATAGATGCATATTTGTTGTTCATAATTTGTATCTTTACCTTTTTCTTCTTCTTCCTCTTCTTAAAGGATACCTTTCAGCATTTCATATAATACTGGTTTGGCGGTGGTGAACTCCTTTAGCTTTTCCTTATCTGTGAAGCTCTTTATCTGACCTTCAATTCTGAATGATAGCTTTGCTGGATAAAGTAATCTTGGTTGTAGGTTCTTGGTATTCAGCACTTTGAATATTTCTTGCCATTCCCTTCTGGCCTGCAAAGTTTCTGTTGAGAAATCAGCTGACAGTCGTATGGGTATTCCCTTGTAGGTAATTGAGCCTCTTTCTCTTGCTGCTTTTAAGATTTTCTCTTTGTCTTTTGCTCTTGGCATTTTAATGATGATGTGTCTTGGTGTGGTCCTCTTTGGATTCCTTTTGTTTGGGGTTCTCTGCGCTTCTTGAACCTGTAAGTCCATTTCTTTCTCCAGGTGGGGGAAGTTTTCTGCCATTATTTCTTGAAATAGGTTTTCAATATCTTGCTGTCTCTCATCTTCTGGCACTCCAATAATTCTGATATTAGTCCGCTTAAAGCTGTCCCAGAGGCTCCTTACACTATCTTCACACTTTCGGATTCTTTTTTCATTTTGCTTTTCCAATTGGGTGTTTTTTGTCGAATCTTTGGTTTGATTCTTGAGCTCCTCTGGTCTGCTATTGGGTATAATATTCTTTATTTCAGTCCGTGTATGCTTACTTTCTAATTTCTTTAACGTAGCATCGAGGGTGTCAGTTTTCGTGAGGCTCTGCACAAATTTATGGCAAGCCCTCAAAATTGCGATTCTTAGCTCCATATCCTCCATTTCTGTCATGTTTTTTTGTCTCCGCATCTTTTATGCTTTCTTGGTGCACCCCCTTGTGGTCTTTGTGCGCAGTCTTGTTCTAGCCAAGCCTTAATTGTTGTCGGGTGTGTATATGTTTACCAGAGTTATTTCTTCTTGTTGGATTTATAGGCACTTCTTTCTGTGTGTACACTTTTTTAGTTTTGTATATTACTTTTATAGTTTTAAATGTTTAAGATTCTCTATTCATTCTGATGCAGGCATTCAGGGGTTCAGGGACTTGAAGATCCATGACCCACTGTGAGTTTTTGGTTTCAAACAGGAAAGAATTCAAACTGAAGCCAGCAAAGAGTTTAAAGTGTAAGAGAGTTTATTATTGAATGAGTGGGACAGAGGGAGGTCTACCCCATGGGCAGAGAAGCCCCTCCCTGTGGGATTTATTTCTTTATTGAGGGCCCTTTAATCAAGGGGCAGAGCATTCAATAAGGAGGAGGAATATTCAGGGTTTTTCCAGGAAAGCGGTGGAGACATCTTGGAAGAGCCCCAGCAACTAAGCTGTGCCCTTATATGAGCTTTTCATTTTCAATCATGGGGACATGGTTTGTGTAGTTTAGTAAGCTAATGTATTACAATGAGCATATAATGTGGTGATAACCAATAGGGCTACAAGGACTACCAAGGCAATAGCAAGATTTATAGCTGAAGACCAGCTCCAGTTTAATCCAACACAGCGATTAATTGCAACTTAAGGTAATCCTTTTATTTTTCAAAGTATTACAGATGTCCCCTTTTCCCCTCTTTGACCCCTTCAACCCTGCCCCTGGCAGTCCCAAGCCTACCGAACTACTGTTTGTGTCCATGGGTTATTCATATATACATATAGGTTCTTTGGTTAATCTCTTTTTGTTCCCCACTCCCCATTCCCTCTGAGATCCATCCATCAGTCTGTTTCATGCTTCCATGTCTCTGGATCTATTTGGTTTGTCATTTTATTTCATTCATTAGATTCCACATATAAGTGAGATCATGTGATACTTGTCTTTCACTGTAGTTTAATTTTATGTTTTTATAGGAGGGGGGTTAGTGGTTGTAGAAGAAAAGTCATGAGAAAATGAGATCAGCTATTTTACAGGAAAAATAAAAGAGCTATTAAAAAATTAAATCTGCCAGAACCGGTTTGGCTCAGTGGATAGAACATCGGCCTGCAGACTCAAGGGTCCCAGGTTCGATTCTGGTCAAGGGCATATACCTTGGTTGCGGGCACATCCCCAGTGGGGGGCGTGCAGGAGGCGGCTGATCGATGTTTCTCTCTCATTGATATTTCTAACTCTCTATCCCTCTCCCTTCCTCTCTGTAGAAAAATCAATAAAAAATAAAATATAATAAAATAAAATTAAAATTAAAAAAAAACATATTTAAAAAAATTAAATCTGTGTTTTTTTTTATCTCAACTTTTTAAGCCAACTTCCCTCTCCCCACCTCCAAGTAACAATGACAAGGCAATCTCTTTGGAGGCATATGGGATAGGGGTAAAGATAAAAGGTTCTGGAGTTAGACTAAAATTCTTTTTTTATTTTATTTTTTTTTTATTTTTCGCTTAAAGTATTACAAAGGGTATTACATAAGTGTCCTTTTCCCCCCCCCGCCCTTGACAAGCCCCTGCCCTCCCTTACCCCCCAGTGTCTTATGTCCATTAGTTATGGTTATATGGGTGCATACAAGTCCTTCGGTTGATCTCTTAATCCCCTCTCTCCTCCCCCCCAACCCTCCCTGGCCTTCCCATTGCAGTTTGACAATCAGTTTGAGGCAGCTCTGCCTCTGTATCTATTATTGAGACTAAAATTCTTAAAGAAACATAACTGTTGGTCCTGAGTAGTTAAGGTCACATAATAATTTTTGTGATTTGCTTCATCAAAACCAATTGCTGTGTTATTTCTCACAGATCCAGGACTCAGAAACTCTCTTTTAACTGTCTACACAGAAGAAAGAGAAATGGGCAGAAAGCAATGATGCTACTCAGATGAACAAAGTTCCTGGGGCATCCTTTCTCCTTCTAATCCAAAAATAATAACTTACTACTCATAAAAATAAAATAAAATAAAATAAAATGAGATTCTTTTTCCCAAGCAGAAGTTTTAGTGATAGCTGCTGGTTGATTTAGTGAAGTTTAGGAATTATGGGTTTCCCCTTTAAATGAGGCTGCCACTGGCAGCGATTTCATTTTGCCTATATTTCAGCTTGGTAATGTTTCAAAAATGACATCTAGATAATCTTTTATCCTTAACAGAAACAAAGAGATTTAAACACTGCAGCAAAAAAAAAAAAATGTAGTTTCACAGTTAGTATTCCATAGCAAACACCACTGCTAGTAAATGCCTACTATGTGTCAGGTCCTGCACTCCTCAGGGGAGACCAAGATGAGTCATGGGACACATCTTAAAACAGGTTCCACAGCTGTGGGAAAACCATAGGAGTGAATAACAACAGAACAATGTGACTTGTAGTATGACAGGCAAATAAAATATTGTGGAAACACTGCAGTTGAACAGTTCCATCGTTTGGGGGAATTACTGATGAGATGACCTTTAATTTTGCACCAAAGAGCAGTCAAATTTTAATAGGTGAAGAAGGAAGGCAGAAGGTATAGATATTTTAAGGAGGAGGAACAGCAGGAGAAAGGGTATAGAGGAATGAAAGGCAATAGTTTATTTGTGAGACTGATGATAATTCTTAGTGGCTGAAGAACATATCTCATGGAAGAAGTCTGATGGAAAATGAGTCCAAAGAAGAGTGTGGACATGACTCATGAAGAACCTTGTAGGGCATTTTAAGGAGTTTATATTTTATCCCAAAGACAAATAGGAGGTTTCTTTTTAAGCTTAAAAGCAAGCCAAATAACACTTTTTAAAAATTGTAATTTTTAAAGATCACTCTGGTTGCAAAATGTGAGTGGATGTAGAAATGGAAAGACCTGCCAGGAGAGTGCTGTAGTAATCCTAATGGAAGATAATAAGGGAGCAGCCAATGTGATTAAGATGAATTCAGTAGCATTTCATGATGCAGATTCAATGGGAACTGGTGGCTGTTTGGTTAGTTAAGATGAAAGGATGACTCACAGGCTCATGATTTTGGTCATTGATACCATTAGCTAAGCTAAGAAGTATAGAAAGAGATCAATTTACCCACAAAGAAAAATCTAAAAACATGCCTGGTACTCATGAAAGAAAATGACAATGGGGAGTAACTAAATCAGATTGTTTGAATGCAAAGCACAGAGAGATTGGAGTGGGTAGCAGAATCAAAAGTGGAGAGACACCCAGAATGAAAACAGCAGGAAGAGCTACATGTCTGTAGAAGTCATGAGATAGCATCAAAAACCATGCTTCTGAGAGAAGCAGAGTAGAGAGAAGTCAATAGAAGCAAGTGCAGTGGAAGCAGGATGGTGCTGGACATATCAGTGTCCTGTGGGGTCCCTCAGAGTAAAGATGCTGGCTTGCAGGCCATGGCTTCTAGAGCTAGACTCTGTGTCCAGGAGTGCTGAGGTCAAATGCAGGACTACTGCTGTACCCAGAGTCCTGACCAGAGGGCTGTTCCAAGGATTGCACAAAGAGCTTTGTTCCTTCACTCTTTCCATGTATCCTGACAAGCTCCTTTCACCAGAACCAGCATGAGTGCTTCCTTTTTCCTTGAAATAAAATAATATAAAATAAAATAAGTACATGAATGTAATGTGCAAAACCTTTGACAGTTTCAGGATGATAAAACTTTTCAAATAGTAATTTATTTTATTTTTTATTGAATTTATTGGGGTGACATTGGTTAATAAAATTACATAGGTTTCAGGCGTACAATTCTGTAATATATCATCTGTATATTGTATTGTGTGTTCACCACCCTAAATCATATCTCATTCCACCAGTTTTTTAATTTTTTTGTGCTATTTTGTTTTGTCTTTATGTAAGTTTGCAACACACATAAAAACAGCAACAACAAATTATGCATATTATTGATTCTAAGCTCCTGGCATTGATTTTCTTAGCAAGCACTATGAGATATGATACAGTAGTGTATGCTATGCCATTCTTATAAATTAATTTTTGAAACTGCTCATGCATTTGTGTTTCAAATTTCATGAGCATGTGTGTACACTTTTAATGCCAATGAAACTTCAATATATAAAAGTTATCCTTTAGACACTGTACATGGCTTGCTAATTATACCTGCCCATAATTTATAATTCTTTTTCTTCTCACGTTAGATCAGAGTAACTGTAAACTCTGAGGCTTTATTTGAATCAAAATTAATAAAGGACATGCTGTAGGAAAGTATAAAACAAATGATGTGGTTTCTTCAACAAATAAATCACAAGGGAAAAAATAAATCTACATAAAGCCCATAGAGGCTTAAAATCATGTTAATTAAACTGTGGGTCTTATTTGAGTAATTTAAATGAATTCAAGCAAAATGTAAACAAATACAGTACTAAAAACTATGACATTTATGAGACACTTAGAAATTTGAACACTGCTGGATTTTGATGGCAAGAGGAGTATTGTTAATTATATTTACAGTATTTGTGATAATGCTTTGTGGTTATTCTTTTCAAAAGGAATTCTAATCTTTAAGAAATATATACTAGTGTCTAGTATTTGTTTCAAAATACTGGCAGGAGAGGGAAATGAGTGAAGGTTGGGGATGGAGATTTGTATTATTATTGTTATGCCCAGATTTCAAGATTCCCAAGAAGCCACCAGGGAGCCAGCCAGTCCGATGCAAAAGCAAAGAGTCTTTTATTTTAAGCCCGGGCTTAGCTCCTCTACCTTCCTTACTGACACAGCAGCAGGTGGCAAAGAGAGAGCAGTCTGCTCGAACCAGGGGTTTCATAGAGGGTTGGAGTAGGGGCGGGAGAGGGGGCTGTGCCCCCCGCCGATTGGCCAGGTGCGAGCTGGTGACCCATTACACAGGATGTGGTCATAGCGATGGCGTGCACTTCCCTTGATTACCATTGGTTAGTCCAGAGAAATGGTGGGTGTGGCTAGCAGAGGCTCCTTCCGAGGGGGAAGGAGCCTTCGCTGAGCACATGGTTCCATACAAAATGGAGGTCCCTTAATGGATGGGAAGCCAGCCACTCGGCTCCCATGCAAGGCCTGCCGCCGTGGGCATCACCGGGAGGCGGGCCGCCCACCACCCCACCTGGCCCTTGGGTCGCCCGCTGCTCGGCCCGAAAGTGACTCGGAGGCCGAGGAGGGGGCCCGGGTCCTTCTGGGCGTCCGCGGGCCTGTGCCTATCTGGTCAGGCGCTGCCTCGGCCATGGCTGCCCGTCATCCTCCCTGCCGGATGCCTGCGGGGCCACGTGCCCCGCCGGCCCTTTCATTCCCCCCTTGTCTTGGAACTTCCGGCTCAATCATGAGACGGACTGCATTTCTATTCTACCAGAACTATCAACTGAATTATCCCTATAAGCTTAACAAATGGTTCAGTGGAAGGGAAAGAAACCATTTCAGATTTAACAAATTCTATTGAAATAGGATTTTTCTTCTTAAAATTCCTCCATGGCTATCAAAAAACCAAATCAAGATTAATCCTGATGTTTGCATAAACACAACAAGAATGGTGACTGACTACCTTTGCTGGAATCTCATGGTTGAATCTTAATGTGCCCCGTAGGGCCAGGAAGCCACGCCACCCAGCTGCCATCAGGCCCGCCTTCAGTATCTGCTGAGTTAGGTGAACCCCTCACCTGTAGCAACTCCACCTGAGCCCACGCTCCAGGCTTTAAGGCCCATCTCAGTAGCCCTCCTACCTGTTGCAGTCCAGAGTGTGTGGGGGTTCCGCAGGAACGTAGAGGCATCCCTACTGCTCCCCTTCTACTCTTACCAACCGCCAGTGATGGTAGGGCATGGGCCTGACACTCCAGCGCCAGCCATCTTCAGGGATACCAGGCTTTCTTCGTGGCATTCTTACTGGCTTCAAGTCTTTAGAGCTCAGACAGGGCTCTTTAAAACATGATACTCCAGTCAAAGTTTTCCGTTAATAAAACCACTATTAGGAACCGGTCTTATTGAATCTATGCAAAGAAACGTATTGCCATGTTAGCATTGCCAAATTTCGGAGGAATTACATAAGAAGAAAGACATACTGATCTACTCTAAGATTTTCTGACTTTCCTTGCCAATTCCTTTTAATTGTTGGCATTAAACTTTCTTTCTATGCATAACCATGCCTCAGACCTTCTATTCTAAACAGGCTTTTTTCAGACTACCCCTGACATGGGCATGGTCACAAAGGCCTGCAAGCAGTACACAGGCTGCCAACTGTTAGCTGTCTCTCAACAGAGACCAAAACCTGATGGGCACTGTTCCCTGCCCAGGTGGGCACCTGCCCTCTTGGCAGCTAGGCACCCTTTACTTTTTGGGGTTCACCCCACATAGTACCCTTCCAGGACAGCCAACATACATTCAAACCTGCAAGAGAATTAAAGGTTAATGTGACATATCAATACAATGAAACATAATATAGGCATCATGGCCGCTTTAGGCAGCCACATCTTCTGCTACTAAACATGTGATACTAAAGTCTATTCTTGACCTTCCTATGAATTGTCCTTGTCTTTTTGCAGCCATGTCCATGAAGACGCAGGCATTATCTAAGTCTATTCAATGTTACCAGCATCAGGCAGGTCGAGCACGCCGTAGCTTGACGAAGTCTTTCCGGATCATGGATGGGTCCACTGACCGGACGTGGGTGTGATGGCACCACGGAGTTGGGTGTAGGGACCTTTCCATCGAGGCTCCAGGAGTGCCTTTTGCCTGGGTGGCGCCAAGGCGCAGCCAAATGTCCTCGTGCGCCCTCTGGAGCTCTCTCAAGAAAAGAGACAATTCTTACAGCAAGAAAGTCAGAAATGATAGGGGGTGGGGCCTGACCAGCTTCATTCTTGCCTATCTTTACAGATTTCAAGGCCCATTGTCTTCCTTCACAGGCAGGGGGAAGGGCCCATTAAGTCTTTGCCTTAAGGAACTGTGAGCCCCATCCTTAAATGTCCCAATCAGACTAGAATTCCAAAATCCCAATCCAGCACAGAATATTACATAGAAAATCAAAGTTCCCAGTAAACAACAGAGATGCTTATAAACATCAAATAAACATTTACACTTACACCTTTTCAGTGAACAAGTATTTTTACAGCCTTGGGCTCTTGAGCAGATAACAGGAACATCATCCAAGTCCCCTGATGGGGGCCTGACAGGAACAGATGTGGGGGCCTTTCCCACATCCCAGGACAGGATTCTTGACCTATGTCTTATTTAGATAGAAACGGTTTTTATCACAAACAAATAAACAAATCCAAAACCAAGAAAATCAAGGCCAGAAGTACCCTCTGATGTTTCAGGGGTACCAAGGAGGGAGAAGTTAGGCAGTGTCCGTGTCCAGCCCTTCTCACAATCCACCACCAGTGACCAGTTCCAGCTTACTGGCCTATCATCCATTTAACATTTCTTTCCTTCCATCATACCAAAGCCATGCTTTCCAGTTAAAACTTTTAGCCTTAATTTTTAGGTGACATGTAAATAATTAACATTCCTCAGATTAATAATACATTCAAATTTAACAACAAGGATACATATTTAAGCAATAAGGACAGATCAATTTACAGAAACCAGTTTCTACCTGAAATAATTGTACCAGTCTCTTTTAAAGAGATTAGCTTAGAAATAAATTCGAGAGGCAAGTATAATTCCTGCTTCATAGATGATCTGAACTTAAAAGTTTTAAGTTTCCAGCCAATAAGCCTGGCATAGCTGCTAAATTTCAAAATGGTCACAATTTTTCTGCTGGGGCAAACCCCATAGCTATCCACATGTAAAACTTTTACATTTCTAGCTGGGGCGATCTCCATGGGAAGAGGCCGGCTCGCATCCAGAGCCGCCGCCACCCCCCGAAGGCGCGCCGCTGCTTATGGCTCCGAGCGCAGGCCCAAGCTGCGGGGCTCGGGCTGCCCGGGCTGCCGCCGCCTCTCCCGGCCTCCGGCCTCTTCCAGGCTCCGCCGCTCGGGCTCCGGCTCCGGCCCAGCACCCGCCGCCGACCAGGCCGGAGGCCGAGCCCCCAGGGCCGCGGCCGCAGCCGAGCCGCCCGGGCCCGCGACGCGGCCGGGCTCCGGGGCGAGGGCTGCGGTCACCTCGCACCGCACTCCTGCACACCTGCCCCCGGGCACCCGCCCCTACTGCGCAGCAAGCAGCCTTGGTGCGTCGGCTTCAGCCTCCGCATCCAGGCGCATCTTTCCTCTCCTGCAGCCCAAGGCACAGTGATCCCCCGCTCACCTTCCCTGCCTGGGAAACGCGCGGGCAGGCAGGGACCCCTTCCCTGCCTTTACATTCACATACTTTCACCAGACATTCATTCAGAGTTTAAACAATCCATTCAATTCCTAACAACTTCCCAATTTCTGAGGGAGCTCTAAAGCCTCCCGCAATCTCCTTGAACTGATCAATCACAATACCCGAAGGACCAGTCTGAGTCCGTCCCATAACATCCATCCAGTCCACAGAAAACAAAAACACAGACAGACAAACAGGGCCCCAAAGAACAGCCTTTCAACTCCATGGAAGTAACTAGACAATGGCATTACGCCAAACCCGGCGGGAGCTAACCGCCTCGTCTCAAATCCGCGAGAGGAATACACATCTCTCATGAGGGGGATACACATCCCTCGTGGGGAGCAGAACGTCTTCTAACTCTCCCCCGCCTGTGGTCGTTCACGGGCGCATCTGCCCTAGACCCCCTCAGGCACCGATTCCAGAAGTGAGCTCACACAGAACAGAATACACAACATACAGACACTTACCGCGGCCAAGCAGACTCTACGGATTGAGGATCCCTGCATGGTCCTGGGAACCCCGGGCGAGCCCCCAAATGTTATGCCCAGATTTCAAGATTCCCAAGAAGCCACCAGGGAGCCAGCCAGTCCGATGCAAAAGCAAAGAGTCTTTTATTTTAAGCCCGGGCTTAGCTCCTCTACCTTCCTTACTGACACAGCAGCAGGTGGCAAAGAGAGAGCAGTCTGCTCGAACCAGGGGTTTCATAGAGGGTTGGAGTAGGGGCGGGAGAGGGGGCTGTGCCCCCCGCCGATTGGCCAGGTGCGAGCTGGTGACCCATTACACAGGATGTGGTCATAGCGATGGCGTGCACTTCCCTTGATTACCATTGGTTAGTCCAGAGAAATGGTGGGTGTGGCTAGCAGAGGCTCCTTCCGAGGGGGAAGGAGCCTTCGCTGAGCACATGGTTCCATACAAAATGGAGGTCCCTTAATGGATGGGAAGCCAGCCACTCGGCTCCCATGCAAGGCCTGCCGCCGTGGGCATCACCGGGAGGCGGGCCGCCCACCACCCCACCTGGCCCTTGGGTCGCCCGCTGCTCGGCCCGAAAGTGACTCGGAGGCCGAGGAGGGGGCCCGGGTCCTTCTGGGCGTCCGCGGGCCTGCGCCTATCTGGTCAGGCGCTGCCTCGGCCATGGCTGCCCGTCATCCTCCCTGCCGGATGCCTGCGGGGCCACGTGCCCCGCCGGCCCTTTCAATTATGACTTCATTTACACATAAAGCTTTCATGATAAAATTTTTAAAAAATCAATAAAGACCTTGAGCATCTGCCCTTTCTTAGCTTTGATATTATATAACCTAATTGAGAGAGTTTTGTCTTCCTCAAAATATGTGTTTATGCATCTGTGTATATAAAAATGTAATAGGAAAAAATGCCAAAATAATAATAGTGACTATATACAGATGGCATGTGCTTTATGCAGAATGTGTCCTCCCAGAGCTCATATGTTGAAGCTTCATCTCCACTCTGGTGGGGTTTTAGAGGTGATTAAATCATGAGGGTGTATATATATGATGTTGCACATATAACCATTATGCATGAGATAATATATGAATTTATGGTGCTTAAATTACATTGCAAAAATTGATGATTTCCCTAAACTGAAACATATACAGTATTGCTGAGAACTACTAAGCCAATAAGAACCCTGCTATGCTGGAGACCAATTCCAGCATGTACAACAGGGCTGCATCTGGGAATGGCTGAAGGCATTTCCCCAAACCTGAATAGGATACATTAAATTGATTCTTGGCTGCCAGACAGTTTAAGGGCATCTTAATCTACATGTTATTGCCTCCTACTGGCCAAACACCTGAACAGCCGTAGGCTAATTCCCCGATTCTGACAATGCTTGTGTAGACCTTTTGAAGCGTATATCTCTGCCTCGCCTCAGGACAAATTGTGTTAATAAAAAGCATGGGGTCCTGGGACAAAGAGGATTTAGACCTGGGAATTTAGATCTTGGATCTTATCTCCTTTAGCTGAGCTCCTCTGACCCTCAAATGCCTTTCAAAATTATACTTCGTCTCTGGACTCTTATTTAAAATCTATGCACAGCCTTCTCCAGATTCCTGAACCCTTCTTGATGCTGGGACAAGAACCCCGGCACTGCTAGGTACTTATATTTTCAGCCACGGTTCTTTCTTATTCTCTGAATTTCACATTAAACATGGTGTTGTTCCAAGTGCTTTCAATATATACTCTTTTTCTTTATCATGATTTACTCTAAAATACTACATTCTCACAAGTCCAGTTCTAAATTTTCTGCCCAAATAAAACATTTTTTCCTCTACTTTATATTTCAGGTATCAAGTTGATTCTTTTAGCTAGTTGCAATTCCAGAAATCTATAACTTTACAAACATTCATTGACCATCTACTATGGTTCAGATACTATGCTGAGTACTACAGAAAATAAATAGATGATCAACTTACGTCAATTCTCTCATATACTGTATATTTGAATTGTGCAGGTCCATGTATACATAAATTTTTAAAATAAATATGTTAGAAAATTTTTGAACATTTGTGACAATTTGAAAAACTTACAAATGGAACTCCCATTTGACCCTGTGATCCCACTTCTAGGAATATATCCCAAGAAACCAAAAACACCAATCAGAAAGGATATATGCACCCCTATGTTCATAGCAGCACAATTCACCATAGCTAAGATTTGGAAACAGCCTAAGTGCCCATTAGTAGATGAATGGATTAGAAAACTGTGGTACATCTACATGATGGAATACTATGCTGCTGTAAAAAAGAAGGAACTCTTACCATTTGCAACAGCATGGATGGAACTGGAGAGCATTATGCTAAGTGAAATAAGCCAGTCAATGAAAGAAAAATACCACATGATCTCACTCATTCATGGATAATATAGACCATTATAAACTTTTGAACAATAATAGATACAGAGGCAGAGTTGCCTCGAACAGACTGTCAAACTACAGCAGGAAGGCCGGGGAGGGTGGGGGGCAGGGGGGTGGTAAGAGATCAACCAAAGGACTTGTATGCATGCATATAAGCATAACAAATGGACATAAGACACTGGGGGGTAGGGGAGGCCAGGGGATTGTCAAGGGTGGGGGAAAAAAAGGAGAAATATGTAATACTCTTTGTAATAACTTAAGCAATAAAAAAAAAGAGAGAGAAAAATAGTGAAAAGAAAGAAATAGGTTAATAGCCCTAACCTGTTTGGTTCAGTGGATAGAGCATCAGCGTGCGGACTCAAGGGTCCCAGGTTCGATTCCAGTCAAGAGCATGTACTTTGTTTGCGGGCACGTCCCCAGTAGGGAGTGTGCAGGAGGCAGCTGATCGATGTTTCTCTCAAATTGGTGTTTATAACTCTCTATCTCTCTGTCTTCCTCTCTGTAAAATATCAATAAAATACATTTTAAAAATAAAAATAAGAAATAGGTTAAAAAAAAACTTACAAATGAACTGTGTAGCCTAGAAATATAAAAGAATTAAGAAAAAGTTTGTCATGCAATGAATGCATAAAACATATGTACATATTTTCTCTTCCTTATGATTTTCTTTTTAAAAACATTTTTTTAATCTACCCAAGGATATGTTCTCATTGATTTTTTTTTTTTTAGAAAAAGGGGAAGGGAGAGAAAGAAACATCAATATGAGATAGAAACATCAAGTGGTTGCCTCCCAAATGCACTCAGACCGGGCATCAAACCTGCAGCATTTCAGTATAGAGGACAATGTTCCAACAAACTGAGCCACCTGGCCAGGGCATGATTTTCTTAATAACATTTTTTTCCTCTAGCTTACTGTAAGAATATAGTATATAATACATATAACACAAATTTTGCATTAATTGACTGCTTATGTTATCCATAAGGCTTCTTGTCAACAGTAAGCTATTAGTAGTTAAGTTTTGGGAGAGTGAAAAGTTATATGAGAATTTTTTACTATGCAGAAGGTTGATGCCCCTAACCCTGCATTGTTGGAAGGTCAACTGTATATAAACTTTATTGAGACCATATATCTATACCTGTATGTGTATATCCTTTGTTAGAATTAAGACAGAAACATAAGCAACTATAAACAGAAGACAAATGAAATATGATACAATACAGATATTAAAATACAATGGGGAAATAAAAGAGGAACAGTTTACTTCTGATAAACTGTTCTTTAAATCTTCATGTAGTTGGTGACATTTAAACTTGTTCTTCAAAAGTGGGTGGCATATAACAAGCAGAAATGCACAAAAACACAGAAAAAGGTATTATTTCCCATTTTCTATGAAAAACTTTTATGTTTGCCCTTACTAACACACTTAAAACACTAAAACCAGATATGTGTATTTTCACACATGAAGCAATTCTCTGCTATACTAGCTGGATGCTTTATAATTCAATTCAACTCTGATTCTACCTCCCTGGAGTCAATATCAGGTCCTACAAGTTAAGGGCTCAGGCCCACAAGACTTCCCCCATTTCAGACACTAATCAGAAGTCCCGGATTGTCACCTGTTCTTCCACCCACTGTCTAAAGATCAAGGTTCCCACAAACCTCCTTGGGTTAGATAATTTGTTAGAATGGCTCACAGAACTCAGGAAAACGCTTATTTACATTCATTGGTTTATTATAAAGAATGTATTAAAAAAGATATGAATGAGCAGCCAGATGGATAGAGATATCTATCTCTATATCTATATCTATATCTATATCTATATCTATATCTATATCTATCTATATCTATCTGTATCTATATGTAAATATAGATGTATATAGCAAGTTCTGGAAGGGTTCCCAATGCAGGAGCTGCTCTGTCCCCACTGAGCTGGACTGTGCCTCTTCATCCTCTTGAATGTACATGTGTGCACCAACCCGAAGGCTTCTTCAAGCACTGTAATATGAGGATTTCTATGCAGGCTTCATCAAATCGGCCTGATGGATGATTAACTCAGTCTCCAGCCTCTCTTCCCTCTGAAGAGGGTAGGAGTAGGGCTTAAAGTTCTAATCATGGGCTAGTTTTTCTGGTGACCAGCCCCCATCGGCACAACCCACAAGCCTACCAAGAGTCACCTCATTAGGACAAAAGACACATCTATCACTAAGGAGCTCTGTGTAAGGAACCAAGGTCAAAGATCAAATACTAGTCCAAAAGATGCTCCTAGTGCACTTATCATTTAGGAAATTACAAGTTTTAAAAGCTCTATTTGTCTAGTTAATGATTGTAATCAATACTATTGAAAATTTTACTCAAATGGGCCTCTCAGAATGCTTAAGACCCAATGACCTGTCTGAATTAACTTAGTTTTTCACTGAGTGTGACTATACATAAAAACTCTTGGGAATGTCTACGCATTTAGGAAGTAGGTAAAATGGAAGGAAAAAGTCAATTAATTAAAAGAATATACCGAGAAACCAAGATGGCGGCATAGGTAAACACTGGAAATTGCTGCCTCCCACAACCACTTCAAAAATACAACTAAAAGACAAAACGGACATCATCCAGAACCACAGGACGGCTGGCTGAGTGGAAATTCTACAACTATAAGGAAAGAGAAAAGTACACTGAGACTCAGAGGAGGTGCGGAAGTAAAGTGCAGAGGTACGGAGGCACACATGGAAAGGGCTGGCAGCTGAGGACACAGTTGTCGTTTTCAATCAGGAGGGAGTCTCAAGCTCCCGACTGCTCTGAACTCCAGTTCTGGGCAAGTCTCTGGGGACCCAGACTCATATGGGGAGAAACTGGACTGTCTGGCATCATTCAGAACTTGAGGGCGGCTTTCTCTCAGAGGTGCTTGCAGTGATTACCAGGACACTGAGAAGTGGGGCCTCTTAGGGAAGGACTGAGGAGCAGCCATAGCTGCTTGCTCCGCCCTGTTGATCCCCTGAGACCCTGCCTCACCCAAGCTGTGCTCGGAGGCTTTTGCATATAAAAGGACTGGCCCTTTGCAATCTGAAAATTACCTCACAAACTGCAGCTGGATCAGAGAAAGCCAAAACAACCAAAAGAAGGCCCAAGGCCCCACAGCAGCTTGCATTGCTTCACAGCTGGGCTCCTGCTGGGTAGTCTCAGGCAGAGGCTAAATTAGCACCTCCTTAGAGATCCAAGAGCCCGTGTACCCAGTGGTCAGAGTGGGACCATCCAGATTAAAACTCCTCAGATCCATAAGGGACACACTCAGGGGGCAGACTCAGTGAGCACCAAAGCCCCACTGAAGCAAGTCTTGCCCCAGAAGGGTGTCTCCAGCACAGAAGTTGTCCCACTGCAGACACAGCTGATTCTCACAGCCAATTGGCCTGGAGGTCAATTCCTCCCAATGTTACCTACAGAAATCAAGGCTTAACTACAACAAGACTGTGCACAAAGCCCGCAAAGGGGTGCACCAAGAGTGTCCACCTCAGGTAATTGGGGAGGCTGAGCCACTGTGCCCGATAAGACACGTAGCACAGAAAGCCACTCTATTAACACAGGGAAGCATAAAAAGTGCGGAGACAAAGAAACAGGTCACAACTGACAGAAATGGAGGAAAGCAAACTACTGGATATAGAGTTCAAAACCACACTTTTAAGGTTTTTCAAGAATTTTCTAGAAACTGCTGATAAATTTAATAAGACCCTCAATAAGTCTAGTGAGACTGCCGATAAATTTAGTGAGACCCTCAAGAAATCTAGTGAGACCCTCGAGGATATGAAAAAGGGCCAACTAGAAATTAAGCATACACTGACTGAAATAAAGGATATTATACAGAATTCCAACAGCAGACTAGAAGTTCACAAGAATCAAGTCAAAGATTTGAAATACGAAGAAGCAAAAAACACCCAACTGGAAAAACAAAAAGAAAGAAGAATCCAAAAATATGAAGATAGTGTAAGGAGCCTCTGGGACAACTTCAAGCATACCAACATCCGAATTATAGGGATGCCAGAAGAAGAGAGAAAGCAAGATATTGAAAACCTATTTGAAGAAATAATGACAGAAAACTTCCCCTACCTGGTGCAACAAATAGACTTACAAGTCTAGGAAACACAGAGAACCCCAAACAAAAGGAATCCAAAGAGGACCACACCAAGACACATCATAATTTAAATGCCAAGAGAAAAAGACAAAGAGAGAATCTTAAAAGCAGCAAGAGAAAAACAGTCAGTTACCTACAAGGGCGTACCCATATGACTGTCAGCTAATTTCTCAACAGAAACTATGCAGGCCAGAAGGGAGTGAAAACAAATATTCAAAGTGATGAATACCAAGAACCTACAACCAAGATTTTTTTACCCAGCAAAGCTATCATTTAGAATTGGAGGTCAGAGAAAAAGCTTCACAGATAAGAAAAAGCTAAAGGAGTTCATCACCACCAAACCAGTATTATATGAAATGCTGAAAGGTATCCTTTAAGAAGAGAAAGAAGAAAAAAATGGTAAAGATACAATTTATGAACAACAAATACACATCTATCAACAAGTGAATCTAAAAATCAAGTGAATAAATAATCTGATGAACAGACTAAACTGGTGAATATAATAGAATCAGGGGCATAGAAAGGGAGTGGACTGACTATTCTCATGGGGGGGGTAAAGGGGTGTGGGGGGCATGGGAAGAGACTGGACAAAAATCGTACACCTATGGATGAGGACAGTAGGGGGGGGTGTAAGGGCAGAGGTTGGGGTGGGAACTGGGTGGAGGGGAGCTATGGGGGGAAAAGAGAGGAATAACTGTAATAATCTGAACAATAAAGATTTAATAAAAGTAAATAAATAAAATAAAAGAAAAAATAAAAGAAAAGAATATACCCCAAACTCCCTAAATTTTTCGTTTTTGTTTATTTTTTTGTTGTTTTTTTATCTTTGTTTTTCCTAAATTTTTCTTAAAGCTCATGCTTTTTCTCTCTATGCCATCACATGTGTTTCTCCATGTTCCTCTGCATGCCCTTCTCAGACCTCCCAGTTCACACTCCCACTCTGCACCGGCGTCTCCATAGTGACTCAGGCACAGAAGTCCTAGCCTGCCTGTCCTACATGGACGCACTTCAATAACTTTTCCCCAGACTTTCAGAAGCAAGAAATTTTCTCCTCTCAGGACACTATATCTGTATTACTAATGCTCTGACAGATATTAGTTTAATGAAATACCATTACCACACATTCACGAGTTAGAAATAAAAGATAACACATGATCCCACCTTGAGTTGAGCCAAAGGAATACATTCAGACTTGTCTGTCTACATTCATTGCTCAGCCTGCAGAACCAACTGGGGGCAACATGGGAAAGCCCAAAGTGAGAACTTTATGATTAATAGATTTCTAGAACTAGCAATTTTACGAAGCAGGCTTAGGCAGCAGTATCCTATCTAATAATAGAGAAACATGGTAATTAGCCGTACCTCTGCTACCCTTCCCATTGGCTAATCAAGGTGATATGCAAATTAACTGCCAACCAATATGGCGGCCAGCAGCCAGGCAGCTTGAAGCAAACAGGAGGCGTGCTTGCTCCAGTGATAGAAGAAGCCAACGTTCCCTGCCTGCCGCTGCCGGCCTCTGAGCTTGCAGTTTAAGAAACATTGTTACAAATATAGAAGCTAAACAAAACCCCAGAAACCTGCTTTCAGCCAGCCGGGCTTCAGCCAGCAGGATCGCAACATTGTTTCAATTATAGAACAAACGCAGATCCCTGCTTTCAGCCAGCCGAGATCTCAGAGCTGGAGTGAGCAGGACCGCAACAGTGTTACAATTATAGAACCCAAACAAACCAGATACCTGCTTTCAGCAGCCGAGGCCTCAGAGCTGGAGCCAAGCCTCAGAGCTAAAGCTGGCCCAGAATTAAAAAAAAAAAAAGAAAAAAAGGACAGGTTGGGAGCTTCAGTCACCCACCAACCTGAAAACAGCCCTCAGCCCCTCACCCAGACTGGCCAGGCACCCCAGTGGGGACCCCCACCCTGAAGGGGGTGTGACCAGCTGCAAAGAGCCATCATCCCCTCATCCAGGCTGGCCAGGCACCCCAGTGGGGACCCCAACCCTGAAGGGGGTGTGACCAGCTGCAAACAGCCATCATCCTCTCATCCAGGCTAGCCAGGCACCCCAGTGGGGACCCCCACCCTGATCCAGGACACCCTTCAGGGCAAACCAGCCGGCCCCCACCTGTGCACCAGGCCTCTATCCTATATAATAAAAGGGTAATATGCCTCCCAGCACTGGGATCAGTGGAGCCACGAGGCCTCCTGGCCCATGGAGCAGCGTGACAGGGTGCAGTGACCAAACCCCCTGATTACCCTGCAGCTCTGTGTGTGACAGGGTGTGGCGCTCCAACCCCCTGATCGGTCCTGCTCTGTGTGTGACAGGGGGCAGTGCCCCAACTCCCCTATCGTCATGACAGGGGGGAGCTCCTCAACCCCCTGATCGGCCCTGCTCTGTGCATGACAGGGTATGGAGCCCCAACCCCCCTGATGGGACCTGCTCTGTGCATGACAGGGGGGAGCACCCCAACCCCATGATTGGCCCTGCTCTGTGCATGACAGGGGGTGGCGCCATAACCTCCCTAACAACACTGCCTTGAGTGTGACAGGGGGCGGTGCCCCAACCCTCCAATCGGCCCTACCCTGAGCATGACTAGGGGTGGCATCGCAACCTCCTGATCCGCCCTGCTCTGTGCATGACAAGGGGCGGCGCCCCAACTCCCCAATCGGCCCTGCTCTGAGCCCGTCCAGGGGCTGCACCTAGGGATTGGGCCTGCCCTCTGCCACCCGGGAGTGGGCCTAAGCCAGCAGGTTGTTATCTCTCGAGGGGTCCCAGACTGTGAGAGGGCACAGGCTAGGTTGAGGGAACCCCCCCACCCCCCCGAGTGCACAAATTTTTGTGCACCAGGCCTCTAGTTATATATAAAAACAGTGGGGAGTTTTCAAAGAAACCAAATGGCAGGCATAAAAATGCATTTTTCTTACTTTGCTCTGAAAGAATGCACTAGGGAGAAATTCAGTAAATAAAACCTGTTGAAAATATGAACATTCCTGTAGGCTTATTTCCAGTGGGATATTAAAACAAGCTTGTAGTAATACCTCGATTAATGAAGAGAATGTGTTGTAATGACATACTTATTTATCAGGTATTTCATAAGGAAGACAGAGAAAAATACAAAAGATTGAGGTGTTTGCTTTAGAATTTCATGTAGAAGGTTAAAAAACATGAGATATAATATAAAATTATGACAAAATACTAAAGAAAATAGCATCAAAGTTAGTGGAAAACATAAAATAGGCCCTTAGGATTTAGTATAGAAGTACATAAGAAGATACTATACATGCTAAAGGATATTAGGGAAGAAACTCAGTATCTACCCTGTAGTCAACATGCGTCGAAGGTTTGGGGAAGAAGAATGGGAGAAGGGTCACTAGCTGACCTGTTGAAGGGCAGACAGCATAAGCTTCAAGAATGAAGAAGACAATTTCACTCAGTTTCAGCAACCACTGTAGCTGCCATTGTTGACCAGAGGAGTGGGTAAGGGAGAAGACTGGAAGGAGTATTCTAGGAAAAATTAAGTATTATTGTTACTTTCCAACTTCTAATAGAGGACCTCTCCTTTCATAGCCTAGAGACCCCATGAATTGAATCTGCTACATACTTGCTTCCCGAGGTCTGATATTCTTTTAAGAGGAAACCAAATATTTCCCTTCACAATTTGAATAAACAGGTATAAAACTTAAGTTCATAAGTGCTATTTAGGGTAAGATATTCATTAAGTACAAGAGTCCAAGCAGGGAGTCAAGATGGCAGCCGGCAGGACGGCAGTGAGGAAGAGAGTGTGAGTGAGAGAGTGAAGGGGAGTGGATGGACATGTGTGGTGTGTGTGTGAGTGAGGGACAGTTGGATCCTTCAGAAGTCTCAGGCTCCAGCAGACTGGGCTGTTCTAGACAGGGAGGCCCTGCTACCACCGTGAGCACTCCCAGGGCAGCCGGCTCTGGCACAGAAACAACACCATCTTGAAGGAGAGAGCTGCTGTGACTGGGAGCCAAGCCTCACCACCACCCAGACTGGCCTCAGACACCATCGTGGACCTTCCAGCCACTCTGACCAAAGACTTGCTACCTCATCTGCAGACCCACAGACACTAGGATTCCAACCTCCCCAGCTGCAGGCTCCTGTGAGTCTCAGAGTGTGATCCCCTCCCATTGACCACTGCTTCAGACACCGGCCTCTCACGTCTGGGTGCTTGGGCCCCCTGGTGACTCTGAGGGAGCGCGACCCTCCTGCCAAGCCTGGTAATTCAACAACAGGTTCCACGCAATCCAGTGCCTGGGCCCTCCAGTGAGTCTCAGAGTGTACGATCCTCCAGCCAAGCCCACTGCTTCAGCGACAAGCCCCATGCGATTCGGCACCTGGACCCTTTGATGAGAGCAGAAAAGGAAGGAGGAATAGCCAGAAAAGAAACTAAGTGAAATGGAACCATACAATATGTCAGAAAAAGAATTCAGAGTAAGGATTATATAGTTCCTAAACCAGCTGGATGAAAAAAATCAACAACTTATGTAAGAATCAAGAGGAATTCAATAATGATATAGCTATAATAAAAAACAAAATGGAAGGTTTCACCAGTAGACTAGAAGAATCGGAGGATCAAATTAGTGAGTTAGAAAACAGGGCAGAAAAACACACCTATTCTAAACAGCAATTGGAGAAAAAATTAGGAAGCAGGAGGAGAGACAAAGAGAGCTTTGGGACAACATGAAATGAAGTAACACACATATATTAGGGGTGTCAGAAGGACAAGAAGAGGAGCAAGGATTAGAAAACCCATTTGAAGAAATAATAACAGAAAACTTTCCTGATGTGGGGAAGAAAAAAGTCACACACACACACAGATGGTCCCAAACAAGATGAACCCAAAAAGATCCACACCAAGACAGGTCATAATTGCAAAAGCAAACGTTATGGACAAAAAGAGAATCTTAAAGGCTGCAAGAGAGAGACAGAGAGTTAGCTACAAAAGATATCCCATTAGATTATCAAATTATTTCTCAACAAAAACACCAGGCCACAAGGGAATGGAATGAAGTATACAAAGTGGCCGAACCGGTTTGGCTCAGCGGATGGAGCATCGGCCTGCGGACTCAGGGGTCCCAGGTTCGATTCCGGTCAGGGGCATGTGCCTTGGTTGCGGGCACATCCCCAGTGGGGGGCGTGCAGGAGGCAGCTGATCGATCTCTCTCATTGATGTTTCTGACTCTCTGTCCCTCTTCCTTCTTCTCTGTGGAAGAGATCAATAAAATATATTTAAAAAAAAAAAAAAAAAAACAAAAAAAAAAAACAAAGTGATGCAAAGCAAGTGTCTGAAACCAAGAAAACTCTAACCAGCAAGGCTATCATTCAAAACTAAAGGGGAAATCAGGAGCTTCACAAACAAAAAAAGGTTATCACTACCAAGCCAGCAATGCAAGCAATGCTAAAGGGACTGTTCTAAAAAAGAAAGAAAAAAAGAAATAAGGAGAAAGAAAGAAAGAAAGAAAGAAAGAAAGAAAGAAAGAAAGAAAGAAAGAAAGAAGAAAGAAAGAAAGAAAGAAAGAAAGAAAGAAAGAAAGAAAGAAAGAAAGAAAGAAAGAAAGAAAGAAAGAAAGAAAGAAAGAAGAAAGAAAGAAAGAAAGAAAGAAAGAAGGAAGGAAGGAAGGAAGGAAGGAAGGAAGGAAGGAAGGAAGGAAGGAAGAAAGAAAGAAAAGAAGGAACACAGGCATAAAGAATAAAAATGGCTAAAAACAAGTACCTATCAATAATAACCTTAAATGTAAATGGATTAAATGTTCCAGTCAAAAGACATAGAGTGGCTGAATGGGTAAGAAAACATAACCCATATATATGCTGGCTACAAGAGACCCACCTCAGAACAAGGGCCTCACACAGACTGAAAGTGAAGGGATTGAAAAATATTTTTTAGGAAAATGGAAATGAAAAAAAAAGCTGGGGTAGCAATACTTATATCTGACAAAATAGACCTCAAGCGAAGGCCATATCAAGAGATAAGGAAGGCCACCTCATAATACTAAAGGGATCGATACAACAAGAGGATATATCTCTGGTAAACATATATGCACACAATGCAGGAGCACCTAAATACACAAAAAACTGAGAGATATCAAGGGAGAGCTCAAGAGCAATACAAGCATAGTAGGGAATTTTAATACCCCACTGACATCACTGGATAAATCCTCTAGACATAAAATCAGCAAAGAAACAACAATCCTAAATGACTCAGTAGATCAGATGGACTTAATTAACATCTTCAGAACATTTCACCCTAAATATACATTCACCTCAAGTTCACATGGGACATTGTCAAAGATAGGCAAAATATTGGTACACAGGCAAAGTCTCTTCAAATTCAAAAAGATTGAAATCATATCAAGCATCTTCTCAGATCACAATGGCATAACATTAGAAATCAACTACAATAAAAACAAAAAAATCAAACACTTGGAGGCTAAATAGCATGTTTTTAAACAATGAATGGGTTACCAAAGAGATCAAAGAAGAAATTTAAAATGTCCTGGAAACAAACGAAAATGAAACACAACAACACAAAATTTATGGGACACAGTGAAAGCAGTCCTGAGAGGGAAGTTCATACCATTAGAGGCCTACCTAAAAAAAAAAAAAGAAAAAGAAAAAAAACTGGTAATAAATTATCTAACTCTACAACTTAAAGAATTAGAAAGCCCAAAATGAGCAGATGGAAAGAAATAAAGATCACAGCGGAAATAAATGACATAGAGACCAAAAAAATAATATAGAAGATCAATGAAACCAAGAGCTGGTTCTTTGAAAGGATAAACAAGATTGATGAACCTCTAGCCAGGCTCACCAAGAAGCAAAGAGAGAGGACTCAAATAAACAAAATCATAAATGAAAGAGGCAAAATAACAACAGACCCCACAGAAAGGCAAAGAATTGTTAAAAAATACTATGAACAACTCTACTCAAACAAACTAGACAACATGGAGGAAATGGACATATTCCTAGAAAAGTACAACCTTCGAAAACTCAATCAGGAAGATTCTAAAAATCTCAATAGGCTGATAACTATGGAAGAAATTGAAGCAGTCATCAAAAAGCTCCCAGCAAACAAAAGCCCAGGGCCAGACGGCTTCACAGGGGAGTTTTACCAAACATTCAAGGAAGAACTAAAACCTATTCTCAGACTATTCCAAAAAATTCAAGAGGAAGGAACATTTCCAAGCTCATTCTATGAAGCCAGCATGACCCTAATACCAAAACCAGATAAAGGCAACATAATGAAAGAGAATTACAGGCCAATATCCCTCATGAACATGGATGCCAAAATCCTCAACAAAATTCCAGCAAATCGGATCAAGCAGTACATCAGAAAGATCATACACCATGACCAAGTAGGATTTACCCCGGAAATGCAATGATGGTACAATATCCGCAAATCAATGAATGTGATACATCACATTAACAAACTGAGAGATAAAAATCACATAGTCACATCAATTGATGCAGAAAAAGCATTTGACAAAATCCAACACCCTTTCTTGATGAAAACTCTCAGCAAGGTGGGGATAGAAGGATCATACCTCAACATAATAAAAGCCATATATGACAAACCCACAGCCAATATCATACTCAATGGACAAAAACTAAAACCATTTCCCCTAAGAACAGGAACAAGACAGGGATGCCCACTCTCACCACTCCTGTTTGACATAGTACTGGAAGTACTAGCCATTGCGTTCAGACAAGAAGAAGAAATAAGAGGCATCCAAATTGGAAAAGACGAAGTAAAACTCTCCATATTCGCAGATGACATGATACTGTACCTAGAAGACCCTAAAGACTCCATCAAAAAATTATGAGACTTAATGAATGAATTTGGCAATTTAGCAGGATACAAAATTAATGCCAAGTAATCTATGGCATTTCTACACACCAATAATTAACATACAGAAAGAGAGACTAAAAAAGCAATCCCATTTACCATCGTACCAAAAAAATTAAGATACCTAGGAATAAACTTCACTGAGGAAGTAAAATACCTATGTGCAGAAAACTACAGAACACTGAAAAAGGAGATAGAGGAAGACATAAACAGATGGAAGAACATACCATGTTCATGGATTGGTAGAATCAACATCATCAAGATGTCATACTGCCCAAAGCAATCTATAAATTCAACGCACTTCCCATTAAAATACCAACGGCATATTTCACAGATCTAGAATGAACTCTCCAAAAATTCATCTGGAATAAAAAAAGACCCTGAATAGCTGCAGCAATCCTGAGAAAGAAGAACAAAGTGTGTGGGATCTCAATACCAGATATCAAGCTGTATTACAAAGTCACTGTTCTCAAAACAGCCTGGTACTGGCACAAGAACAGACATATAGATCAATGGAATAGAACAGAGAACCCAGAAATCAACCCAAACCACTATGCTCAATTAATATTCGACAAAGGAGTAATGAACATACAATGGAGTCAAGACAGTCTCTTCAATAAATGGTGTTGGGAAAATTGGACAGATACATTAAAGAAAATGAAACTAGATAACCAACTTAAACCAAACACAAAAATAAACTAAAATGGATAAAGGACTTAAACATATGATGGGAAACCATAAAAATACTAGAGGAATTCGCAGGCAGCAAAATCTCAGACATATACCGAAGCAATTTCTTCACTGATACTGCTCCTAGGGCAATTGGAACTAAAGGGAAAATAAACAAATGGGACTACATAAAAAAAAAAGCTTTTGCACAGCAAAGGAAACCATCAACAAAACAAGAAAGCCACTGCATGGAAGAACATATTTGCCAATGTTATCACCGATAAGGGTTCAATCTCCAACATTTATAGGGAACTCATACAATTTAACAAAAGGAAGATAAACAACCCAATCAAAAAATGGGCAATGGGAGAAACCAAGATGGCAGCATAGGTAAACACTGGAAATTGCTGCCTCTCTCAACCACTTCAAAAATACAACTAAAAGACAAAAATGGGACATCATCCAGAACCACAGGAAGGCTGGCTGAGTGGAAATTCTACAACTACAAGGAAAGAGAAAAGCACACTGAGACTCAGAGGAGGTGCGGAAGTAAAGTGCAGAGGTACAGAGGCACACATGGAAAGGGCTGGCAGCTGAGGACACAGTTGTCTTTTTCAATCAGGAGCGAGTCTCAAGCTCCCGACTGCTCTGAACTCCAGTTCCAGGCGAGTATCTGGGGACCCAGACTCATACGGGGAGAAACTGGACTGTCTGGCATCAGTCAGAACTTGAGGGTGGCTTTCTCTCAGAGGTGCTTGCAGCGATTACCGGGAAACTGACATTCGGGGCCTCTTAGGATAGGACTGAGGAGCAGCCATAGCTGCTTGCTTGGCCCTGTTAATCCCCTGAGACCCCGGCCCACCCAAGCTGTGCTCGGAGGCTTTTGCATATAAAAGGACTGGCCCTTTGCAATCTGAAAATTACCTCACAAACTGCAGTTGGATCAGAGAAAGCCAAAACAACCAAAAGAAGGCCCAAGGCCCCACAGCAGCTTGCATTGCTTCACAGCTGGGCTCCTGCTGGGTAGTCTCAGGCAGAGGCTAAATTAGCACCTCCTTAGAGATCCAAGAGCCCGTGTACCCAGTGGTCAGAGTGGGACCATCCAGATTAAAACTCCTCAGATCCATAAGGGACACACTCAGGGGGCAGACTCAGTGAGCACCAAAGCCCCACTGAAGCAAGTCTTGCCCCAGAAGGGTGTCTCCAGCACAGAAGTTGTCCCACTGCAGACACAGCTGATTCTCACAGCCAATTGGCCTGGAGGTCAATTCCTCCCAATGTTACCTACAAAAATCAAGGCTTAACTACAACAAGACTGTGCACAAAGCCCGCAAAGGGGTGCACCAAGAGTGTCCACCTCAGGTAATTGGGGAGGCTGAGCCACTGTGCCCGATAGGACACCTAGCACAGAAAGCTACTCTATTAACACAGGGAAGCATAAAAAATGCGGAGACGAAGAAACAGGTCACAACTGACAGAAATGGAGGAAAGCAAACCACTGGATATAGAGTTCAAAACCACACTTCTAAGGTTTTTCAAGAATTTTCTAGAAACCGCCAATAAATTTAGTGAGACCCTCAAGAAATCTAGTGAGACCCTCGAGGATATGAAAAAGGGCTAACTAGAAATTAAGCATACACTGACTGAAATGAAGAATATTATACAGAGTTCCAACAGCAGACTAGAGGATCGCAAGAATCAAGTCAAAGATTTGAAATAGAAGAAGCAAAAAACACCTAACTGGAAAAACAAAAAGAAAAAAGAATCCAATAATATGAAGATAGTGTAAGGAACCACTAGGACAACTTCAAGCGTACCAACGTCTGAATTTTAGGGGTGTCAGAAGAAGAGAGAGAGCAAGATATTGAAAACCTATTTCAAGAAATAATGGCAGAAAACTTCCCCCACCTGGAGAAAGAAATGGACTTACAGGTCCAGGAAGCGCAGAGAACCCCAAACAAAAGGAATCCAAAGAAGACCACACCAAGACACATCATAATTTAAATGCCAAGAGAAAAAGACAAAGAGAGAATCTTAAAAGCAGCAAGAGAAAAAAGTCAGTTACCTACAAGGGAGTACCCATATGACTGTCAGCTGATTTCTCAACAGAAACTATGCAGGCCAGAAGGGAGTGGCAACAAATATTCAAAATGATGAATACCAAGAACCTACAACCAAGATTTTTTTACCCAGCAAAGCTATCATTCAGAATTGAAGGTCAGAGAAATAGCTTCACAGATAAGAAAAAGCTAAAGGAGTTCATCACCACCAAACCAGTATTATATGAAATGCTGAAAGGTATCCTTTAAGAAGAGAAAGAAAAAGAGAAAGGTAAAGGTACAAATTATGAACAACAAATACACATCTATCAACAAGTGAATCTAAAAATCAAGTGAATAAATAATCTGATGAACAGAATAAACTGGTGAATATAATAGAATCAGGGGCATAGAAAGGGAGTGGACTGACTATTCTCAGGGGAAAAGGGGTGTGGGGGTGCGGGAAGAGACTGGACAAAAATCGTACTCTTATGGATGAGGACAGTGGTGGGGGGTAAGGGCAAAGGGTGGGGTGGGAACCAGATGGAGGAGAGCTATGGGGGGAAAAAAGAGGAACAACTATAATAATCTGAACAATAAAGATTTAATTTAAAAACAAACAAAAAAAAGGGCAGTGGACCTAAATAGATACTTTTGGAAAGAAGACAGAAGAAAGTCCAAGAGACATATGAAAACATGCTCAAAGTCACTGATCATCTAAGAGATGCAAATCAAAAGGACCATGCGGTACCATCTTACACCTGTCAGAATGGCTTTCATCAACAAATCAACAAAGGACAAGTGTTCGCGAGTATGTGGAGAAAAAGGAACCCTAGTGCACTGCTGGTGGGAATGCAGACTGGTGCAGCCACTGTGGAGAACAGTATGGAGTTTCCTCAAAAAACTAAAAATGGAACTCCCATTTGACCCAGTGATCCCACTTCTAGGAATATATCCTAAGAAACTAGAAACACCAATTAGAAAGAATATATGAACCCCTATGTTCATAGCAGCACAATTCATCATAGCTAAGATTTGGAAACAGCCCAAGTGCCCATCAGTAGATGAGTGGATTAAAAAATGTGGTATATCTGCACAATGGAATACTATGCTGTGATTAAAAAAAAGTAGTTATTACCATTTGCAACAGCATGGATGGACCTGGAGAGCATTATGCTAAATGAAATAAGCCAATCAGAGAAAGATAAATATCACATGATCTCACTCATTTATGGAATATAATGAACAACATAAACTGATAAACAAAAACAGATTCAGAGACAGGGAAGCATCTATCAGACTGTCAAACCGTAGAGGGAAGGTAGGGGAGCGTGTCGGTAAGGGGTAGAGATCAACCAAAAGACTTATATGCAAGGAGAGAGACCAAGATGGCGGCGTAGGTAAACACTGGAGACCGCTGCCGCAAACAACCATTTCAAAAATACAACTAAAAGACAGAACGGACATCACCCAGAACCACAGGAAGGCTGGCTGAAGAGAGACTCTACAACTAGAAGGAAAGAGAACAGCAAACCGAGGCTCAGAGGAGGCGCAGTGTGGAAAATACAAAGGTACCGAGGTGCCCGCGAAAGCGGGCTGGTGGCTGAGCAGTTGTCGTTTTCGGTCAGGAGTAAGTCTCAGACTCTGGGCTCCAGATCTGGGCCAGTCTCTAGGGACCCAAACTCAAACGGGAGAAGCGGGATTATCCGGCATCAGTTGGAACCTGAGGGCAGCTTTCTCTCCGAGGTTTGCAGCGGCTGCCGGGGTTCTGAGAAGCAGAGCCTCTGGGAACGGGACTGAGAGCGGCCATAACTGCTCCCTCCGCCCGCCCTGTTGAGCCCGCCCTGCCCAAACCCTGCGCACAGCCATTTGCCGATCGCCTCAGGCAAAGGCTGGATTAGCTCCTCCCCAGAAGGCAGACATTTTCTACACAGCTGATTCCTACAGCCAGTCGGCCTGGTGGTCAAATCCCTCTAGTGTTAACTACAACAAGGCTTGGCTAGAACAAGACTGCGCACAAAGACCACAAGGGGGTGCACCAAGAAAGCATAAAAGATGCGGAGACAAAAAAACATGACAGAAATGGAGGATATGGAGCTAAGAATCGCAATTTTGAGGGCTTGCTATAAACTTGTGCAGAGCCTCACGAAAACTAATGAGACCTTCGATGCTACGATAAAGAAATTAGAAAGTAAGCATACACGGACTGAAATAAAGAAGATTATACCAAATAGCAGACCAGAGGAGCACAAGAATCAAACCAAAGATTTGACAAAAAACACCCAACTGGAAAAGCAAAATGAAAAAAGAATCCGAAAGTGTGAAGATAGTGTAAGGAGCCTCTGGGACAGCTTCAAGCGCACTAATATCAGAATAATAGGGGTGCCAGAAGATGAGAGACAGCAAGATATTGAAAACCTATTTGAAGAAATAATGGCAGAAAACTTCCCCCACCTGGTGAAAGAAATGGACTTACAGGTCCAAGAAGCGAAGAGAACCCCAAACAAAAGGAATCCAAAGAGGACCACACCAAGACACATCATAATTAAAATGCCAAGAGCAAAAGACAAAGAGAGAATCTTAAAAGCAGCAAGAGAGACTCAATTACCTACAAGGGAATACCCATACGACTGTCAGCTGATTTCTCAACAGAAACTTTGCAGGCCAGAAGGGAATGGCAAGAAATATTCAAAGTACTGAATACCAAGAACCTACAACCAAGATTACTTTATCCAGCAAAGCTATCATTCAGAATTGAAGGTCAGATAAAGAGCTTCACAGATAAGGAAAAGCTAAAGGACTTCATCACCACTAAACCAGTATTATATGAAATGCTGAAAGGTATCCTTTAAGAAGAGGAAGAAGAAAAAGGTAAAGATACAAATTGTGAACAACAAACATGCATCTACCAACAAGTGAATCTAAGAATCAAGTGAATAAATAATCTGATGTACAGAATGAACTGGTGATTACAATTAATCAGGGACATAGAAGGGGAATGGACTGACTATTCTTGCGGGGGGGGGGGTGGAAGGGGAATGGGAGATGCAGGAAGAGAATGGACAAAAATCGTGCACCTATGGATGAGGACAGTGGGTGGGGAGTGACGGCGGAGGGTGGGGCGGGAACTGGGAGAAGGGGAGTTATGGGAAAAAAAGAGGAACAAATGTAATCAGAACAATAAAGATTTAATTTAAAAAAAAAAGACTTATATGCAAGCATATAAGCCTAACCAATGGACACAGACAACAGGGAGGTGAGGGCATGAGTAGGGGGACTGGGGGTAATGTGGGGATAAGGATACATATGTAATAACTTAATCATTAAAGAAATTTTAAAAAAAAGAAAATGGCTAGTCAAGTATGTAAACAAATAAGCAGAAAATAAATTTTAAAAATAAATAAATAAAATAAAATAAGGTTTATTCTCTAACTTCATTTATCCTTGGATGTGTTCAGCAAATGACACTAATTGGATTTCTGCTATCAGTCTCCCTGAATACATTGATATAAGCTATTTACCATGTGGTTATACCCTTAGTTTAGGGAGGCAAAATGCAAATGATTTATTCTTAAGTGCCCTTGACTTTGGGAAGATAGGATTTACTAGATGGCTCCGAATTGCTGTTTAACCATCTCAATTTCCCTATTCCACTTGTCTTGGCTTACTGGCCTGTGTCATTTATACAATTTCCTGTAACATTTCTCCTCACAAAATTCTACAACTTGCACAATGTTTCTACAACTTTCACAAAACTTTCTTCAGAAACCTTACAACTTTCAGAAATAGCCAGTTCTAGAAACCACTTTCTTTTTCCTTCAAATGCATCTCCATGCCTCATGCTTTCCATTGCATCAAAATCATAATCTCTTTCCCATTAGTTAGAATTCTTGACCCTTAGAAACCTTAATTTTTAAGGGACATGTAAGTAATGAACATTCCTCAGATTAGCAGTACATTCACATTTTAAGAGCTATTTCAAATAAAATACAAGACATTCATTAACAGATTCAAATCAGTCCTCTAGATTTTCCATATGAGGCAAATTCAGATTAATTAATATTTCAGCATCCTGTTATTTCAAAATACCTAGATATTTAATAATTTTTACTATTTAATTCAGCAAACTCCAAAGTTTTAAGTTACCAGCGACTTTGGAAAACTATGTTTAGGCATATATAATGAAAGAGCTTTATCATATACCCTTCATTTTAGTTATATTTATTTTGACTTGACAATGTTGAGATTTTAAAGCCAATTATTATTACCCAAGGCATTTTCTTGGAAAATTTTGTAACAGAGATAACTCACTGTTCTTCAGTGGCTTTAATATTAAAGTACTATTTATTTATTTTTTTACAAAAATAGGAGTGACCCAAACACTGCTATTTCTGTAGCCTGCTGGAGGGCACTTCTACAGGTCTAATTCTCCTAGGAAAAAGACTTGGGGGGTTTAAATGACTATTTTCTTTCTGAGTAGACTAACAACATGAAATATTACATATAAGAAGAGATCATAAAAACAGAAAAAGAAAAAACCCTACAGCAATTAAATAAGTACTCATAAAAGAGCAAACTAAAGTCCCCCAAAGATAAGAAAGCGCATCAATAACCAAGTTACATTATAGACAGACAAGAACTTTCACTAGCAAACAAATTAAACCGAACAACAATGACACATAAAGCAACAATCAACAAACACTCATATACAATATTTACAGGTGTGTATAACACACAGACAAGAGTTAAATAGAGTCCTTTCCATGGATCTTTCATAAGATGATTATAGTGCCTGGGACTTATAGCCAGAACTAGGGGCCCAGTGCACAAAAATTTGTGCACTCGAGGGGAGTCCCTCAGCCCGGCCTGCGCCCATTCACAGTCCAGGACCCCTTGGGGGATGTCTACCTGTTGACTTAGGCCCACTCCTCAGGGGATCAGGCCTAAGCTTGCAGTCAGACATCCTTCTGGCAGCCAGGGAGCCCTCGGGGGATGTCTAACTAAAGGCTTAGGCCCCCTAGGGATCGGGTCTAAACCGTTAGCTGGACATTCTTAGTGCTGCCACGGAGGTGGGAGAGGCTCCTGCCACCACCACTGCGCTGGCCAGCCATGAGCCAGCTTTTGGCTGAGTGGCACTCCCCATATGGAAGTGCACTGACCACTAGGGAGCAGCTCCTGCATTGAGCGTCTGCCCCCTGGTGGCCAGTGCGCATCATAGCAACCAGTCATTCTGCCATTCAGTCAATGTGCATATTAGCCTTTTATTATTATTATTATATAGGATGTTCCTATTTCCCCCCTTTCGTCCCCTCTACCCAGCTCTTGCCCCCCACTTCTCTCTGGCCATCACCATACTGTTGTTTGTGTCCATGGGTTGTGCATATATTTTCTTTGGCTAATCCCTTCTTTAAATTCACTTCTTTAAATTTTTATTTTCAGATAAGTGCTTATAACTGCACTATTATATATTTCCTATTATATAATTTAGAATTAAGATATTTTTTTAAAAATATATTTTATTGATTTTTTACAGAGAGGAAGGGAGAGGGATAGAGAGTTAGAAACATCGATGAGAGAGAAACATCGACCAGCTGCCTCCTGCACACCTCCCACTGGGGATGTGCCCGCAACCAAGGTACATGCCCTTGACCGGAATCGAATCTGGGACCCTTCAGTCCGCAGGCCGACGCTCTATCCACTGAGCCAAACCGGTTTGGCAAATTAAGATATTTTTTAATTGAACCCTTGTAAATTTTAGCACAATTTAATAAATTAAGCTATAAGCAATTAGGAGATTTTTCATGTAATGCAGATTCATTTCAATTAATATTTTATTAATTTTTAATTTTTTAATATTTTAATTTGAAATAATCTCATACATGTAAAAAAACTATAAAATACTACAGCATATTATATGTACCCTTCACCCAATTTCTTAGGTGTTAATAATTTAAACATAACCATTATACAGCTAACAAAATTTGGAATATATTTTTCTTATAATCTCTTTAATGTTACTTAATCCATTTACTTTGTTTTTGTTAATCTTCACCCAAGGATATTTTTTCATTGAATTTTAGAGAGAGTGAAGGGAAAGGGAGAGACACATTAATTGGTTGCCTCCTGCACATGCTCTGATAGGGACTGGGGATCAAGCCAGCAACTGAGGTACATGCCCTTGACTGGAATCAAACTTGGGACCCTTCAGTTCACAGGCTAATGCTCTATCCACTGAGCAAAACAGACTGCAGCTTAATTCATTTACTTTTAATCTATATGTGTCTTTATATTTAAAGTGGGTTTTGTTTTTGATTCACCCTCATAATCTGTCTTTTAATTGGTGCATTTATGCCACTGACTTTCAGAGTGCTTACTGATAGAGTTACTACCATAGCAGGCGGCTTCTGGGGCTTCTGGGGCCAGCCTGCCCTGTATGGGCTGTCCCTCCCTGCCTGCAGTATGCAAATTAGCTGCCATCTTTGTTGGCAGTTAATTTGCATATCACGCTGATTAGCCAATCATCCCAAAGGTATGGTCAATTACCATGTTTGTCTATTATTAGATAGGATGAGCCCAGAGGTCTGCCAGGTGGGGTGGCCAGTGAACACCCACAAACAGCCTGTTGTTCACAGATCTCATCCTATTCTGCTCTCCAAAGCAAATATTGACTGGCGTCCAAAGTCATTTTAGCCAAAATCTGCCAGTCCCAAGGCACCATGATAATGTTCAGACAAAGCATTAAGGAGTCCTTGTGTAAATGGACTGTTAGCCCCATTTTCTCTCATTGATGAGCCTTCCCACACCAGAGGCAGAGGATCGGGGACCTTAGGTATTACAGGATTTACAGGCTCTACTTTAGGAGTGGGGGATGGTGATAAATCCTCCTGGCATTCTGTAGGCTTTTGATCTTCAATATGAAGTGGGCATAGTGCAGCACAAACAAGAGCCCACATAGTTAAAGATGACAAAGGCACTCATTTTCCCTGAGCCTGATTTCTCTTTAAATCCCTGCCTACTTTTTCCCAGAGATCAATATTTAATGTTCCATCATCAGGGAAACAAGGACTATAAATTATAGGCACCATTTGCTTTTAATAATTTTTTTAAGCAACAGAGAGATGTTACTCTGTGGACAGTTGCTGTCCCAATGTGAAACCTTAGCTGAAAAACAATTCCCTTGAACTTGGAAATCCCAACTGGCTCCAATGACTTACTGCGCAGTTACTTTTGTTTCCTTCCTCTTCATTTTCAAGGGTTCCACCGTGTCTCATTATGTTCCCTGGTCGTCACACAAGGGCACCACCAGCCGAGGTGTTTTCCCGAGGTCATGTCTCGCAACACCAATGAATGAGCTATGTGGACCAGAAGATTTAAGCAAAAGAGGGGAAAACGTATTACAAGCAGATTCAGACTCCCCACAAGGGGAGGAGAACCCAACAGTGGGCTGCCGTTAAAGCCTTGTAGTCCAGGTGTATATATTTTCTACAAGCCTGCTTTATGTCTACCTGTGTCCTCACCTGATTGATTCCCTCAATTGTTTTTGCCCAGCAACGGACCTGAAATTTCCCTGTTTCTATGTGTTCTTTCTCTGTTCCTATGCTGAACTTTTTCTGTTTCTATGCGTTCGTACATCTTGTTTACCGCAGGCCCTCCTTTGGTTTCCCATACCTCCTACTTTGAGTCCAGAAACATTTTATTATTTTTGCTTGGTTGGTTCCTGTGGTTAGGCTGGCTCAAATTGCCATGTCCGGCCCTGCCTATGTTTCACCTGCCTTTGTTTTCCACTGGATCCCTGCCCTATCTGCCTGTGTTTCAAGTTAACCCTCTCACCAGGGCTGATCAGCAGCCCCTGAAAGATGGATGAACAGATTACTCAAACACAGTTGGACTGTGCAAGAGTGGGCTAAGGGGCCCCTGGCTTTAGTAGCCAGAGCAGCCTCTATTGCCTGCCTCATTAAGCCTTTATTAGAATTTTTATCTTTAGATACAATCAGTATGGTGATTAATCTTGGGAGGATACATGTTTACATTGTCCTCTAGGCAAAGGCATCCAGGGATTGAGCATAAGGATTCCAGTAAACACCCGGGGGTCTGCATATGCACAGGATTGTTTGGAAAGGTCAAAGAATAATTAGGGGTGCTGCCTTAGACATTCTCCTATGTCTCCCCTAAGTTAGAATTCCAATAAACAGGGCAGGCGGCTTTCCACACATTTCCCTTTTATCAGAATGTCCTCATTACAACTTTCCAATCATGTCTCATGTGCTCCCCAACAGCACTCTGTTGTAAATTTATTTTCTATATAAAATAAATATTATCTCATTGCCAACCATCTCCATTAGAATCTAGAAGACCATGAAATAGGCTTTGCAAGATCAAGCAAAGCACTTAGACCCCCCAAAACATTGTTTTGGCTTCTAGTTTAAGAACTCCTGGAGAAATAAAATTTTACATAACAGTTTGGAGAAAACACACTATATAATCCTTTTCAGTCAAAGGCAGTTCTAAAAAGGGAAGCAGATTACTTATAAGTGTGAAAAATAAATGTTTCTAATTTTACCTACTTCTTTGTCCAACTTTCTAACTTTTGCAGTTTTTTTAATAACACATATTTAAAAGAGTATATTTTCTGTAATGCAAAAATAACCCAAGAAAAAAATCATCCTGAGTTTTCAATCTACTAAATTAAATTCTTAGTAAGTAATCAATCTACTCCCCTCCTTTGTTTTATGCACATCATTTCCAAGGATAATGTCAGTAAAATATAATGAAATTCAAGAGGGAGTCAATAGCCACATCCTAGATTCCATTCTGAAATGTAGCTAAAATATCAATGAATCTAGTTGTATATTTCATTAATTAGACAAATGATATCCAATAACATCACATAAATGCACACAGTTTATTATGTTTATAGGCATTCATTTAAATAATTATTTACATTGTATAAATTTTAGTAGCTTTCATAAAGGGCATGTGTCCAGAGTTCAATATTTAAGTACACTTCCAAAGAAACATTAAAGAGTTACATTTTTCCCCCAGAATCTAAAGTGAGTGTGAAATGTAACAACACAAACTTTTGCCAGGTTTAGGAACTGGCAAACATTCAAGAACCTACAATAGCCTGGCACAGCAGGAAGGGCAAAAGGTGTGCCTTGAGAGGCACAGCAAAGCACACAAAAGTCCAAGGGAAGAGGCAATATGAGGACCCTGAATGTTTACAGCAAAGCTAGTGTCTGCAGCATGAATGAAACATGGTAATATAGTTGAGAAAAACAATTAATTCATTAAATCATGCAGTCTAATACAGTGTTTCTATTGCTTATGATAGAAATTTGATTTGGGGTGGCCATATATCAAAACAGGTCATTTTTACATCTCCAAAGGATGTCTAAAATTATTTCTAAAATATGAACTGACATAGAGAACTCTATTTTCAAAAAAGTAATCAGTCTTAAAATTCAACTACCCAGTAGTGCTAAGGTATCACCAGGTGCCTAGGATGTACCAGAGATCAACCTAGTCATAGCAGAGTGTATTCTGAGGACATTTCAAAGGTAATTTTTGTAAGTAATATTAAACCAATGATAAAAGACCCTGAATGACAGTCAAATTCAATTAGATTAAAACTTCAAGCATAGAGAAACCAAGATGGCAGCATAGGTAAACACCGGAAATTGCTGCCTCCCACAACAACTTCAAAAATACAACGAAAAGACAAAATGGACATCATCCAGAACTACAGGAAGGCTGGCTAAGTGGAAATTCTACAACTAGAAAGAAAGAGAGAAGCACACTGAGACCCAGAGGAGCTGCAGAAGTAAAGTGCAGAGGTACCGAGGCTCGAGCACGCGCGGAAAGGGGCTGGCACCTGAGGACGCAGCTGTCTTTTTGAATCGGGAGGGAGTCACAAGCTCCCGACTGCTCTGAACTCTGGTTCTGGGAAGTCTCTGGGGACCCAGGACTCATAAGAGGAGAAACTGGACTGTCTGGCAGCAGGCAGAACTCGGAACTTGAGGGCGGCTTTCCCTCAGAGGTGCTTGCAGCAATTACAGGGACACTGAGACGCGTGGCCCCTTAGGGCAGGGCTTAGGATCAGCCATAGCTGCTTGCTCCGCCTTTTGATTCCCTGAGACCCCGCCCCACCCAGGCTGCGGCAGAGGCTTTTGCATATGAATGCCCTGGCCCTTTGCAACCTGAAAATTACCTAACAAATTGCAGCTGGGCCAGACAGACCCAGAACTTCCAAGAGAAGGCCAAGGCCCCACAGCAGCTTGCGTTGTTTCACAGTTGGGCCTCATCTGGGCACCTCCAAACTCCAAAAAAGGAAGGGGAATCTGCAGTTCTCTTCGTAGCTCCTGCTGGGTAACCTCAGGCAGAGGCTAAATTAACACCTCCTTAGATCCAAGAGCCAGTGTACCCAGTGGCCAGAGAGGGACCATCCAGATTACAACTCCTCAGATCCATAAGGGACACACTCAGGGGGAAGACTCAGTGAGCACCAAAGCCCCACTGAAGCAAGTCTTGCCCCAGAAGGGTGTCTTCAACACAGAAGTTCTCCCACTGCAGACACAGCTGATTCTCACTGCCAATTGGCCTGGAGGTCAATTCCTCCCAGTAATCCTACAACAATCAAGGCATAACTACAACAAGACTGTGCACAAAGCCCACAAGGGGTTGCACCAAGAGTGTCCACCTCAGGTAATTGGGGAGGCTGAGCCACTGGGCCCTACAGGACACCTAGCACACAAAACCACTCTACCAACACAGGGAAGCATAAAAAATGCGGAGACGAAGAAACAGGTCACAACTGACAGAAATGGAGGAAAGCAAACGACTGGATATAGAGTTCAAAACCATGTTTATAAGGTTTTTCAAGAATTTTATGGAAACCGCTGATAAATTTAGTGAGACCCTGGAGGATATGAAAAAAGACCAACTAGAAATTAAGCATACACTGACTGAAATAAAGAATAATATACAGAGATCCAACAGCAGACAAGGGGATCGCAAGAATCAAGTCAAAGATTTGAAATACGAAGAAACAAAAAATACCCAACCAAAAAAGAAAAAAGAATCCAAAAATATGAAGATAGTGTAAGGAGCCTCTGGGACAACTTCAAGCGTACCAACATCAGAATTATAGGGGTACCAGAAGAAGAGAGAGGGCAAGATATTGAAAACCTATTTGAAGAAATAATGACAGAAAACTTCCCCAACCTGGTGCAACAAATAGACTTACAAGTCCAGGAAGCACAGAGAACCCCAAACAAAAGGAATCCAAAGAGGACCACACCAAGACACATCATAATTTAAATGCCAAGAGAAAAAGACAAAGAGAGAATCTTAAAAGCAGCAAGAGAAAAAAGTCAGTTACCTACAAGGGAGTACCCATATGACTGTCAGCTGATTTCTCAACAGAAACCATGCAGGCCAGAAGGGAGTGGCAAGAAATATTCAAAGTGATGAATAGCAAGAACCTACAACCAAGATTACTTTATCCAGCAAAGCTATCATTCAGAATAGAAGGTCAGATAAAAAGCTTCACAGATAAGAAAAAGCTAAAGGAGTTCATCACCACCAAACCAGCATTATATGAAATGCTGAAAGGTATTCTTTAAGAAGAGGAAGAAGAAAAAGGAACTCTTACCATTTGCCACAGCATGGATGGAACTGGAGAGCATTATGCTAAGTGAAATAAGCCAGTCAGAGAAGGATAAATACCACATGATCTCACTCATTTGTGGAATATAATGAACAACATAAACTGATGAACAAGGACTGATCCAGAGATGGAGAGGCATTGATTGGACTGTCGGGCCTTGGAGGGAAGGTAAGGGAGGGTGGGGGTAAGGGGGAAAGATCAACCAAAGGACCAATGGACACAGACAACGGGGGGTGGGGGGGAGGCGGTGAGGGCATGAGCGGGGGAGGGGGGAGGGGGGTAACGTGGGGATAAGGACACATATGTAATATCTTAATCAATAAAAAATATATTTAAAAAAAAAAAAAAACTTCAAGCATTGTAATTACTGTAAATTCTCAAGCCAAAGAAAGGCCCAATGAAAGCAATGTTTTTAGATAGATTAATTTGGCAAAAGTGTGTAGTGAACTTTGAACTGGAGATAAATAAATCTGAGAAATAAGTGACAAGTCTATGACAACAAATCAGTTGAGGGCCATAGCTGTGGGATTACGAAGAATGGGACATTATAAAGGAAGAGTAGACAGCACTCTATGGTGGAGAGGAAATAGTCAACGATAACTCATGATGTATCCCTTAGTAGATTGGAGAAAGGTCTGCTACCCACTGTAAAGAGGGGTGGGGAGATTGAAGGAAGATCTGGATGAGAGGGAGGCTTAATGTGAGATATCTGAATTTGAGCTAATAGTGGGTGTGCATGTGAAAATGTCTTATTGGCATCTGGAAAGAGGAAGCTGGAACTAGAGTGTTCAGTGAAACATGACAATAAAGTAATATGAAAAGTTTCATGAGCAGCTGATTTGTAGAATTCAGTATCTTATCTGTATAGAACTTACTGTGTATGCCAGTAGCTACAGTGGTCACTGAAAGGAAGGTGAAAATAATCTTCACTTATTTACTCAAATATTTTTTTATTATGAATGACATATTACATTTATTCTAGCTCAATTACTTCTAACCCCACTCCCATTAAGAAAGTTTACAAGTAAAATTTAAAGTATGTGAGAAAGGCAATTCAGAATATCTAGGGCATGTGTGCTGTCTTCTTTTATGTTAGAAATTACTTATATATTGAAAAACAAAGATAGGCTACTTTCATATCATGGAAAATATCAGTGTAATTCTTTCTTCACAATTTGATAACACATTTTATATCTCCATAAATTTAATAACACATTCCATCTTTTAAAAATAACTGTTCCAGCCCTAGCTGGTTTGGCTCGGTGGATAGAGCATCAGCCTGTGGATGGAAAAGTCATGGGCTTGATTGCAGTCAAGAGCATGTACCTCGGTTGCAGGCTCCTCCCCAGGCCGGGCCTGGTAAGGGTGTGTGCAGGAGGCAACCAATCAATGTGTTTCTCTCACATTGATATTTCTCTCTGTCTTTCCCTCTCTCTTCTACTCTCTCTAAAAATCAATGGGAAAATGTCCTCAGTAAGGATAAAAATAAAAATAAATAAAAAATACCTGTTCCAGCCCTAGCTGGTTGTTCAGTGGTTAGAGCTTTGGACCACACACCAAAGGATGGTGGGTTCAATTTCCAGTCAGGGGCATATACCTGGTTTGTGGTTCCCTCCCTGTCCTGGTTGGGGCATGTGTAGGAAGCAACCAGTCGATATCTCTCTCACATCCATGTTTCTCTCTCTCTCTCTCTCTCTCCCACTACCCCCTTCCTTCCACTTTCATTGAAAAAAAAACTGGTATAAGCTCTCACCTGTCATAATAGCTATCATCAACAAATCAACAAATGACAAGTGCTGATCAGTCGTTACATGTGAGGGCATCCCAACCATTTGCATATTACCCTTTTATTAGTATAGATTAGTTTCCACTGTTCAATTGATAGAAAATGAAGTTCCAATGAAAATAAAAATAACAAAGTGGAGCAATTTTTTAGAAATTACATATTCATACCTAACCCATTCTTGACACATCTTTTAGAGTGAATATATTTAAAAAGAGAGAGAGAGAAGGAAGGAAGGGTAAGCAAACACAAGAACCTTATTCTCAAGGCAGAGGGCATGATGTCTGCAGCATTAGAGAGAATGTAGTTAATTCCAAATTGTAAATTCCACTAAGGGCTGAAACAGTCATTTCAAAATAAGGACACATAAAATAAATTCCATTTTCTGTGCAGTCTTAGGAGTTTAATTTGAATATGAGGAATTATCTATAATAATAAAAGTGTAATATGTTAATTAGACCAGACAGCCAAACGACCTTTCAGATGTTATTCTGGACATCCTTCCAGATGAAGCTGAGGCAGCGGGGGCCAAGGCAGAGGTGGTTAGGGGCGATCAGGCAGGCATTTGAGTGGTTAGGGGTGATGAGGCAGGCAGGCAGAAGCAGTTAGGGGTGATCAGGCAGGCAAGCAGGATTGGGCCTAAACCAGCAGTCAGACATCCTCCGAGGGGTCTTGGATAGTGAGAGGCCTGGCTGAGGGCCCCCTCCCATGCACAAATTTCATGCACTGGGCCTCTAGTATATAATATAAATCATTTTATTGTAGATTTCATGTTATTTTATATTGGTATTTTTATTATAATTAAGAACAGTCTATAGGAAAAGAAGTGTTTAATCAAACCCTTACAACAGAGGACTTCAGAGTCACGGTGGACAACATGCAGCTGTGCAATCCAGCCAACTGGTCCCCTGTAAAAGCTGGGTCTGGGGAAAGGAGGAAGGGAACTGACTTACCTCGAAATAATAATGTAAAATACAAACCTGACAGTGACAGAAGCAGTCTGGCAAATGAAAATAGCTTCTTTATCCTTAATTACATTACTTAATTTCCCCCATAATGGAGAATAAATAATATATTCATAAATATAGGAAGGAGAAACTATGGTGAATGCCATGAGTTACTAAAGTTAGACTCATTTGTTTAGTCTGAGATTGCTGAAACTCGACAGAGTAATGTTTCCTGTTTGTGCAAAAACAAGTTTATTCTTAGAGTAAAACCATTAAAGAAATGACCATTCCAGAAAAACTAATTTTCTGGGTAGACTATAGACCAATCTGCAGCATATGTTTTAATGCAGTGTTACCAAAATCTGTGTTAAGTTCTAATTAAAAAGTTAGTGCTTACAACTGATCAGCTTCTCTGCCTCCTTCCACACTTCACTCCAACTTCCTTCTTAGAGAAACTCTTCCTGCTTAAATGAACTCACATTTAAGTTCATTCCTCAGAAAGACAGCCCAAGAGGAAGAGAAAAAGGAAGAAACTTGTATACTTATATTACCTTGTTGACTTCCATGATATTAAAGACATTGAGAAACTTTATGAGAAAACCATGATATCCTAACACCAATATTCATGCATAACTGCAATATCCGACTTTTTCATAGAATCTAACTCAAGTCCTTCAAATGCATAGACATGATTTAAAATACATTCTTTGCTTCATTAAACCCTCCAAAACTCCATTAAAAACCCAGTTGTATACCTGAAGCCACTTCTTCCTTTCTCAAAGACACCATTTGTATGCCCTTAAATCTGGCAGAGAGTCAATAGTTGTGAAAACAATAATCTGTAAGAGATGGCCCAACCTTCCTCATGGATCATAGAGGTGCCTGATGTAGCCAAGGTCCCTTTACACTCTGAGCACCTAATCCTCTCTTCCGTACTAAGATTGGACCCAAATTAGCTGATATGTCTTGATTTCCCAACCTCACTGAAGCATAGCTATAATAATTAAGTACTTTAAGACTCTCTGCTACATGGAAGGGAAGATTCTGTCTCTGGTAGTGCTAGAGAAATCTTCACTCTGCTCCAGAATATTAAGACACCCAGTTCCTAGCACCACATACAGCTCTTAATTCCAATTCTACAGTAGCACTTTATCTTCCTAGTCACTTATACTACAGATGTGTACTGTGCACCTGCTGGCATTGTGCTAGATAATAGAGACACAAAGGAGAATGGGCCAGAAACATGTCATGGAGAAAAGAAAAAAGTGAGAACAGATAATAAATAAGTAAACAAAAAAAATAATTTCAGAAAAATAAGTGCTTTAGAGGCGATAAAACAGGGTAATTAGTACTTTGAATGTGATGTGGGGTTATTTTAAATAGAGTGGTCAGGAAGGCCTAAGTAGGTGACATTTGGGCTGAAATGGAATGCAAGCCACATAAGGAGCCCAGGTAAAACCCCTCTCACAATTAAAATCGCAAGAAGAGCAAGGGAAGGCTTTATAAGACCCTAGGCAAGCCTAGGGTCCTTCCCTGGAGCCTCTGCCTTCCAGACATCCAATCTCATGAACACTGATTTTCTGACCTGCCTACACCTGCCCACTCACAAATTCCTCCCATGTTGAGTCCAAGCCCTAAGGATTCTCAGCAGTGTCAGAAGAGTCAGCACCCAGCTATTGATCAACATTCCAAGAACCACATTAGCGTTATTCTACAAGTTGATGTAGAAATGGTTTTTGGGTGTCTTCCCAGCCAGAAGTTAGATCTGTGCTCAAATTACACTTACAGCAATACACTGAAACAAGAAATAGGGAGAAACTGGTGTTTACCAGTATCTTGGAATTCATTCCTTGGCGACATTCATGCTGTTGGAGTATGAGACACATAATAAGTACTTTCTTTTGTTTTTTAAATAAACTAGCATGAGTCACTCTCTGTTCCTTATGATCAAAGAATACTAGCCATAATACTCCCTCCACTTGTCCCACCCAGTACCATGAAAGTATTTCCACTTAATGCCAGTTCTGAACTATGTACACAGTGATTTAATATAATGATGAGGGACCAAACTTGGTCAGCTTTCCCACCCATTTTCTTCCTGATGGTAGAGAAGTTTCACTAGACACTGCCATTTCTTACATGCTAGTGGCTTATACTGTTTTCCAAATATAATACTAGAAGCATCTAGCTCTCAAATTGCCCTGCTGCTGTTTATATCATACCTTTCATCTGATGACTGTGACCTTTGATAATAACATGTTCATTTCCCTGGTTCTGTCTTGTTTGCATGTTTTTCTTTCTTTTTTTTTTTTCCCAAGGCAAATATCTTTACTCCTGCAGAAGGGTGTGCAGCACATGGTATGGAAGACATCACTCTCACAATCTGGGACTGCTGGCTTCCAACCGCTCGCCTGCCTGCCTGACCAGTCAGACATCCCCTGAGGGTCCCTTCCTTTGTGTGTGTGTGTATGTGTGTGTGACCCATAAGCTCCCCCTCTTTTGGGATGTCCATACTGTTGTGGCCTCTGTTTCTGGCCCTCTAGGCCAACCCTTCCCTGGGCCACTTGTTCTACAGTTGTGAGCATTATGTTAGCTTTCTGTTTCTGCCTCTCTCATCTCTACATATATAGACCTTCTGAGCCTCTTCTACATTTCTATCCTTTCAGTTCTCTAGCTTTTGTAGTTTTATTGAGATGTCAGGCCAACTATTGGTGACAAAATGTAATTTTAATATTCCTTGGCCCAACGGGTCCTCAGGGTTTGGCCCAGAGTACTTTCTCATTTAATCTTTTAGTCTTGGTAAAATTCAGAAGGCCCTTCTTCTTTGCCTTGCTGAATATTAAAGGCTTTATTTAGGTTCTGAGACCAGGGAACTGCTTCCTTAATCCCTTTAATTATTAGTTTCCTGAGATCTCTCATGTGTCCCCTATGGGCCTCATTGGTATGTTCCCACTGGGGCTCCTGGGTTTGGAAATTTTACATCTGATGAAAGTACTCCAGGGTCAACCAGGTGCTCCCTTTCCCAGATGACCATAGCCAACCTTTGAATCATTCCCCTTTCTTCTCCTGAGAATCGTATTCCCAAGAGAGACATTAACTTGTTCTACATATACACCTGTAGGCCCCAAAATGGGTCTAGCTGGTCAGCTAAGCCACATGGGTCTTCCAGCAGAGGCTTTAACTCCTTTTTTTTTTTTTCACTGTTCCAACTCCTTTTGCAACCTAGAAAAGGTGGTTTCTGGCAGCGCAGAGGCCTCTGGCTGGTTGGAGTCTTATCAGGACAACCCTCTTCCTGAGGGGAAGTTAGTATTGCAAACTGGCTATCTTGGATGTTCCCTCAGATTGTCCCCTGGTTGCATAGGGAGGGAAAGGCAAGGCAAGGGATCCCATTTCTCTGTCTGCCCTTGTTCTCTTTTAGTTTTCTCTACCTTTACAAGGAAAAGGATGACTGGCTTCTTCCCCCAACAGAGAGCACAGTGACTGGACTTCTATCATTAACATATTTATAATTATCACTGAAAAGCTTTATCATAAACCCTTTATTGTAGTTACTAGTACATCTATTTATTATATCTTAAAAACTTTGAGATTTTAAAGCCAATTATTAACCAAAGAATTTTCTTGACTAATTTTATAACAGGGATAATGCACCAGCCTTCAGTGGTTTTAATGTGAAAGTACTATTTTATTTATTTTATTTTTCTTTATAAAAACAGAGTGCCCCTCTCCCCCCTTTACTGCTAGAGGGTACTTCTACAGATCTGTTCCTCCCAGTGTTATGGGGAAAAAATAGAACATTTGGGGACTAGTTGTGATTATGAGAAATATTAATTATGCTGTTAACTATGATTGCCCTGTCTGTTCAAAGAAAGAATATACCAACCTGGCTGGGAGTCATACGTGCCTGAGACCTGGGAGTCAACCTTAGAATGCAGTCCATTCTCATTCAAGAACTGCCCATTATCATGGGAACATTAACCTTGTTGCCCAACCCAGCCTGTATAGCTTACTTCCCCATGCCTATAATCCCTACTTCCCCATGTAATCTTTGTCCCTATATTCATAAACCAGGGAAGAGTAAACTAAAGTCCCTAAAAGATAGAAAGCCAAAATACACACAGACAGAAAACTCACTAGCTAAGAGTTTCTGGTGGCTGAAGCCCTGAGAGGGAGAGCAGGAAGAGTCCCCAAGATGAAGAATTCTTGGCAGCTTCTGGGATGTTCTTGCAATCTGTCACGTGTTCAGTCCCTCCACACATAACTGGGCTTCCCCAAAGCAGGACTTGCCCCATCTTTAAACAAATTAAACAAACAACAAAGAGACATAAAACATCAACAGAAACACTTTTATACAGGTGAGCACAACACACTAAAAGTTTGAACCACAGAATGCCTTGCATTAAAAAAAAAATCACCAAAGTAGAGCAATGTCTTCTGTCCCTAGTTCCAGAACTGCCCCTCCCCAGAATCTCAGCATTCTCCAGTGAACTATTTTAGGGGAATGTATTCCCTAGGCTTAGAATATTTTTGTTTCCCATCCTCGGAATGTCCTTTGTGACTATGTACTCAACCCTCCATGTTGGAGGTTTCTCATACTCCCTGAGATCCATTTCATCCCTCTCTGGCCATGTCCCTTGCAGGAGAACAGAACCACAGATCAGAACTTGGCACTCGTTTTATGTCCAAGACACATCCCAGTCCCATATACCCGACTTACGAGGATACCCAATCATCAAAGTAGTACTCAGTCCAATTTCCCACCTTGAATCATGCATGAGGTTACCTGAATGTTGTATTTCTTGCTTGGGCCATTCATGCATTGCTAGCTGACTCTCAATCCTGAGCTCATAGTCAGCCCTGGGGGTAATTTCTGTCTCTCCTCACCAAGGCCACTGTAACTTGGCAGTGGGGTGCACCTCCTCAGGAGAGGGATCTAATTGTCCCTTGTGTTGAAAAATGGTATCCCGGATGTGCCCCCAAATTGTTAGAAATAAGGCGAGTCCCCAAATTTAGGGGTCCTGGTAGAACACAAAGCATACTCGGGAGCCAGGCAGCAAGGCAAATATCTTTACTCCTGCAGGAGGGTGTGCACACACATGGTCTGGAAGCACACACACCTGTATTTTTTTTTAACGTTCACTTTGACATTAGTCTTTTCTTTCTTATAGATATTTTAACAAACTTTCTTATAATATTTGCCTTGATGTCTTTTAATGCTTCTCAATGGGTACAATTGGAGCAAAATACCCTTGCTCTGTTCTTTGATAAGAAATAACGTGTAAAAGAAATGTCACATTTTCCTTCCCACTTGTAAATTTAGTGCAATGTATTTGTTAGGTATTATAGACAACATCAAATTTAACCTCAAGTACAAATATATAATGAAAACAAGTCAAGAATAGATGCTAAACTTTACAGGAAAAGAGGCACTATCAACTATTTCACAGAAAGTAACTTAAAAGTGTTCCTGGTAAGAATAACATTTCTTGATAACACAAATGCTGTTTTCATAGTAGCCATCATCATTCCTACTTATAAGGAATACTTTCAATAAAAGAAAAAGAGTCAAAAACAAATATTCATCAGAAAGATTCAGACTTCTACTAATAAGTCAGTTTCTATCCTAATAAGAACAAATTATCCTTAGTTACTATTTCTAAGATGATTTAAGTAATCCATCTACATTTTACTTAATTATTCCAATAAGTATTTTTAATTTAAAAAAATAAGCAACCCATATTTAGACAAGTGATACCTAATGGAAACACTTAATTTCAAGTGTATAAAAGGACACTGAAAATGTGATGTATTCATATTTTGGTGTTCAAAACCCATAATGGATGTGTAATGCAATGATCTAGTAAATAGGCAATTGCATTTAGATATATATCTATTATACCTATGAAAGCATTAGGCTACTCACTCAGTCATTTATCCTATTCTCTTAGGAATGCCCTCTCACACACTGCACTGAGATCTTGCAGACCTTTTATCAAGTGGCAATAAAAAATGAACAACTAAATCATATAGTACATAGGTGACAAAAAGTGCCATGGACAAAACCAAACCAAGGAAAAGGCATAGTCATCTTTTTTTTTAAAATGTTTTATTGATTTTTTTTTTTTAGAGAGACAAGAAGGGAGAGGGAGAGAAAGATAGAAACATCAATGATAGGAAAGACTCATTGATTGGCTGCCTCCTGCATGCTCCCCAGTGGGGATCGAGCCCACAACCCAGGCATGTGCCCTTGACCGGAATCGAACCTGGAACCCTTAAGTCCGCAGGCCGACTCTCTATCCACTGAGCCAAAACAGCTAGGGCCATAGTCATCTTTAATGCACCTTTTCCATAGAGGAACATTCATGTCCTTTTTAACATGTGGATATAATTTTGTTTTACAATTTTAGAGAAACCTGATAAGAATCTTTATGAGTTTAAGATCTAATAGAATGTATAGCTATTCAGAGACTTAGAAGAATGTGAAAAGAAACATAATTTTATAATGCTTAAAAAACAGTTGCTATAAGTAAAATTTAACAAACAGTTCATCCTACACACTCATCTCCATCAATATCATACCCAACTCCAACAACAGCACACCACACACACACACACACACACACACACACACACACACATCCATAAAAGCAAAAACATTTCATTTAAGTACTAAAATCACACACAGGAAAGTATGGGTAAACCAGTCTGAGAACTTTACCCTTTGTCTCACATTCTGCTGCACTGTGTTGTTGTTTTCTTTCTAAATCTTTATTGCTTAAAGTATTACATAGATCCTCCTTCCCCCCCCCTCCCCCCCTCCCCCCCCCCCCCCCCATCTAGCCCACTCCTGTCCTGCCCCCGGCCCCTTGCAGGTCTTTACCACCACATTATCTGTGTCCATGGGTTATGCATATATGCATATAAGTTCATTGGTTGATCTCTTCCCACCCACCCTCCCCTGCCTTCCATCTGAGGTTCAACAGTTTGTTCATGCTTCTATGACTCTGGGTCTATTTATGATCATCAGTTCATTTGGTTGATTAGATTTCACATATGAGTGAGATCATATGATGATTATCTTTCTCTGACTGGTTTATTTCGCATAGCATAATACTCTCCAGGTCCATCCATGCAGTTGCAAATGGTAAGAGTTCTTTCTTTTTATTGCTGTGTAGTATTCCATTGTGTAAAGGTACCATAGTTTTTTTATCCACTCATTTGCTGATGGGCACTGAGGCTGTTTCCAAGTCTTAGCTACAGTAAATTGTGCTGCTATGAACATAAGGGTGAATATAATCTTTCTGATGTTTATTTCAGTCTGCTTAGGATATATTCCTAGAAGGGGGACCACTGGATCATTGTAAATTGTTTGAGGAAATGCTATACTATTTTCCACAGTGATTGCACCAGTCTGCATTCCTACCAGCAGTGTACTAGGGTTCCCTTTTCTCTAAAACCTTGCCAACATTTGTAGTTTGTTGATTTTTTGATGATAGCCATTCTGACAGGTGTGAGGTGATATTGCATTGTTGTTTTGATTCACATCTCTTGGATAATTAGTGACTTTGAGCATTTTCTCATATGACTCTTAAGTTTCTGCATATCTACTATGGAGAAGTGTCTATTTAGATCCTTTGCCCATTTTTTAATTGGATTGTTTGTCTTCCTTTTGGTAAGTTGTATGAGTTACCTATATATTTGGAGATTAACCTCTTATCAGACATATCATTGGCAAATATGTTCTTCCATGTAGAGGGCTCTCTTGTTATTTTGATGATGGGTTTTTTTGCAGTGCAGAAGGTTTTTATATTCATGTAGTTCCATTTGTTAATTTTTTCCTTAGTTTTTATAGTCCTAGGAAATGTATCAGTAAAGATATTGCTATGAGAGATGACTGAAATTTTGGTGCCTATGGTTTCTTCTAGTACTTTTATGTTTTCACATCTTACATTTAAGTCTTTTATTCATTTTGAGTTTATTCTTGTGTATGATGTAAATTGGTGGTATCATTTCATTTTTTTGCATATACCTGTCCAATTTTCCCAACACCATTTATTGCAGAGACTGTCACTGCTCCAATATATTCTCTTGCCTCCTTTGTCAAATATTAATTAAACATAGTGGCTTGGGTCAATTTCTGGGTTCTCTATTTTGTTCCATTGATCTATATTCATGTTCTTGTGCAAGTAGGAGGCTGTTTTGAGTACAGTAGCTCCATAGTATAACTTGATATTTGGTATTGTGATTCCTGTAACTTTGTTCTTCTTACCCTACATCTTTTTTAAAATATATTTTATTGATTTTTCACAGAGAGGAAGGGAGAGGGATAGAGAGTTAGAAACATCGATGAGAGAGAAACATCGATCAGCTGCGTCCTGCACACCTCCTACTGGGGATGTGCCTGCAACCAAGGTACATGCCCTTTACCGGACTCGAACCTGGGACCTTTCAGTCCGCAGGCTGACACTCTATCCACTGAGCCAAACCGGTTAGGGCTCTATGTCTTTTGATTGGAGCATTTAATCTGTTTACATTTAAGGATATTATTAATAGATACTTATTTATTGCCATTTTAATTCTTTATTCCTAGGTTTCTCTCTCTATTTCTTCTTCTCATTACTGCAGCCCCTTTAGCATTTCCTATAATGCTGGCTTGGTGCTGATGTACTCCTTTAGCCTTTTTTTGTCTGGGAAGCTCTTTAGTTCACTGTTTATTTTGAATGATAGCCTTGCTGGATAGAGTAACCTTGGTTTCATATCCTTGTTTTACATTACCTTGAGTATTTCATGCTATTCCCTTCTGACATATAGAGTTTCTGATGAGAAACCATGTGTCAGTCTTACAAAGACATCTCTCATAGCAATATGTTACTGATACATCTCCTAGGACTATCTCCTACAAAGGTAACAGTTTGTATTTCTCTTGCTGCCTTTAAAATTCTCTCTTCATCTTTAATTTTTGGCCTTTTAATTATGATGTGTCTGGGCATGAGCCTGTTTGGGTTCTTCTTGCTTGGGGTCTTCTGTGCATTCTGAATTTGTGACTTTTTCCTTTACCAGGTTAGGGAAGTTTTCTGCCATTATTTCTTCAAATACGTTCTCTATTCCTTTCTTCCTCTTCTGGCACACATGCTATTTGAATTTTGTTATGTTTTACGTTATTCCACAGCTCTCTTAAGCTGTCCTCCTATTTATTAAATTTTTTTCTGTCCTCTAATTCACTGATTTGATCCTCAACTTCCTCTAATCTGCTGTGTATTCCTTCCAATGTATTCTTTGTGTTATGTCATTCTTTATATATGTTTTCATAGTTACTATATCTTTTTTCATGCTGTTCAGCATCTTTACTATCATTATTCTGAACTCTATATCAGATAAATTTCCTATCTTCATTTCATTTATTTCTTTTTCTGAAGAATTCTCTTGTTCTTTCATATAGGGGTTGTTTCTTTGTCTCCTCATTTCGGCTGCCTGTTTGGGTTTGTGACTATGTATTAGGTAGATCTGCTATGCCTCTCAATTTCTAGTGCAGGACAGTGTCAAATGCTATTTCTCACTAATTAGCTCAGGCAAAGACTCAAAGCCTCAAAAGACTGTCTCTGCCTACCAACTGATAGGTTTCCGTCTTGAATTGCCCTCAGGCAATCATCCACAGTTATAGAGAGAGCTTTTTGCAACAAGGCGGGGTAATTGCTACTGCCTAGAGGTTAATTGTTATTCGCAGTCTCTTATTGGGTCTCAGAAACTCCACACAGTGAGGCAGGGTGTTTTTACAAAGGGTGTATCAACTGTCTTCCCCCAAGGCAAAACAGTCTGTATAGCCAATGTCTGGGTGAAAAAGATGACCTTACCAGTGTGAGAGATTGACTCAGCACAGGAAACTGGGTTGTTTGCCTCCTGGCTTCTGCTCACACAACTCCAGTCCACTCTGCCCTCCCTCTGCCAGAGTACAAGGTGGGTGGTTCCACAGGGAATTTTGCGCATAGGCCCTTTAAGAGGGGTGCCTAAAATCCAGCCGTCTTTCTCTGGCAGACAGAAACCCTGCTGCTTCTCACAGCCAAATGTTATGTGGGTACCCTTCTCAGTTGGAGGGCCCAGCTTTGGGGTTTAGACCCCAGAGTTCTCAGTGGCAATCCCCCACAGCTGAGATATCTCTCTGCAACTTCAGTTGCTGTTGTGGGAGCCTGGCAAGCCTTTCGTGCCTCTACTTCTCTTATCAGTCTCTATGAGGTCTCCACTTTCTATCCTCGAGTATCAGGGTTCTCTCCAATGAGTCTTCTGTTAATTATTAAAAAAGTTTTCCTGAATTTTAGTTGTAATTCCAGTTTGGCCCTAGGAGCATGTCTGTGTAGCATCCACTTCCTCTACCGCCATTTTTAATCTTCTCACTGCATTACTTCCACAGTTTCTGTGACCCACGACCATGTACAGATGCTTCTAGGCCTCCAGCCAGCATCTCATAGATGTCCCCTTTCCTCATACCATCCTTATGTGTTCACTTCCATCATGCTGACAGACTTCCAGGCCCATAAAGGAATAAATAGTTACTCATTGAAAGAATATTTTAAAATAATTTAACAACTTTTCAGTGACTTATTCATTATGACTTATCCAATAGTATACTATTTATTATTTTTTATTTTTATTAAATTTATTGGGGTGACACTCGTTAACAAAATTATACAGGTTTGGGGTGCACAATTCTATAGCATATCATCTGTATACTATCCTATATAATAAAAGCCTAATATGCTAAGTGTCCAGTCATCTGGTCATCCATTCAATCAATCAAAACATAATCTAATCTAATAAAAGAGAAACAAGCAAATTGACCGCATCTCTGCTACACCCCAAGCCAAGTCCAAAGCCAATCAGAGCGACCATATGCAAATTAACCCAACCAAGATGGCAGCTGGCAGACACGGAGCTGGAGTAAGCAGGAGGCTTGGTTGCCCTGGCGATGGAGGAAGCCAAGCTTCCTGCCTGCCCTGCCTGGCTGTGGCCTCCCCTCAAGGTTAACAAAGTTTCAATTATAGAAGATAAATAAATCCCAGATACCTGCTTCCATCCAGCCTCCACTGGGAGCTTTGGTGGCTGGGGGCTGTGGCCACCCTGCAAACAGCCATCAGCCCCTCACCCAGACTGACCAGGCACCCCAGCAGGACCCTCCACCCTGAAGGGGCTGTGACCAGCCTCCAAACAGCCATCAGCCCCTCACCCAGGCTGGCCAGGCACCCCAGCAAGACCCCCTCCCTGAAGGGGGTGTGGCCAGCCTGAAAACGGTCCTCAGCCCCTCACCCAGGCTGGCCAGGCACTCCAGCGAAGACCCCACCCTGAAGGGGGTGTGGCCAGTCTGAAAATGGCCCTCAGCCCCTCACCCAGGCTAGCCAGGCACCCCAGCAGGACCCCCACCCTGATCCGGTACACCCTTCAGGGTAAACCAGCCAGCCCCCACCCATGCACCAGGCCTCTATCCTATATAATAAAAGGGTAATATGCAAATTGACCCTAACAGCAGAATGACTGGTAACTATGACACACACTGACCACTAGGGGATAGACACTTAATGCAGGAGCGGGCCTAAGCCAGCAGGTGGTCATCCCCTGAGGGGTCCCAGACTGCGAGAGGGCACAGGCCAGGCTGAGGGACCCCCCCTGAGTGCCCAAATTTTTGTGCACTGGGCCTCTAGTATGCTAATAATATGCTAAGGCTGCTCAACCACTCGCTATGACATGCACTGACCACCAGGGGGCAGATGCTCCAACCAGCAGGTTAACTTGCTGCTGGGGTCCGGCCAATTGGGACTGAGTGAGACAGGCTGGATAAGCCCTGGAGCCCTCCCATGGTCCCTTCCCGGCTGGCCAACCTCCTGTGTCCTTCCCCGGCCCCAATCATGCACCAGTGGGGTCCCTTGGCCTGGCCTGCACCCTCTCAAAATCCAGGACCCCTTGAGGGATGTTGGAGAGCCAGTTTCGGCCCCATCCCACAGGCCAGGCCAAGGGACCCCACTGGTGCACGAATTCATGCACCAGGCCTCTAGTACTACACATAACACACAATACAATATTTATTAATTTATAAGAGAGTAGTTATTAAAGTTTCACCATTGTCTAAAATGAAGACATTTAGGTAGACCTTGTAGTAGCTCTCAGTAAAGAATATTTATTCTGAAATCCATAGAGTTAAATTCAACCATACCGATAAGGCATTCTCTTAAATTATCCTGTATGTTTGACTCAGCCCCAAAGATGGAGAGATTATTTATGGCTACTCAGCCCTGGAGTGGCAGAAAAGAAGCTGGGAGGTGGGTACAGATGGAATTTAAATCTGGAACATTGTAAGACTGAAGATTAGAAAGAGTTATTTTAAGGGCATGGCGTATGGTGTCCACATGGAAATCGCATTGGCGATTTTGTTAAGGACTGCTTTCTTGCATCCTGACTACAGAGTAAAGCACACAATTGGATCAAAGAGATCAAAGAAATATCCTAAACGTTCTCTTTCTTTCAGCCAACCTCACTACTGACCAGGCATGCTCATTTATTTATAAGGCAGTTTATCAGAGAACAAAAGGGAAAAACTGACTGGTTTTTGTTGTGACTTAAACTATTGGACTAAAAGTCAACTATAAAGCAACAGCTCATACTGATGTCTTTTAAGTCACTTTTAAGTGGTAAGAATAAACTTGCTTTTCAAAGACTTCAAATGTAAACAGACAGAAAAAAATAAATGAATGTGACCCCTTTTTTCAGATTAGGGTTTTCCCTCCTTTAAGAATGATTTTTTTCAACAGTCTCTTGCTTGGAAACAGTCAGGCTGAACACTATTGCAGAATTTCTTCTTGGTCTTGATGAGGACAGGTGGCGAATAGATGAAGGATGAGTTCCTGTGGCCACAACTCTTCTTTTTCCAGTATCTTAGATATGTAACTCCAGGTACATTCATCCACAGATAGAAATGCTCTTCAAAGAAAGGACAAATTCTCAAATCTTGGCAACACATGTGAACATATATTTTGTTCAGCTCAAGGCCTGGTACAAGCTAACTTCTTAGTGTCAAAAAATAAAATGGTACAAGACAAGTATTGAGGATCACATCACATATATATTTTTTAAAGCATCAAGTTTTCAGAAACTTGCCAAGAAGAAACAAATATACACACAGAAAAAGAAATATTGCCAAAAATGTTAACCAAGTTAAAAGATCTGCAGACCCATAGAATCTTTTTCCAATAGCACTATATATAACCTGAGTTGCCAACTCAAAAACTAAACTCATCTGATGGGTAATTTTCTAATATGTAACTTAAGAGTATTTTAAAAAGAAACACAAAGCAGATATGAACATTACTTTGCATGTTTGTCAAAGCTCAGATTTAGAATTTGTATTAAAATCATACATGAAAGCCCTCGCTGGTTTGGCTCAGTGGATAGAGCATCGGCCTATGAACTGAAGGATCCCAGGTTTGATTCTGGTCAAGGGCACATGCCCTGGTTGCGGGCTTGACCCCCAGTGGGGGGAGTGCAGGAGGCAGCTGATTAGCGATTCTCTTCATTGATGTTTTTATCTTTCTCTCATTCTCCCTTTCTCTTTGAAATCAATAAAGATATATTTTTAAAAATCATACATGAAGGCTAAATTAAAAATTGTAAATCACTCTTGTTCTCCATAGAACAAAAATATTAAAACAGTGCTAGTGTAGTAAAAACAGTTATGGAGAAAAACATTCTGGAAATTTCAAGTGGGATCCAAACTACTAACCTGTCTTATTAAAGGGTTTCTTTATGCAAAGATATTACATGAAGAAGTTTTTTGTGAGGGACCCAATTACCTAGATATGTTTTGACAGCCTGAACAGCTTGTCAGAACAACAAAATCATTGCTAAAGCTCTAGAGAGCTTAGCAATTCCCACATAATTGCCAAGATTCATCTAAATTTTAGAGATGGTAACAGCATACTTATAATTCAGAACTTAGTTTTGTGATTTCAGTTAAGACTGAACAAATTTCTTTTCAAAATTGATTTTGAACTTGAGAAAAGTGTGCATTTTGACAGCCCATGTGTTAGAGAATATGTTTTGAGGACCATGGAGCAATTTCCAAGACTGGAGAGCTGACCTTCTTGAGATGCTATGCATCAGCATTGTCTTAGCCGACCTGACCCAGTAGGTCCCAGGTGGACAGGATATTGGCCACAAAGAGCCAAAGCATTATGAATACTTATCAAGACAAAAACACAAACACATAATACTATACATACTAACTGAGGCAAGAGAAAAGACAGAAAAGATGGGAATAAACAAGAAATGTGAAAAAGTTTCCATTTTACAACTAGTTCCAGAAACTTAAAAGAAGTTTCCAAAAAGTCTACAGAGAAGCTGTGGTGACTGAGGAAATGCTGGGAGTTGGAAGCTCTAACTAGCCATTTATTTACACAAATGGAACCTCTGGCTGTCCTTTCATATTCTAAAGATCCAGCCAGAATCGGGAATCTTTATGAAAATCATATGTTAGAGAAACATAAAATAAATAGGTTGACTTTGTAATATCCTAATATATAAAAAGCCAGGGGCCATCATGACCTAAATGACTGGACAACAACCGAACACCAGGCTACCGGCAGGAGGGAGCTCCCTCCCAGCCCCAGCCTGGGCGTGGTGGTGGCGGGAGAAAGCTCTGGGCCCTGGCTTGGGCATGGCGGAAATCTGGGTCTCATGTGATCGGGGGGCGGGGGCGGGGGGGGCGGGGGGGTCATTGCCGGCCTTCAAACCAGACACTGACAGGAGGGAGGAGGGAACCCCATTCCTTGAAGAATTAGCCATTGGACAGCTTGCTGTCAGCGGCCTGCCAACCAGGAATCCCATTCCCCTGTACCTTGGAACCTAATCTGACACTGGCCTCCCATTTAAATTAATTCAAAGACAGTTTCCCATGATGCCAGCATTTGTGATGACTAGACAGAGTAGGAATATTTCTACTTGAACCTGTTTTCACACAAGGTCAGTTATATGTTGCTTTCTCTCGAGTTCAAAGAGCGTGTGATGTTAAAGTTAAAGTTGTAAATACTTCCTCACAAGGGAATTAGTCAAGCACTCTGAAAGTATTTTCACTCTTAATGTGGTATACTTGGAGATATTATAATAAGTTTAATCACTTTATCAGTCATTGTTTGTATCAGTGTTGTTTTTACATCATGTTTTTGTTGTTTTTATATCATGTCTTTGTTGTTGTTATGTCATGTTGTGATTGTTTATTTATTAATAAATGTACATATTATTTTCAAGTACATTTTACTAATTTTCTTTCATCTCTGACACTTCTATTATAGAGAAAGGGCAAATAGCAATATTAAAATATTTCCTCTAATTAATTCCCTTTTAATGTGCATGAATTTTGTGCACTGGGCCACTAGTCCTATATAATAAAAGCCTAATATGCAAATCGACTGGATGGCAGAACGACTGGTGGAATGACCGGTCACTATGACACACACTGACCACCAGGGGGAAGATGCTCAATGCAGGAGCTGCCCCCAGCCCACAGGCCCCAGGCCAGCCAATTGCCCCATTGGTCACCTGCAGAGGAAGGCAACTGGTGGCAGTGGTGGGGGAGCGAGGCCAGCCAGCGAGAGGGTGGTAGTGGGCTGGTGCCACCCCCTAATTGCCCTGATCACGGGAGGTGACCAGTGCCAGCAGTGGGGCAATTGGGGGGTGGGGCCAGTGGGCAAGCAGGTGGTGCAGCCCCCTGACCGCCCTGCTGGTCACCTCCCACAGAGGGAGGCCACCAGTGGCGGGGTACAGGGCCAGAGAGCAGGTGGCCCCAGGCAGGCCAAGGCAGGTGCCAGCAGGGGCCTCCTGATCACCCTGCTGGTCACCCCACAGATCAGCCCTGATCACCAGCCAGGTCTAGGGACCCTCCCCATTCATGAATTTCATGCACTAGGCCTCCAGTTTGTTTATAAAAACAGCAGTGCTATTTATTATGTGACCTGCAGTGAGTTAAATTTGCTGCTCTGATAGGGCCTATTGGAAACATTCTAAAAACTTAGCTGGGGTAAGAAATAGAAACTCCTTGAAATGTTAAAAAATGTCCAGGCTGCAATAGTGTCTAAATTATCTATCTATCACTGCTTAACAAAATACCCCAAAACTTAATGACTTCAATATATAAGCATAAATGAACTTTATTAACTCAGCAATTTAGGCTGGACTCAGCTGGGCAGTTTTTCTGTCACTTTTGCCAAGTCACTTTAATGGGCTCAATTGAGGCAGGATGGTCTATGATGCCTCGTGGACATACCTGGAAGTGGGTACTGCCTGTCAGCTGGGCTGCATGTCTCTGAGCTGTATATTCAGGTTGCTTCACAGTGCCAGGGGCCAGAGCAAACACTGTAAGGCCTCTTGAGGTCTAGGTTCAAAATCACACCATTCAGCCACATTTTAAGGGCCAAAGCAAATAACGAAGCCAGTTCTAGATTCAAGGAGTAGGAAGCAGAACCTACCTCTCCATGGGAGGAGAAAGTCACATTTGCAATGTGACTTTACAAACAACCTTCCATGGTATCTTTAATGCATTTTTTTTTCAGTCAACCTAGAGTGCTGGCTCCCAACAATGAAAACTGGCATTTAAAGAAAAGGTGCTGAACCTTAGTAACTTTGGAAAATAATATTTTGACAGGAAACTGTAAGAGTAAAGACAATAGGAAAGATACATAAACACTGTACTTATATGGATAAGTTACTTCCTGGGGGGGTATAGGCTAACAGTTCCTACACTACTGTCTATGCATGCTGAGACTAAGTAAGTGAAGGCATAGGGTGCCAGGGAGCCAAGTTTTTTGCTGTTGGAGAAAGAAGGAGGCTCAGACAAACAAGGAGGGAGGGAGCACTAAAATTAACCTTGTGGTCCTGGATTAGATTTGGAGACATCAGTATGAAAAATGTTTGGTTTAATATAGATATAGATGGATAAATACACAAATATCTATATATGTGTGTATACATACATATATTTCCTAGCTGTGTCCACTGAGGGGCATAGAAGCAATGACACTCCGATACCAAGGGGCCACATCTTGCTTTCTATATCATTCTCCAATTAAGGAATAAGTGCTCTTTGGAGAAATGGTTGGTTGTAAAGCTGGGGCAGGAGGTAATATACAAAATGAATCTGGAGCATTTTGTAGTGCCAGAAAGTAAGGAAATGCTGAAAAAATAATGTGAGCATGTCAGGAGACAGGACCTAAGTGAAAGAGCTCCCAATGGCCAAAGCTGGAGCAATTCAAGCAATATATAACTGGGTTATAACATATAATATAAAATAACTATCCACAAGTTGGTACTGATATAAATGATTGAATAAATAAATGGTGGAGAAGAGACAAACCTCCTGAACAAAAGAATCCCTATATAGTTTATATAGGTATTCTTCCTCGGAAGGACGAAGATGAACTCCCCACCCCTTAAGTATGGGCTCTGCTTAGGGACCTGCACAGTGGACAGCCTGACAACCACCAATCAGATGGGTGATTACAGTTAACATCATCAGTGAGAAGTCATACGGGTAATAGGAATCCTTGATACAATGATGAGAGTGGCATTTCACTAGCTTCCTTCCAAAATTCCATAGCCCTAGTTTAACTATGAAAAAAACATCAGAGAGTCCCATTCAAAATTGTGCAGGTCTTTAAAATGCAGAAAAATTTTGGAAGTTGTCATAGACTAGAGGGCTCAGGAGACAAGAGACTAAATGTGATATGCTATTCTGGAAGAGAAAGAGGACACCAGGCAAAACTAGTGGAATCTAAATCAAGTTTGGAATCTAGTTAATAATGTACCAATGCTGGATCCTTGGTTGTGACAAATTTTCCTTGCAATAAAAGATGTTAGCAATAGGAGAAACTGGGTGAAAATTTATTGGGAACTCTCTGTATTATCTTTGCCACTTTTCTGTAACTCTAAAAGCTTCTTTAAAATGTCCAAAATATATAAACAACTCATACAATTTAAGACCAGGAAGACAAACAATCCAATTATGGGCAAAGCACCTGAATAGACACTTCTCCAAAGAGGACATACAGATGGCCAATAGATATATGAAAAAATGCTCATGGTCACTAATCATCAGAGAAATGCAAATTAAAACAACAATGAGGTATCAGCTGATACTTGTTAGAATGGTTACTATGAAAAAATCAATAAACAAGTCCTGGTGAAGCTCTGGAGAAAAGGGAACCCTAGTACACTGCTGTTGGGAATGAGGACTGGTGCACCCACTGTGGAAAACATTATGGAGTTTCCTCAAACAATTAAAAATGGAACTGCCTTTTGACCCAGCAATCTCCCTCTAGAAATATAGCCTAAGAATCCCAAAACACCAATCAGAAAGAAAATATGCACCCCTATGTGCTGGAAATCTAAAGCAAATAGCAGTTAGCATAAAAATGCAAAAATAAACATTGGAAGGCCAATGGACTTTGATATTCAGCAGGGCTGAAAATCAGCATAAAACTGCCCTGCTGTGGGCTCAGTGGCTCAAGGAAATTTCCTGACCTGGTAATCTTTACATTGTTTACCAAATTTTACCTTTGATCTCACTGTATGCATTGCTAAAGGGCAAATGTGTATTCAAGTAAATAAAAAGCGGCCCAGGCCAGAAGTCAGTGTGCCTCATCAGGAAAGAGGTCTCCACCTGGCCCTCCAATGCCTTCTAAATTCATATTTCTTTTTTTTTAAAATATATTTTATTGATTTTTTACAGAGAGGAAGGGAGAGAGATAGAGAGTTAGAAACATCGATGAGAGAGAAACATCAATCAGCTGCCTCCTGCACGCCCCTCAGTGGGAATGTGCCCGCAACCAAGGTACATGCCCTTGACCGGAATCGAACCTGGGACCCTTGAGTCCGCAGGCCGACGCTCTATTCACTGAGCCAAACCGGTTCGGCTAAATTCATATTTCTTATATAGTATTTTCATTTGTGCATCGGCCCCTCCTTCAGATCCTGAACCTAGCCATGCAGGTTGCAGCACCTTCGTTCATAGTAGCATTATTTACAACACTCAAGATTTGAAAACAGCCCAAGTGCCCATCAGCAAACGAGGAGGATAAAAAAGCAGTGATACATCTACACACTGGAATTATATTCAGCTATAAAAATGAAGGCACTTATATCAAATTGAAGAGCTGCTGCACAGCAAAAGAAATAGACAACAAAACAAACAGACGGCCAAACAGATGGAAGATGATATTTGGAAACAGTAGCTCTGACAAAGGTTTAATTTCCGAAATACATAAAGAACTCATAAAACTCACCACCAAATAAATAAACAATCCAATCAAAAAGTGGGCAGAGGACCTGAAAATACCCCTCTCCCAAGAAGACATACAAACAGCCAATAGATATATGAAAAGACTAGTGGCCCGGTGCACGTATTCATGCACATTGAAAGGAAATTAATTAGAAGAAATATTTAAATATTGCTATTTGCCCTTTCTCTACAATAGAAATGTCAGAGATGAAAGAAAATTAGTAAAATGTACATGAAAAAATATATAAATTGATTAATAAATAAACAATAACAACAAATATTTTCCATGAAATTTTTAATATCAGAATCCTCGTTTATCATTAATTTTTTAAAATATGTCAGGTATTCTGGAAAATTTATATCATTTGGGCTGCAACATCAAGTAAATTTTCTATTAGATGGTTTTTCATCAGAGAAATTTAGTGATAGGCAAAATTGACATGTAACAGTCATTCCACCACAATTATTTTCAATAATTGCATCCTCATTTACTTTATTTTTGTTGTGAAGGCAGTTCCTACCAGTATTGGCAGTACTTGTTGATGACAGTTTTTCAGACATATTCTGTCAATGACGCCGCTTTATTTCGGCTGCAGAGGTACATTTTGTCAATAGTTGGTCTTCAGACATATTCTGTTGACAATGCCGAATTCTTTCAGCTGCAGAGATACAATTGGGGCCAGCCGGCTGGGGAGGAACCACAGGAGATTGGCTTGCCTAGAAGGGACTGCAGGAGGGCTTCAGGGCATGTCCAGCACTGTGTCACCCTGGCAGCCCCAGCTCGCACCCCCAGCCTTGCAACCCCGCAGCCCTGCCTGGCACCCTGCCTTGGCCTGGCATCGCCCGCTCACCTGCTCCACCATGCCACTGCAATCCAGCTCTTATCAGGGGCCATTGGGGCCGGCAGTGCCTCCACTGCCACCTGCTGCCAGCTCCACGTCACTGATGCCTGCCATGTTCTGCACCAACCCCTGGTGGGCAGCGCACATCATAGCGAGCGATTGAACTCCCAGTCTCTTGGTTGAACTCCTGAGGGGACAATTTGCATATTAGCTTTTTATATATATAGATGTTCAACCTCACTGGCAATTAGGGAAATGCAAATTAAAATTATAATGAGATACCACCTTACACCAGTTAGAGTGGCCATTATCAACAAGACAAGCAAAAACATGTGTTGGACAGGTTGTGGAAAAAAGGGAACCCTCATTCACTGCTGGTGGGAATGTAGACTGGTACAACCACTATGCAAAACAGCCTGGCAATTCCTCAAAAAATTAAAAATGGAGCTACCATCTTACCCAACAACCCTACTCCTGGGTGTATACCTAAAAAACAAAATCATTTATATGCAAGGATATATGCACCCCTATGTTCATTGCAGCATTATTCACAGTGGCCAAGACATGGAAACAGCCAAAGTACCCTGCAATAGAGGACTGGAAAAAGAAGTTGTGGTAAATATACACAATGGAGTACTACATGGCCATAAAAAAGGATGAAATAGCGTCATTTACAACAACATGGATGGGCCTTGAGATTATGCGAAGTGAAATAAGTCAGACAGAAAAAGCTAAGAACTATATGATTTCACTCATATGTGGAATATAGAACTGAAAGTTATGAACACAAACATCAGTGTGGTGGTTGCCAGAGGGAGGAGGTTGGGGGAAGAGGGTGTCCTAATATGAGGAAACAGGAGAAGATTTGAATTTGGGTGGTGGGTATATGGTGCTATATACAGATTTTGTAATTTAGCAATACACACATGAAACCTATGTTCATGTTGACTAATGTCACCCCAATAAAATTTAATTTAAAAAAAAAGAAGAAGGGACTTTTACCTTTTGCAACTACATGGATGGGCCTGGAGAGTATTATGCTAAATGAAATAAGCCAGTCAGAGAAAGACAAATACCATTTGACCTCACTAATATGTGGAATCTAATATATCTATATCTATATCTATATCTATCTATCTATCTATCTATCTATCTATCTATCTATCTATTTAAAAGGCTAATATGCAAAGTGTCCCCTTGGGATTTCAAACAAGAGATCAAAGTTCGACCGGAAGTTCGACCACTTGCTATGACGTGTGCTGACCACCAGGGGAGTGGTGCAGAATGAAGGAAGGCCCCAGCTGACAGCTGGCAGCCGGCAGCCAGGGAAAGGAGGCCCCAGCCACAGCCAGAAGGAAGGCCCTGACTGGCAGCCAGAAGGCCCCGATTGGCCCTGATAGCCAACCAAGCCTAGGGACCCTACCTGCCCATGAATTTTTGCACTGGGCCTCTAGTGAACAACATAAAATGGAACCGGGCCCTAGCTGGTTTGGCTCAATGGATAGAGTGTCAGCCCATGGACTGAAGGATATGGGTTCAATTTGGCCAAGGGCACATGTCTGGGATACAGGCTTGATCCCCAGCCCTGGTTGGGGTGAGTGCAGGAGGCAACCAATTGATGTGTCTCTCTGTCTTCTCCCCATCCCTTTCGCTCTCTCTTAAAAAATCAGTAGAAATAAACAAACAAAACAAAACAAAAATATCAGTGGAAAAATATCCTTGGGTGAGGATTAACAACAACAAACAATGGAACCAGAAGCATGTATATACTAGAGGCCCGGTGCACAAAAATTTGTGCACTTGGGGGGCGGGGGGACGGGGGTCCCCCAGCCCGGCCTGTGCCCTCTTGCAGTCTGGGACCCCTCGGGAGATAACGACCTGCTGGCTTAGGCCTGCTCCCGGGTGGCAGAGGGCAGGCCCAATCCCTAAGTGCACCCCCTGGTCAGGCTCAGACCAGGGCCGATTGGGGAGTTGGGGCACCACCCCGTCATGCACAGAGCAGGGCGGATCGGGAGGTTGCAATGCCACCTTCAGTCACGCTCAGGGTAGGGCCTATTGAGGGGTTGGGGCACCGCCCCCTGTCACACTCAAGGCAGGGTCAATGGGGAGGTTACGGCGCCACCCCCTGTCATGCACAGAGCAGGGCCCATCAGGGGGTTGGGGTGCTTCCCCCTGTCACTCACAGAGCAGGGCCCATCCGGGGGGTTGGGGCTCCGTACCCTGTCACACACAGAGCAGGGCCCATCAGGGGGTTGAGGAACTCCCCCCTGTCACTCACAGAGTAGGGCCGATAGGGGAGTTGGGGCACCGCCCCTTGTCACACACAGAGCAAGGCCCGTGGAGGGGGGTTGGGGCGCCATCCTCTATCACCCACAGAGCAGGGCCGATCAGGGGGATGGGGCGCCACCACTGTCACACTCGGGGCAGGGCCGAAGGAGAGGTTATGGCTCTACCCTGTCACACACAGAGCAGGGCCCGTGGGGGTGGGGGGTGGGGATTGGGGCACTGCACCGTGTCACACACAGAGCAGGGCCGATCAGGGGATTGGGGAGCTCCACCCTATCAGGCACAGAGCAGGGCCTGTGGGGGGGGGGTGGGTTGGGGCGCCGCACCCTGTCAAACACAGAGCCCCAGGGCAATCAGGGGATTGGGGAGCTCCCCCCTATCAGGCACAGAGCAGGGCGGATAGGGAGGTTGTGGACCCGCCCTCTGTCACACACAGAGCCGCAGGGCGATCAGGGGGTTTGGGCGCTGCCCCCTGTCATGCTGATCCCGGTGCCGGGGGCCTCGCTGCTCCATTGATCCCGGTGCTGGGAGGCATATTATCCTTTTACTTTATAGAATAGAGGCCTGGTGCATGGGTAGGGGCTGGCTGGTTTGCCCTGAAGGGTGTCCTGGATCAGGATGGGGGTCCCCACTGGGGTGCCTGGCCAGTCTGGGTGAGGGGCTGAGGGCTGTTTTCCGGCTGGTGAATGACTAAAGCTTCCAACAGCTCCTTGTTTTCTTTTCTTTTTTTTTTTTATTCTGGGCCAGCTTTAGCTCTGAGGCCTCGCTGCTGAAAACATCGATACAGGGGACCGAAGATGGCGGCGATATAGGCAGACGCGTCCCAGGTCTTGTCCCGGAGCAAACGGAGTAAGCAGCTGAAACTAATAACACCCACCCCGAATTGGCAAATTTACTCAGCTGGTGAGACGGCTTGCAGCCTGGAAGGGCAGACCTCCCCTGGAAAGGTTAAAAACCAGGGATCTGGGCAGGAAAGTTTGCCAGACCTGAGCCCAGAGGGTCGGAGGGAGACCGCATGGCAGACAGCCGCGTCTCTTGGGACAGACACAGACCCTGACGAGGGTAAGGAGTTCCGCGGGATTTGAGATTTGGATTTTGTGACTGCGGAGAACTGAGACTAAAGGGGGCATCCTGAGGAACTGATCAGACCATGCAGTGCCCATAAGAGAGGAGCGTTTCCCAGACCGCAGATCCAAGCAACAGCAGCACCCTGAGCACCGCAGCCTCCTGATCACCACAGCCTCCTGATCACCACACCCTCTGTCTGTGGAACAGCAACTGTACGTGAAGCCTCCCCCCACCAGCCAGAAGAGCCAACACAGCTGTGAACAACACCCACCAGAGGAGCTGCTGCCAACTGGAAAGCAGCTGCTACCGCAACCATCTGAGCAGCAACCACAACCCAAGGAGCCCCTGCAACCCAGGGAGCAGCCACTGAACATCTCAACATCTACATATGTCAGCGAGATCAAACATGGGTAGGCAAAGAAACCCCCAAAGGAAAGAAAAGGAGGACTCCCCAGAAAAGCAGCTAAGTGAGACAGAGATATGCAACATGACGGAAAAAGAATTCAGAATAAGGTTCCTAGAGTACATGCACCACATGTTCAAGAAGCAAGAAGAAACAGATGAAAAACTCAACTACTTATGCAAGAAGCTAGAAGAAACAGATGAAAAAATCAACAACTTAAGTAAGTCCCAAGAAGAAATGAAGAGTGACATAGCTTCAATAAAAAAACTCCATTGAAAGTATCAACAGTAGACTGGGAGAAGCGGAGGACCGAATTAGTGAATTAGAAGACAAGGAAGCAAAACACACTCAAACTGTACGGCAAATGGAGAAAAAAATTAAAAGACAGGAGGAGAGCCTAAGGGAGCTTTGGGACAACATGAAACGAAACAACATACGAATAATAGGGGTGCCAGAACAACAGAAAGATGAACATGGATTAGAAAACCTATTCGAAGAAATAATATCAGAAAACTTCCCTGAGGTGGGGAAGAAAAAAGTCACACAAGCCCAGAGAGTTCCAAACAAGGTGAACCCGAAAAGACCCACACCAAGACACATCATAATTACCATGGCAAATGTTCAGGATAAAGAGAGAATCTTACAGGCTGCAAGAGAGAGACGGAAAGTAACATACAAGGGATCTCCCATTAGATTATCAAATGATTTCTCAACAGAAACACATCAGGCCAGAAAAGAATGGACGGAAATCTACAAAGTGATGCAAAGCAAAGGACTGAATCCAAGAATACTCTATGCAGCAAGGCTATCATTCAAAATTGAAGGGGAAATAAGAAGCTTCACAGACAAAAAAGGGCTAAGGGAGTTTATCACCACCAAGCCAGCCATGCAAGAAATGCTAAAGGGACTGGTGTAAAAAGAAGAAATATCAAGCTCAGAAAGAAAACAGCCACATACACACACACAAAAAAGAAATGGCTACAAACAAATACCTTTCAATAATAACTTTAAATGTAAATGGACTAAATGCTCCAACCAAAAGACATCGAGTGGCTGAATGGTTAAAAAAACATGACCCATACATCTGCTGTCTACAAGAGACCCACCTCATTAGAAGGGACTCACACAGACTGAAAGTGAAGGGATGGAAAAATATCTTTCACGCAAATGGAAAGGAAAAGAAAGCTGGGGTAGCAATACTTATATCTGACAAAATACATCTCAAAGTGAAGGCCATAACCAGAGATAAGGAAGGCCACTTCATAATACTAAAGGGATCAATACAACAAGAAGATATAACCCTGGTAAACATATATGCACCCAATGCAGGAGCACCCACATACATAAGAAAACTTCTGGAAGATATCAGGGGAGAGATCGACAACAATACAATCATAGTAGGGGACTTTAATACACCACTGACATCACTGGATAAATCCGCTAGACAAAAACTCAGCAAAGAAACAGCAACCCTAAATGACTCACTAGATCAGATGGACTTAATTGACATCTTCAGAACACTTCACCCCACAGCTGCGGAATATACATTCCTCTCAGGTGCTCATGGGACATATTCAAAAATAGACCACATATTGGGTCACAAGCAAAGTCTCCACAAATTCAAGAAGATTGAAATCATAAAAAGCTTCTTCGCAGACCACGATGGCATAATGTTAGAAATAAACTACAATAAAAACAACCCAAAATACTCAAACACTTGGAAGCTGAATAGCATGTTATTAAATATTGATTGGGTTACCGATGACATCAAAGAAGAAATTAAAAACATCCTGGACACTAATGACAATGAAAACACAACAATCCAAAACCTCTGGGACACAATGAAAGCAGTCCTGAGAGGAAAGTTTATAGCTCTACAGGCCTATCTCAAAAAACAAGAAAAAATGGTAGTCAATCATCTAACTCTACAACTCAAAGAATTAGAAAGAGAGCAACAAGAAAACCCCAGAGTGAGCAGAAGGAAGGAGATAATAAAGATTAGAGCAGAAATCAATGAAATAGAGACCAAAAAAACAATACAGAAAATCAATGAAACCAAGAGCTGGTTCTTTGAAAGGATAAACAAGATTGACAAACCCCTAGCCAGGCTCACCAAGAAGCAAAGAGAGAGGTCCCAAATAAACCAAATCAGAAATGATAGAGGCGAAATAACAACAGACCCCACAGAAATACAAATGATTGTTAAACAATACTACGAGCAACTCTACTCCAACAAACTGGACAACCTGGAGGAAATGGACAAATTCCTAGAAAAATACAACATTCCAAAACTCAATCAGGAAGAATCTAAAAACCTCAATAGGCCAATAACTATGGAAGAAATTGAAGCAGTCATCAGAAAGCTTCCAGCAAACAAAAGCCCAGGGCCAGACGGCTTCACAGGGGAGTTCTACCAAACATTCAAGGAAGAACTAAAACCTACCCTCCTCAGACTACTACAAAAAATTCAAGAGGAAGGAACGCTTCCAAGCTCATTCTATGAAGCCAGCATCACCCTAATACCAAAACCAGGTAAAGACATCACAATGAAAGAGAATTACAGGCCAATATCCCTCATGAACATAGATGCCAAAATCCTCAACAAAATCTTAGCAAATCGGATCCAGCAGTACATCAGAAGGATCATACACCATGACCAAGTAGGATTCATCCCAGAGATGCAAGGATGGTACAACATCCGTAAATCAATAAATGTGATACATCACATAAACAAATTGAAAGAAAAAAAACACATGGTCATATCAATTGATGCAGAAAAAGCATTTGACAAAATCCAACACCCATTTTTGATAAAAACTCTCAGAAAGGTGGGAATAGAAGGATCATACCTCAACATAATAAAAGCCATATATGACAGGCCCACAGCCAACATCATACTCAATGGACAAAAACTAACACCATTTCCCCTAAGAACAGGAACAAGACAGGGATGCCCACTCTCACCACTCCTGTTCAACATAGTACTGGAAGTATTAGCCATTGCAATTAGGCAAGAAGAAGGAATAAAAGGCATCCAAATTGGAAAAGAGGAAGTAAAACTGTCCTTATTTGCAGATGACATGATATTATACATACAAAACCCTAGAGACTCCATCAAAAAGCTACTAGACTTAATACATGAATTTGGCAATGTAGCAGGATACAAAATTAACCCCAAGAAATCTGAGGCATTTCTATACACCAATAGTGAACGTTCAGAAAGGGAGATCAGAAAAACAATCCCATTTACCATCGCACCAAAAAAATTAAGATACCTAGGAATAAACTTAACTAAAGAGGTTAAAAACCTCTACTCAGAAAACTACAGGACGTTGAAAAAAGAGATAGAGGAAGACATAAACAGATGGAAGAACATACCATGTTCTTGGATTGGTAGAATCAACATCATTAAAATGTCCATACTACCCAAAGCAATCTATACATTCAACGCACTTCCCATTAAAATACCAATGGCCTTCTTCACAGATCTAGAACGAACTCTCCAAAAATTCATCTGGAATAAAAAAAGACCCCGAATAGCTGCAACGATCCTGAGAAAGAACAAAGTAGGTGGGATCTCAATGCCAGATATCAAGCTGTATTACAAAGCCACTGTTCTCAAAACTGCCTGGTACTGGCACAAGAACAGGCATATAGATCAGTGGAATAGAATAGAGAGTCCAGAAATTAGCCCGAACCAATATGCTCAATTAATTTTTGACAAAGGAGGCATGAACATACAATGGAGCCAAGATAGTCTCTTCAATAAATGGTGTTGGGAAAATTGGACAGATATATGCAAGAAAATGAAACTAGACCACCAACTTACACCATACACAAGAATAAACTCAAAATGGATAAAGGACTTAAATGTACGACAGGAAACCATAAAAATTCTAGAAGAATACAAAGGCAACAAAATCTCAGACATATGCCAAAGCAATTTCTTCACTGATACAGCTCCTAGGGCAGTTGAAACTAAAGAGAAACTGAACAAATGGGACTACATCAAAATAAAAAGCTTCTGCACAGCAAAAGAAACCATCAACAAAACAACAAGAAAACCCACCTCGTGGGAAAACATATTTGCCAACGTCATATCTGATAAGGGCTTAAGCTCCAAAATTTATAGGGAACTCATACAACTTAACAAAAAGAAGATAAACAATCCAATCAAAAAATGGGCAAAGGATCTAAATAGACACCTTTCAAAAGAGGACATTCAGAAAGCCAAGAGACATATGAAAACATGCTCAAAGTCACTAATCATCCGAGAGATGCAAATCAAAACAACAATGAGGTACCATCTCACACCTGTCAGAATGGCCATCATCAACAAATCAACAAACGACAAGTGCTGGAGAGGATGTGGAGAAAAAGGAACACTTGTGCACTGCTGGTGGGAATGCAGACTGGTGCAGCCACTATGGAAGGCAGTATGGAGGTTCCTCAAAAAATTGGAAATGGAACTCCCATTTGACCCTGTGATCCCACTCCTAGGAATATATCCCAAGAAACCAGAAACACCAATCAGAAAGGATATATGCACCCAGATGTTCATAGCAGCACAATTCACCATAGCTAAGATCTGGAAACAGCCTAAGTGCCCATCAGTAGATGAATGGATTAGAAAACTGTGGTACATCTACACGATGGAATACTATGCTGCTGTTAAAAAGAAGGAACTCCTACCATTTGCAACATCATGGATGGAACTGGAGAGCATTATGCTAAGTGAAACAAGCCAGTCAATGAAGGAAAAATACCACATGATCTCACTCATTCATGGATAATAAAGAACATTACAAACTTTTGAACAATAATAGATACAGAGGCAGAGCTGCCTCAAACTGATTGTCAAACTTTAGTGGGAAGGCCAGAGAGAGTTGGGGGGCAGGAGGGAGGGGAGTAAGAGATCAACCGAAGGACTTGTATGCATGCATATAAGCATAACTAATGGACATAAGACACTGGGGGGTAAGGGAGGGTAAGGGTTTGCCAAGGGGGGGGGGGGGAAAGGATACTTATGTAATACCCTTTGTAATACTTTAAGCGAAAAAAAAAAAATAAAAATAAACTGATGAACAAAAAAAAAAAAAAAAAAAAAAGAAAACATCGATACAATGTTTCGGTCCGGCTGGATTCCAGTCCGGCTGGTTTCTGGTGTTTTGTTTAGCTTCTTATTTGCAACATAGTACATAGTTGCTTAGACTTGCAGCTGAGAGGCCGGCAAGTGAGGCAGGGAAAGTTGGAGTCCGCAGTAAGCAAGCCTCATGTTCGCTTCAGTGCATGGCTGCCGGCCGCCATCTTGGCTGAGAGTTAATTTGCATATACTCACTGATTAGCCAATGAAAAGGGTAGCGGTCATACACTAATTACCATGTTTCTCTTTTATTAGTGTAGATGAGACAGACTGGCTGGTACCTGAGGGGAGTGTGGTGGGGGTGACTGGATAAAGATGAAGTGGTTAGCTAAAGAACATACAGTGTGCCCCCCCAAAAAACGTATATACACTTTAACAGCTGATAGCTCAATTTTGAAAATGAAATGTATTTTAATAAACACTGCCATTATAGCTATTCAAAGTGTGTGTATACATTTTGGGGGAACATCCTATATATGCGTACCTCATGGACATGGGCAGTAGTTTGGTGAAGGCCAAGGGAGAGGAAAATGGGGGTGAGAAAAGGTGGGCAAAAGGGGGATACCTGCAATGGTGTCAACATTAAAAAATGTCTAATTTTTAAAAATACCTGGCAAGCAACTCTTACAGAATTCTTCTAGTCCCCTCTGTCTGGTTTAAATCTTATTTCCATCTGTTTTCCCAACTTTCCATTCTACAACTTTGGAGTTTCTTAATCTGCCTAGCCCTTTGGATTTAAACTATAACAGATCTGAGACCGCCTGTAGTTCAGTTGCAAGCCCAAGGGCAAAAGACCCCATGATATGGCTCTTTAATGACCCATTGATCTTCAAGTGAATTATATAAATATATTTATATGCACATATACCCACATATTTAAATGCATATATACATATATACATACACATACATTTGAAATGCACAAACACACAGATATATATGCATATAAACATGTATATAATCATATTGCAGAGATGCAAAATGAAAATAAATATGCCAAAAGTACACATCCTCTGCATAATCTATTATGATTTTCTGAAAGAAGAACAGTGTTACACACTGTTCAGAAACCTACTTTCTTTGCAAAATTTTATATAATAAAGAGGTAATATGCAAATTAACCCTCACACCCTCACATGATGGCTGCCTATGACCAGGCCAGCAGGAGGGTTAGTGAGGGACAACCAAATGACTGAACAGCAGGCTGCATGGGGCGACCAGGCAGCGAGGGGGGTGGGGGGCAGTTGGGGACTACCAGGCCGGTGGGGGGGGGGGCAGTTAGGGGCGACCAGGCAGGCAGGCAGTTGAGCGAGTAGGAGCCAGCGGTCCAGGATTGTGAGAGGGATGTCTGACTGCCAGTTTAGGCCTGATCCCTGGGAATTTCATGCACTGGGCCTCTTGTGTATTTATAAAGCTTAATCTTCAAAGCCCCCACATATGCATAGACTCCCTTCAAAGTATATTGTTTTTTTTATTAAAGACAGTCTCTAAATTGTGTAAACTTCAGGCCCCACAAAACCTGGATTCACCTGCTTCCACGTGAGTTAATAGATATTTGTATTAGCATTTTAAGTGCCAGAAGGTATTACAGCATTTCACTGCGTAAATGCACCATCATTACTTAAGTTGATCCCTTAAAGAGATGTTGAGGTTTTCTAATTCTTTGGAGTATCACCCAGTATTTGAGTGTGGGTGTTGAGTTAGCATTCCCCTAAAATGCTTTCTCTGAGCCCTGAAAACTGAGGCTCAATCCAGGCTCCTAGCTAGTACTCTCTTTGTTGCCTCTGGCCTCTCATGGACTTGAAGGGAGAACTGGGAGTAAATCTGAGACAACAGAAAATCAGGGCAGGTCTCGAGGAGGAAATGAGCAGAGGAAGCTGTGTTTTGTAGAATGTTATTATTATAATCATTTTACCCCAAAATTGGTGTGGCATGCACCAATTTGTGCTCCGTGCAAATGTAACTCTCAGGGTAACTGGAAAAAGAGAACCTGTAACAGATCTGAGATCCCTCTGTAGTGGCAATTGCAATCCCAAGGGCAAAAGACCCCTTGATATGGCTTTTATAATCTTCAAAGAAACAAACAAACAAATAACAACTAGAGAGTGGGTCTGCTAAGAGGGCATGGGTAGGGTATGTTGGTGGGCATATTTTAGAAAGGCACCCTCATAAGCTTCTTTTTTTTCCCCCTACTGCAATAGTAGAAGGCTGCCTTATGAATCCAGACAGAAATGTGACATTGAAGTATACAGAAAGGAGACACAGGACTTTAGAAGACAGCAAGCTCATAGCAGCATCATGATGGGAAGTTTAAGAGTTTGGGAATGAAGCTTTGTAGTCACTAACTGGACCCCAGACACACAGAAAGAGTTGCAGAGCCCTGCCCAGGATTACAATAGAAAAATGGCCAATCCCAGGCAGGGCAAGGAGAAGAGGGGGACTCACTCTGACCATAGACAAGAAAGAGTGGTGGCCAAAAAAAGAGCTACATTCATGGAATGTGTAGGGCCAGCATGGCACAGTGGGAAGGGCTAGGGAGAGAGGCATCTGGAAGTAGAGCCCTGAATTCCCTCCCATATTTTCAGTTTACTAGCTCTGCAGCCCTGGGCAAAGCACTTAACTTGCAGGGCAATAATTTACTATGTGTAAAATGGAAACAGCATACCTACATTTCTTTAAAGATTACATAAACACTCACATGCCATATTATAATGTTTTTGTCAACAACAGAACACATATATCACAGTGGTCCTATAAGACTGTAACTGAGCTAAAAAATCCCTACCATGTAGCAATGTTGTAGCAGTCTTAACATCATCATCATGGTAATATTGTAGCGTGAGACATTCCTAACATGTTTGTGGTGACACTGGTATAAACAAACCTACTTCAATGCCAGTAGCATATACCCTGGCCAGGTGGCTTAGTTGTTTGGAGCATCTTCCTATACATCAAAAGGTTGTGGGTTCCATCCCCAGTTGGAGCTTGTGTTGGAGGCAACTGATCAAAGTTTCTCTTATTCTCTCTCAAATCAATAAAAACATACCCTCTTGTGAGGATTAAAAAGACATGTTTAGGAGGTCCAAGATAGCTGACGACAGGATGGCAGGCTGCAAGATAGTGTGTGAGTGAGAGAACAAAGGGAGAGGGCATGGATGTGTGGGGAATGACTATATTTGTAAGAGAGGGACAGCTATATTCCACAGGACAGTTGGGGACTGGTGGACCGGGCTCCCCTGGACAGGCAGCCTCTACTACTGCTGAAATCTCTCCTGGAGCAGCCAGAGACCTCACCATCTTGAAGGGGAGAGTGGCTGTGATCAGAAGCCCAGCCTTACTTTCAACTGGGGAGACCTCGGATACCATCCAGGACCCTACAACCACAACGCCCAGGGACCAGCTGCCTCAGCTGTGAACCCACGAACACCGGGACTCCAGCCTCCCTGACTGTGGGTGCCTAAAAAGTCTGCCCAGGGGGAGACAAAGTGGTACCAAATACACAGAAGGGCCCTGCACCTTCTCACAGAGCAGATAGAAGGAACAGCTGAATCAATTAACACCCACCCAGAATTGGTGAATTAAACACAGCTGGTGAGAAAATCCGTGGACGGAAAAGTCTGATATTGCCTAGAGCAGTGGTTCTCAACCTTGGCTGCACATTAGAATCACTTGGGAATCTTTTTAAAATCCTGATTTCTGGGCCACATCCTCCGGAAATTCTGTTTCTTTGTTACTAATGTTGTGGCCCCACCCCATAACAAAGAACCAGAATTTCCGGAGGATGAGGCCCAGAAATCAGGATTTTAAAAAGATTCCCAGGTGATTCTAATATGCAGCCAAGGTTGAGAACCACTGGCCTAGAGAAAGGTGAGATCTGGGATCCAGCTGGAGGGAGAAACATGCACAGTGGAGACTAGAGTCTCAGAGGAAGACTGCATCCCACAAAATCCAAGGCCATTGGGGTCAGTGTAGCCCTCAAATGTGGAAGGGGGTCCACAGGGCTTCTGGCAGAAGGGGACTCGAGATCAGTGATGGCAAACCTTTTGAGCTTGGCATGTCAGCATTTTGAAAAACCCTAACTTAACTCTGGTGCCCTGTCACATATAGAAATTTTTTGATATTTGCAACCATAGTAAAACAAAGACTTATATTTTTGATAATTATTTTATATATTTAAGTGCCATTTAACAAAGAAAATCAACCAAAAAAATGAGTTCATAGGTTCACTATCACTGCTCTAGATATTAACCCACAGCTGGGCTGGGCCCAGAAAGGCAGCCTGAATTTCTATACCAGCTGTGCAATGCCAGGGGGAAAAAATGCTAGTCAGCATGCTTCCTTTGGCTTTTTTCCTTTTTAACTCCTTGCTTTTGCTTGCTAAGTCCAGTACATAGGATCTTCCAATTAAAAACACTCACTGAGACTGCAGGGGAAAGTTGTTTTTGTGGAAACTGGGGATCAGAATGAGGAGAGACTAACAGGAAATCAGTTCTGGGGCAGTCTGTCCCTCCAACCTAGTATTAAGTGTGGCAGAAAAAGAAAAATCTCAACACTGGGTAGAGGGGCCTTTTAGCCCTGGATATTAATACAGAAACACCATCACCCAGGGGTTGTGTTAGAAATTTACTCTTGTGTAAATACAACTACAGGAAGACTGAGAAACAAAGGGAGCAGAGAGATCCCGCCTGCTTGAAAACAGGGTTGTGGCTTATGACACAGAGGAGTGGTGTATTGAAGGGAACTTCAATACTGTGCTGACTACCTAACAGGAAACAGACGTGCCAAACAAAACAGTAGAGGAAGTGAACAACCTTCACTACTTCATTTTTTATTTTTTATCTTTTACTTAAGAAACCAAATTTTTTTCTCACTTGATTTTACTTTTTTTTATTATATTTTTAATTATTATTATTGCTACTATTATTTTACCTTTTTTAAAAGTTTTATTTTATTTTTTCTTTCTTTTCTTTTCTTTTATTTTAGTATTACTGTTCTACCTTTTATTTTTATTTTCCTTTTAGCATTATTTTACTCTATCTCAATTTTTCCTTTATGCCAACACTTCCTCACTTCTCCCCTTTATCATTCTGTTTCTCTTACCCTGTTCCTGCTTTAGTTTTTCTCTATCCTTTCTTTTTACTCCCTGTTAAAAATTGATCTTACTCATATATCTACTTTCCTCTCCCCTGCTCCAAGTCCATGCACACTTCTCTCTTCACTTTCTTCACTATCCCCCAATTTTTTTTTCTTCCTCTCTTTTTCCCCCCTTTTCCTTTCTTTCTTTCTTGTTGTTTGTTGATTGTTGGCTAGCTTGTTTTTTTTCTTTTTTTGCTTCTGTTTTTCTTCTCCTTGCTTGTTCTCTTCTTCTACTAATAGTTTAATTAATTCCAATCACCAACTCAGGCCTATCTCCTTTCTATTCTCCTTTTCCAATAGTAAACACATACATAGATAGATAGATTAAACAAAGAGGAAATATATATATATCCATATATATTTTTAATATAAATATATATTTTTCTTTTTTTGTATTTTGTTTTTTACTTTTCTTCTTATACACTCATTCTCTTTCTACCTCTTCTATACTGAACTGTGGCTATTTCCCCATTCATTCAATTCCTTGACCTTACCTTCTGGAAATAAGCTCTGCCTCTTAAGATTCATCTGGGTGTTTGTTGTTTGAATTTTGGGGATTAGTTGTTGTTTTATTGGAGTGTTCTCCCCATATTTATATATTTTACCCCTTCTTTTTCTTCTCTTTCATTTCTCTCTTACATTTTTTCCTTTTCACCATATCATTTTTGCACTCTTTTCTATCCTCTAATTCTTTTTTCTCTGGTGGTCACCTTTATTTGGGGTTATTAGTATCGTGAATACATTTGTGTTTGGTGCCCTGTTCATTGTGTGTTGTTGTGTTGTATTTTGTGCCTTTAAGTCAACACAGGAGAGAGACAACTACACAACCAGACACCTGGAGAGGAGCAATCATGGGGAGACAAAGAAACAGAACACCCACATACAAAAGAAAAGAAGGCAACACCAGAAAAGGAAGTAAACAAAATGGAGGCAAACAATGTGTCAAAGAAAAAATTCAGAGCAATGGTCATAAGGACGCTGAAAAGGTTGGAAGACAAATTCAACAATATGTGTAAGAACCAAGAGGAAATGAATAAGAACCAAGAAGAAATAAAGAACTGCAATAAAGAACTCAATATAAAGCATCAACAGTAGACTAGAAGAAGCAGAGGACCACATCAGCGAGCTAGAAGACAAGGTAGGAAAAAATACCCAAGCAGAGCAGCATCTAGAAAAAACAAACTTAAAAATAATGAGGAGAGAAGGAGAAACCAAGATGGCAGCATAGGTAAACACTGGAGATTGCTGCCTCGCACAACCATTTCAAAAATACAACTAAAAGACGGAACGGACATCATCCAGAACCACAGGAAGGCAGGCTGAGTGGAAATTCTACAACTAGAAGGAAAGAGAAAAGCATACCAAGACTCAGAGGAGGTGCAGTGCGGAAGTAAAATACAAAGGTGAGGAGGTGCATGCGGAGGGCTGGCGGCTGGGTAGAGGGGCCTTTTTCAATCGGGAGGGAGTCTCAAGCTCTGAGCTCCAGTTCCGGGCGAGTCTCTGGGGACCCAGACTCATACGGGAGAAAGTGGACTGTCTGGCATCGGTCGGAACTCGAGGGCAGCTTTCTCTTGGAGGTGCTTGCAGTGATTGCCGGGACACTGAGAAGCGGGGCCTCTGAGGGCAGGACTGAGAGCAGCCATAACTGCTCACTCCACCTGCCCTGTTGGTCCCCTGGGACCCCACCCCACCCAAGCCATGCATGGAGGCTTTTGCATATGAAAGGCCCGGCCCTTTGCAATCTGAAAATTACTTAACAAACTGCAGCTGACCCAAGGCCCCACGGCAACTTGCATTGCTTCACATCTGGCTTCTGCTGGGTAGCCTCAGGCAGAGGCTAGATTAGCACCTCCTTAGAGAACCAGGAGCCAGTGTGCCTGGTGGTCAGAGTGGGACCATCCAGATTGCAGCTCCTCGGATCCATAAAGGACACACTCAGGGGGCAGACTCAGTGAGCACCAAAGCCCCATTGAAGCAAGTCTTGTCCCGGAGGGGTGTCTCTAGCACAGAAATTCTCCCACTGCAGAAACAGCTGATTCTCACTGCCAATTGGCCTGGAGGTCAATCCCTCCCAGTGTTACCTACAATAATCAAGGCTTAACTACAACAAGACTGTGCACAAAGCCCACCAGGGGGTGCACCAAGAGTGTCTACCTCAGGTAATTGGGGAGGTTGAACCACTGGGCCCTATAGGACACTTAGCACAGAAAGCTACTCTATTGACACAGCTAAGCATAAAAAATGCCAAGACAAAGAAACAGGACACAAATGACAGAAATGGAGGAAAGCAAACTACTGGATATAGAGTTCAAAATCACACTTCTAAGGTTTTTCAATAATTTTCTAGAAACCACCGGTAAACTTAATGAGACCCTCAAGAAAACGAGACCCTCGAGGTTGTGATAAAGGACCAACTACAAATTAAGCATACACTGACTGAAATAAAGAATATTATACAGACTCCCAACAGCAAACCAGAGGATCGCAAGAATCAAGTCAAAGTTTGAAATACGAAGAAGCAAAAAACACCTAACCAGAAAAGCAAAATGAAAAAAGAATCCAGAAATACGAAGATAGTGTAAGGAGCCTCTAGGACAGCTTCAAGCGTACCAACATCCAAATTAAAGGGGTGCCAGAAGAAAAGAGAGAGCAAGATATTGAAAACCAATTGAAGAAATAATGACAGAAAACTTCCCCAACCTGGTGAAAGAAATAGACTTACAAGTCCAGGAAGCTCAGAGAACCCCAAATAAAAGGAATCCAAAGAGGACTACACCAAGACACATCATAATTAAAATGTCAAGAGCAAAAGACAAAGAGAGAATCTTAAAAGCAGCAAGAGAAAGACAGTCAATTACCTCCAAGGGAGTACCCATATGACTGTCAGCTGATTTCTCAACAGAAACTATGCAGGCCAGAAGGGAGTGGCAAGAAATATTCAAAGTGATGAATACCAAGAACCTACAACCAAGATTACTCTACCCAGCAAAGCTATTATTTAGAATTGAAGGTCAGATAAAGAGCTTCACAGATAAGAAAAAGCTAAAGGAGTTCATCACCACTAAACCAGTATTATATGAAATGCTGAAAGGTATCCTTTAAGAAGAGGAAGAAGAAGAAAAAGATAAAGATACAAATTATGAACAACAAATACACATCTATCAACAAGTGAATCTAAAAATCAAGTGAATAAATAATCTGATGAACAGAATAAACTGGTGATTATAATAGAATCAGGAGCATAGAAAGGGAGTGGACTGACTATTCTTGGGGGGAAAGGGGTGTGGGGGGTGTGGGAAGAGACTGGACAAAAATCGTGCACCTATGGATGATGACAGTGGGTGGGGAGGTTGTTGAGGGTGGAGGGTGGGAGGGGAACTGGGTGGAGGGGAGCTATGGGGGGAAAAAAGATGAACTGTAATAATCTGGACAATAAAGATTTAATTTAAAAATAAATTTAAAAAATGAGGAGAGCTTTGGGACAACACGAAACAAAAAAACATCTGCACAATAGGGGTGCCAGAAGGAGAGGAAACTGAGCAAGGAATAGAAAACCTGCTTGGAGAAATATTGACAGAGGGGGGAATAGATGATGACTGGCAGGAAGGTAGGGAGGGAGAGTGTGTGAGAGAGTGAGGGAGCTATAGAGGAGTGTGTGGACGTGTGTGTGTGTGTGTGTGTGTGTGTGTGTGTGTGTGTGTGTGTGTGTGAAATAGGGACAGTTAGATCCTGCAGGTCTTTCAAGGGGCTGCCAATCCAGGTGTTCTTAGATGGCAAAACCCCGCTGCCGCTGCAAACACTCAGGGGAGGACACCAGTGGCGCAGAGACCACGCCATCTTGAAGAACAAAACTGCTTGAGACTAGGATCCTAGCCTTGCCAGCACCCAGTCTGGTCTCCGTAGCAAACCGGAACCCTACAGCCGCTCTGGTAGAAGACCTATGACCATAGCTGCAGACCCAGGGACACCAAGACTCCAGGCACCCCAGCCGCAGATTTCTGTGAGTCACAAAGCCAATCCCCCTCCCCCGCCACCCTCGGGGCAGCAGCATAGGAACTTCCAGACCCCTGCTGCACAATAGGGCTTTCTGCACACACTCAGCAGCAGCAGCTCTGCCTGACTTTGAGCCTTGGAGCCGGACACAGGAAGTTTGTTTCCCGCGACCAGGCTCCACGGGCAGGGAGACTGTGCTGAACTTGAGCTTAGGTGCGCATCTTTGGGGAGACTGTTATCTGTGACCAGATCCCACGCCCACGCAGGGCAGGGAGACAGCGCTGAATTTGAGTCTGGATGTGCGCGAACTCGGGGAATTTGTTTCCAGCGACTAGGCTCCGCACCCAGGCAGGGAGACTGTGCTGAATTTGAGCCTGGGTGCGCATCCTTGGTGAGACTGTTTTCTGGGACCAGATCCCATGCCCATGCAGGGCAGGGAGATAGCGCTGAGTTTGATTCTGGATGTGCGAACTCGGGGAATTTGTTTCCCGTGACTGGGCTCCATGCCCAGGCGGGGAGACTGTGCTGAGTTTGGGCCTGGGTGAGCATTGTTGGGGAGACTGTTTCCTGCGACCGGGTCCTGTGCCCACGTGGGGAGACAGCGCTGAATTTGGGCCTGGGGGTGCAGACCCGGGGAGTTTGTTTCCCACGACCAGACCCTGCACCCTAGCAGAGAGGCTGTGTTGAATTTGAAACTGGTTGTGCGAAGCCGTGGAGTTTGTTGCCCTCGCCCAGGCTCCGTGCCCAAGTGGGGAGAGTGTGCTGAACTTGAGCATAGGTGCGCAAACTTGGGGAGATAGTTTTCCGCGACCGGGTCCGTGCCCACGCGGGGAGACAGCGCTGAATTTGAGCCTGGGGGCACGAACCCGGTGAGTATGCTTCCCATGGCCAGACCCGGCACCCAAACAGGGAGACTACACTGAATTTGAACCTGAACGTGCGAACTCGGGGACCAGACCCCGTGCCCACGCAGGGGGGCAGCACTGAATTTGAACCTGGGTGCATAGACACGGGGAGTCTGCTTCCTGCAGTGCATACCTGCGTGACCAGACCCCACACCCACACTGAGCAGCAGTGCCACCTGACTTTGATTCAGGGCAAGCGCACATGGAAGGCTGTTTTCCAGTGCGATTAGTGCAACCCGATCTCCCAAGCAGATCCGGGACCCTGAATCTCCACGCAAGAGGCAGCAATGAGCACCAGGGACTAGACTCTGTTTCTCATTGCGTGCACCTGGGATCCCTGATTCCCAGTACATTCACACTAAGAGCCAGAGACTCCAATTCTTGGCGCATGCACACATAGGGACCCTGATTCTTGGTGTGAGATAGCACCAAGCAACAGAGACTCTGATACTCAATTTTCGGTGCGGACACAATGAGCCTCTGACTCCTGAAACACACTAGGAGACTTTGACTTTTGGCACACTCCAGCAGGTTCTCTGTGTCAACGTGGTGCAGGCAGTGTCCCTGATTCTAGGTGCACACACGAGGCCACACTAAGCACCTGAGACTCTAACCCGAGGCGAGCGTGGCTCCCAACAACCCACAGCAGCTGCACGACTCGGTGTCAGAGCTCTTCAGTGACACTTGGGGGGTGCAAAACTCCTACTGCACATGGCCCAGGCCCCTGCAACTTGACATTTGAACCTTCTGGTGATAGTCAGAATGGGGAGACAATGAAACAATCCCTAGAGGATAGAAAAGGAGGAATCACCAAGAAACAAAATCAGTGAAATGGAAGCATGCAACATGACAGAAAGAGAATTCAGAGTAATGGTCATACAGTTCATACACTGCATGGATGAGAAAAATCAACAACCTATGCAAAAATCAGGAAGAAATGAAAAATGATATAGCTACAATCAAAAACACCATGGAAGGCTTCAACAGTACACTAGAAGAAGCAGAGGACTGAATTAGTGAATTAGAAGATAAAGTACAGAAACAAGCCCAATCTGAACAGCAGTTAGAGAAAAAAATTAAAAAGCAGGAGGAGAGCCAAAGGAAGCATTGGGACAATGCAAAACAAAATAACATACATATAATAGGGCTGCCAGAAGGACAAGAAGAGAAGCAAGGATTAGAACATTTATTTGAAGAAATAATAACGGAAAACTTCCCTGATATGGGGAAGAAAAAAGTTACACAAGTACAGAGAGTCCCAAGCAAGTGAATCCCAAAAGATCCGCACCAAGACATGCCATAATTACAATGGCAAATACTAATGAAAAAGAGAGAATCTTAAAAGCTTCAAGAGAGAGACAGAGAGTTACTACAAAGTATCCCCCATCGGATTATCAAATGATTTCTCAACAAAAACACATCAAGCTAGAAGGGAATGGAAGTAGATATACAAAGTGACTCAAAGCAAGGGACTGAATCCAATAATACTGTATCCAACAAGACTATCAATCAAAATTGAAGGGGAAATCAGGAGCTTCTCAGACAAAAAAAAAGGCTAAGGGAGTTTATCACTACCAAGCCAGCAATGCAAGAAATGCTAAAGGGAATGCTGTAAGAAGAAGAAATAAAAAGGTAAGAAGGAAAACAGAGTCAAAAAAATAAAAATGGCTACAAACAAATACCTTTCAATAATAACTTTAAATGTAAACGGACTAAATACTCCAATCAAAAGACATCAAGTGGCTGAATGGATAAAAAGACATGACCCATATATATGCTGTCTACAAGAGACCCACCTCAGAAGAAGGGACACACACAGACTGAAAGTGAAGGGATGGAAAAATATCTTTCACGCAAATGGAAATGAAAAAAAAGCTGGGGTAGCAATACTTATATCAGACAAAATAGACATCAAAGTGAAGGCCATAACAAGAGATAAGGGAGGCCACTTCATAATACTAAAGGGATCGATACAACAAGAGGATATAACCCTGATAAACATATATGCACCTAATGCACGAGCACCCAAATACATAAAAAAAAAACTCCTGGAAGATATCAAGGGAGAGTTCCACAACAATACAATCATAGTAGAGGACTTTAATACACCACTGAAATGACTGAATAAATCATGGAGACAAAAAATCAGCAAATAAATAGCAATCCTAAATGATTCACTAGATCAAATGGACATGATTGACATCATCAGAACACTTAACCCCAAAGCCAGGAAATATACGTTCTTCTCAAGTGCACATGAGACATTTTCAAAAATAGACCATATACTGGGTCACAAGCAAAGTCTCCCCAAATTCAAGAAGATTGAATCATACCAAGCATCTTCTCAGACCACAAGGATATAATATTAGAAATAAACTACAATAAAAACAACCCTAAACACTCAAACACTTGGAAGCTGAATAGCATGTTATTAAATATTTATTGGGTTACCAATGAGATCAAAGAAGAAACTAAAAACATCCTAGACACTAATGACAATGAAAACACAACAATCCAAAACCTATGGGACACAATGAAAGCAGTCCTGAAAGGAAAGTTGATAGCCTTACACGCCTACCTAAAAAAAACAAGAAAAAATGGTAGTAAATCATCTAACTCTACAACTAAAGAATTAGAAAGAGAGCAACAAGAAAAGCTCAGAGTGAGCAGAAGGAAGGAGATAATAAAGATCAGAGTAGAAATAAATGACACAGAGACCAAAAAAACAATACAAAAGATCAATGAAACCAAGAGCTGGTTCTTCAAAAGGATAAACAAGATTGATGAACCTCTGGCCAGGCTCACCAAGAAGCAAAAGGAGAGGACACAAAAAACAAAATTAGAAGAGATACAGGCGAAAAAAGAACAGACCCCACAGAAATAGAAATGATTGTTAAAAAATACTATGAACAACTCTACTCCAACAAACTAGACAACCTGGAGGAAATAGACATATTCCTAGAAAAATACAACATTCCAAAACTCAATCAGGAAGAATCTAAAAATCTCAATAGGACAATAACTATGGAAGAAATTGAAGCAGTAATCAAAAAGTTTCCAGCAGCCAAAACCGGTTTGGCTCAGTGGATAGAGCATCAGCCTGCGGACTGAAAGGTCCCAGGTTCGATTCCAGTCAAGGGCATGTACCTGTGTTGCGGGCACTTCCCCAGTGGGAGATGTGCAGGAGGCAGCTGATCGATCTCTCTCATCAATGTTTATAACTCTCTATCTCTCTCCCTTCCTCTCTGTAAAAAATCAATAAAATATATTAAAAAAAAAAAAAAAAAGCTTCCAGCAAACAAAAGCCCAGGGCCAGACGGCTTCACAGGGAAATTTTACCAAACATTCAAGGAAGAACTAAAACCTATCCTCCTCAGACTACTACAAAAAATTCAAGAGGAAGGAACACGTCCAAGCTCATTCTATGAAGCCAGCATCACCCTAATACCAAAACCAGGGAAAGACAACACAACGAAAGAGAATTACAGGCCAATATCCCTCATGAACATAGATTCCAAAATCCTCAACAAAATCCTAGCAAATCGTATCCAGCAGTACATCAGAAAGATCATATACCATGACCAAAAAGGATTTATCCCAGGGAGGCAAGCATGGTACAATATCTGCAAATCAATAAACGTGATACATCACATAAACAAATTGAGAGAAAAAAAAAACCCACATAGTCATATCAATTGAAGCAGAAAAAGCATTTGACAAAATCCAACACCCACTTTTCATAAAAACTCTCAGCAAGGTGGGAATAGAAGGATCATATCTCAACATAATAGAAGCCATATATGACAAACCCACAGCCAACATCATACTCAATGGACAAAAACTAAAAGCATTTCCCTTAAGAACAGGAACAAGGAAGGGATGCCCACTCTCACCACTCCTGTTCAACATAGTACTGGAAGTATTCGCCATTGCAATTAGACAAGAAGAAGAAATAAAAGGCATCCAAATTGGAAAAGAAGAAGTAAAATTGTCCTTATTTGCAGATGACATGATATTGTATACAAAAAACCCTAAAGACTCCATCTAAAAACTATTAGACTTAATAAATGAATTCAGCAATGTAGCAGGATACAAAATCAACGCCAAGAAATATATTGCATTTCTATACACCAATGGTGAACTTACAGAAAGAGACACTACAAAAGCAATCCCATTTACCATCACACAAAAAATTAATATACTTAGGCATAAACTTAACTAAGGAGGTAAAAGACCTCTACTCAGAAAACTACAGGACTTTGAAAAAAGAGATAGAGAAAGATATAAACAGATGGAAGAACATACCATGTTCATGGATTGGTAGAATCAACATCATTAAAATGTCCATACTACCCAAAGAAATCTATAAATTCAATGCAGTCCCCATTAAAATACCAAGGACATATTTCACAGACCTAGAAGAAACTCTCCAAACATTCATCTGGAATAAAAAAAAAAGTCCCTGAATAGATGCAGCAATCCTGAGAAAGGAGAACAAAGTAGGTGGGATCTCAATGTCAGATATCAAGCTGTATTACAAAGCCACTGTTCTCAAAACTGCCTGGTACTGGCACAAGAAGAGACATATATATCAATTGAATAGAATAGTGAACCCAGAAATAGACCCAAACCATATGCTCAACTAATATTTGACAAAGGAGGCAAGAACATACAATGGAGTCAACACAGTCTCTTCAATAAATGGTGTTGGGAAAATTGGACAGATACATGCAAAAAAAAAAAAAAAAAGAAACTAGAACACCAACTTACACCATACACAAAAATAAACTCAAAATGGATAAAGGACTTAAATGTAAGATAGGAAACCATAAAAATACTAGAGGAATCCAAAGGCAACAAAATCTCAGACATATGCCAAAGCAATTTCTTCACTGATACAGCTCCTAGGGCATAGGAAACTAAAGAGAAAATAAACGACTTTAAGCAATAAAAAAAAAAAAAATGAAAAAAAATACACAAATGGGACTACATCAAAATAAAAAGCTTCTGCACAGCAAAAGAAACCATCAACAAAACAACAAGAAAGCCCACTGCATGGGAGAACATATTTGCCAATGTTATCACCGATAAGGGTTTAATCTCCAACATTTATAGGGAACTCATACAACTTAACAAAAGGAAGGTAAAAAATCCAATATAAAAATGGAAAAGGAACTAAATAGACACTTTTCAAAAGAGGACATTCAGAAAGCCAAGAGACATATGAAAACATGCTCAAAGTCACTAATCATCTGAGAAATGCAAATCAAAACAACAATGAGGTACCATCTCACACCTGTCAGAATGGCTGTCATCAACAAATCAACGAATGACAAGTGCTGAAGAGGATGTGGAGAAAAATGAACCCTTCTGCACTGCTGGTGGGAATGCAGACTAGTGCAGCCACTATGGAAGACAGTATGGAGTTTCCTCAAAAAACTAAAAATGGAACTCCCATTTGACCCAGTGATCCCACTTCTAGGAATATATCCCAAGAAACCAGAATCACCAATCAGAAAGGATATATGTTCATAGCAGCACAATTTACCATAGCTAAGATTTGGAAACAGCCTAAGTGCCTATCAGCAGATGAATGGATTAGAAAATTATGGTACATCTACACAATGGAATACTATGTTGCTGTAAAAACAAAGGAATTCTTTATCATTTGCAACAGCATGGATGGAACTGGAGAGCATTATGCTAAGTGAAATAAGCCAGTCAATGAAAGAAAAATACCCCATGATCTCACTCATTTATGGATAATAAAGACCATTATAAACTGATGAACAAAAATAGATACAAATGCAGAGCAGCATAGAACAGACTGTCAAACTACAGCAGGAGGGCCGGGGAGGGTGGTGGGGGGCAGGAAGGGGGGGTAAGAGATCAACTGAAGGACTTGTATGCATGCATAGTAGCATAACCAATGGACACAAGTCACTGGGGTTAGGAGAGGCTGGGGGAAGGTCAAGGGGAAAAAAAGGAGACATATGTAATACTCTTTGTAATACCTTAAGCAATAAAACAAATAAATAAAAAAAAGAAATATTGACAGAAAACTTCCCTGATATCGGGAAGAAAATACTCACACATGTCCAAGAAGCTCACAGAGTCCCAAGCAAGATGAACCCCAAAAGACCGACACCAAGACACATTATAATTAAATTGGCACAACACCAAGACAAAGTAAGAACCTTAAAGGCTGCCAGAGAGAGACAGAAAGTTACCTACAAAGGATCTCCCATCATACTATCGACTGATTTCTCAAAAGAAACACATCAGGCCAGGAGGTAATGGAATTCAATTTTCAAAGTCATGCAAAGCAAGGGTCTTAATCCAAGAATACTTTACCCAACAATGCTATCAATCAAAATTGAGGCTGAAATTAGAAACTTCACAGACAAAAAAGGACTAAGGGAGTGTATTACCACCAAACCAGCAATGCCAGAAATGCTAAAGGGTCTGCTGTAAAAAGAAGAAATGGGAAGGGAAGAAGGAACACTGGCATAAAGAATTAAAATGGTGACAAACAAGTACCTATCAATAATAACTTTAAATATAAATCGATTAAATGCCCCAATCAAAAGACATAGCATAGCTGAATGTATAAGAAAACATGACCCAGACCCTCTTTACTGAGTGTTTGATGTTTGTATTTGTTTGGTTTATCTATTGGCTCTGTGGAGTTTTCTACATATATATATTCTCCTTTTTCTTTTCTCTCCTATCTTTTTTTTCTCTCTCTTAGATATCATTTGGGCTCTTTTTTCTCTCCCTTAATTATCTTTTCTCAGGTGGTTGCTTATATTGGGGTTATCGGTGTGGTGAGTACATTCATGCTTTGGGTCATGTCTTGTTAAGGTGAATATTTTGGGATTAGTTTCTACATTCTATTTTCATCTTTCCTTTAGCATCCTTTAACTCTACCTCAAATTTACCTTTATTCCGAAACTCTCTTCCTCACTTTTCCCCTTTTGTTGTCCTGTTTCTTGTACCCTATCCCTGCTTTAGATTTTCCCTATTCCTTGTTTTTACCCCATGTTAAAATTTCACCCTACTTATATATCTAATTACCAATCTCCTGCTCTAAAACCATATACACCTCTCTCTTCTCTTTCTTTACTATCCAAAGTTTTTTTCTCTCTGTTGTTTTGTTGTTGTTTGGTTGATTGTTGAGTATATTGGGGGTTTTTTATGCTTATTTGTGAGATTGTTTTTCTTTCTCTTTTTCTTTTTCTGTTGTTGTTTTTTTCCGGTTATTTTTTTCTTCTGTTTTCCCTCGCCTCGCTTGATATTAGTTGTTGTTTGTAGTTTGCATTCATCTCCAGAGATCTGTTGCTGGAATTTGTTGGGATTAGTGGCTGTCCTATTGGTGTTTTCTCCCCATATAAATAGTTTCTTCCCCTCTTCTATTTCATTCTCTTTCTTATCTCTCTTACTTTTTTTTCCTTTTCCCAATTTCATTTTTGCACTCTTTTTTTTCTTTTTCTCTTTTTTCTTTTTCTCTTTTTTCTTCTTTATCCCCTAATTCTGTTTGTTCTGGTGGTCACCTTTATTTGGGGTTATTAGTATTGTGAATACATTTGTGTTCAGTGCCTTGTGCATTGAGCCTTGTTGTGTTGTATTTTGTGCCTTTAAATCAATGCAGCAGAGAAAGAACTACATAACCAAACACCTGGAGAAGAGAGATCATGGGGAGACAAAGAACCAGCCCGAATATGATAGAAAAAGAGCCATCACCAGAAAAGGAAGTAAACAAAATGGAGGCAATTGAGGCAAGCAACCTGTCAGAGAAAGAATTCAGATAAATGGTCATAGGTGGATGAAAAGAATGGAAGACAAATTCAACAATATGTGTAAGAACCAAGAGGAAATGAAGAAGAACCGAGAAGAAATGAAAAATGACATCACTGCTATAAAGAACTCAATAGAAAGCAACAACAGTAGACTAGAAGAAGCAGAGGACCGCATCAGTGAGCTAGAAAACACAGAGGGAAAAATACCCAAGCAGAGCAGCTTCTAGAAAAAAAATTAAAAAGCAGGAGGAGAGCCTAAGAGAACTTTGGGACAACACAAAACGAAACAACATCCGCATAATAGCGGTGCCAGAAGGAGAAAAAACTGAGCAAGGAATAGAAAACCCGTTTGAAAAAATAATGACAGAAAACTTCCCTGATATAGGGAAGAAAAAACTCACACAAATCCAAGAAGCTCACAAAGTCCCAAACAAAATGAACTCCAAAAGACCGACGCCAAGACACATTATAATTAAATTGGCAAACACCAAAGACACAGCAAGAATCTTAAAAGCGGCCAGAGAGAGACAGAAAGTTACTTACAAAGGATCCCCCATCAGGCTAGCGATGGATTTCTCAACAGAAACACATCAGGCAGGAAGGGAATGGAATGAAATATACAAAGTCATGCAAAGGAAGGGTCCGAATCCAAGAATAGGGTACCCAGGAGGCTATCAATAAAAATTGAGGGTGAAATAAAGAGCTTCGCAGACAAAAAAAGACTATGGGAGTTTATTAACACCAAACCAGCAATGCAAGAAATGTTAAAGGGTCTGCTGTAAAAAGAAAAAATAAGAAACAAAGAAGGAACACAGGGGTAAAGAATAAAAATGGTGGCAAACGAGTATCTATCAATAATAACTTTAAATGTAAATGGATTAAATGCCCCAATCAAAAGACATAGGGTAACTGAGTGGATAAGAAAACATGACCCATATATCTGCTGTCTACAGAAAACCCACCTTAGAAAAAAAGACACACACAGATTGATGGTGAAGGGATGGAAAAAAGTTTTTCAGGTGAAATGAAATTAAAAAAAAAGCTGGGGTAGCAATACTTATATCTGAGAAATTAGATCTCAAAGTGAAGGACATAAAAAGTGATAAGGAAAGCCACTTCATAATACTAAAGGGAGCAATCCAACAAGAAGAAATAACTCTGGCAAACATATACGCACCCAATATAGGAGCACCCAAATACATAAGAAAACTTCTGGAGGAGATCAAGGGAGAGATTGACAGCAATACAATCATAGTAGGGGACTTTAACACCCCACTATCACCATTGGACAAATCCTCTAAACAAAAAATCAGCAAAGAAACATCAATCCTAAATGACTCACTAGATCAGATGGAATTAATTGACATCTTCAGAACATTTCACCCCAAAGCCACAGAATATACATTCTTCTTAAGTGCACATGGGTCATTTTCAAAGATAGGCCATATATTGGGTCACAGACAAAGTCTCTTCAAATTCAAGAAGATAGAAATCATATCAAGCATCTTCTCAGATCACAATGGCATAAAACTGGAAATCAACTACAATAAAAACAATCCAAAAAAATAAAACACATGGAGACTAAGTAGCATGTTATTAAACAATGACTGGGTTACCAGAGAGATCAAAGAACAAATAAAAAAACATCATGGCAACAAACGACAATGAAAACACAACAATCCAAAACCTATGGGACACAGCGAAAGCAGTCTTGAGAGGGAAGTTCATAGCTCTACAAACCTACTGCAAGAAACAAGAAACAATGAGAATAAATTACCTAACCCTACAACTCAAAGAGTTAGAAGGAGAGCAACAAGAAAAGCCCAATGTAAGCAGAAGGAAGAAAATAATAAAGATCAGAGTGGAGATAAATGACACAGAGACCAAAATAACAATACAAAAGATCAACAAAACCAAGAGCTGGTTCTTTGAAAGGATAAACAAGATTGATGAACCTCTAGCCAGGCTCACTAAGAAACAAAGAGAAAGGACCCAAATGAACAAAATCATAAATGAAAGAGTAGAAATAACAACAGACCCCAGAGAAATAGAAATGATTGTTAAAAAATACTATAAACAACTCTACTCCAACAAACTAGACAACCTGGAGGAAATAGACATATTCCTATAAAAATACAACCTTCTAAATCTTAATCAGGAAGAATCTAAATATCTCAATAGGCCAATAACTATGGAAGAAATTGAAGTAGTCATCAAAAAGCTTCCAGCAAACAAAAGCCCAGGGCCAGATGGCTTCACAGGGGGGTTTACCAAACATTCAAGGAAGAACTAAAACCTATCCTCCTCAGACTATTCCAAAAAATTCAAGAGGAATGAACACTTCCAAACTCATTCATGAAGCCAGCATCACCCTAATACCAAAACCAGATAAAGATAACACAATGGGAGGAGAGGGAAGATGGCGGCGGAATAGGCAGACGTGTCCCAGGTCTTGTCCCGGAGCAAAGGAGTGAGCAGCTGAAACTAATAACACCTACCCCGAATTAGTGAAGTATACTCAGCTGGTGAGACAGTTTGCAGCCGGGAAGGGCAGAGTTCCCCTGGAAAGGTAAAAACCAGGGATCTGGGCAGGAAAGTTTGCCATACCTCTGAGCTCAGAGGGTCAGAGGGAGACCGAGTGGCACACAGCCTTGTCTCTTGGGACAGGCACAGCCCCTGACTGGGGGAAAGGAGATCTACAGGACTGTTGGTGCTGGGGGATTTGAGATCTGGGTTCCATAATTACGGAGGACTGAGCCTAAAAGGGGCAGCCTGAAGTGCTGACCAGACCATGCAGTGCCGGTAAGAGAGGAGCTTACGGAGACTCAGCCGTCCCTGTTTCCACGGCCGGCGTTTGTTTGTTTGTTTTCACTGAACCCTGTTCATAGGATATTTTGGATACAGACACTCACCAGTGCTGAAGAGCGGGAGAAAGTGCGGACGAGTGGAATCTGGGGAGAGGCTGGGGAGAGAAGTGGGGCCAGGAGAGGTGGCAGCAAATTGAGTGCTGAGTCACCCCTGAGACCAGGACTTGGGCAGCCATTTTTTCTGCTGAGGCTATAATTCCTCCCTCCATGCCCCAGGCAAGGAATACAGCCACACCCAGATTCCACCCTGAATGAGATGAAGGATTAAAATAATCTGATTAATCCCTGGGAGTTAACAGGGTGTGGCCTATAGAGGTCCTTTCAGTCCCAGCAACAACAACAGAATCACAGACATTCCAGAAAACTGGGATCTTAAGTCAGCCAAAGGAATGACATTTCAATTTTTCAATTTTATTTTTTTATTATTTTGTTAGCTTTTTTTTTTTACTTTTTTCTTTGTTTTCCCTTTTTTTGTTTGTTGTTTTTTTCTTTCTTCTTTCTTTGTTCTTTTTTTTGTTTGTTCCTTTATTTCCTACTTCTTTTCACATTATTTTTTCAACCATGTGAGCAACAGACACATGTATGGCACACTCTTGTCCAGGGAGCATAAGCCCCGTGAGCAGCCTGCCTCAAACCTATGAGCAGCAGCCTCATGTGGCCTGCCCCTGTCCAAAAAGCAGCAGCTGTGTGAGCAGGCCGCTTCCCCGTCCGAAGAGCAGCAACCACACGAGCAGTCCGACCTGTCCGAGGAGCAGCAGCCGCATGAGCAGTCTTCCTACGTCTGAGGAGAGGCAGCCCTGCCCAGCTGTCCCCCATCCGAGGAGCAGCAGCTGCGCACAGCCCGCACCCTGCACTAGTCCTTGAATCAGCAGCTGCACAAGCATCTTGCCCTCGCCCAAGCCGCAGAAGCCACATGAGCAGCCTGCCCAATCCGAGGAACAGCAGCTGTGTGTGCAGCCCGACCCCATCCAAGGAGCAGCAGTTTCACGAGCGGCCTGGCCCCATTCGAGGAGCAGCGGCAGCCCTCCCCAGTCTGAGGAACAGTAACCACACGAGCAGACCGCCCACATCTGAGGAGTGGCAGCTCTACGCAGCACGCATAGATCCGAGGAGCAGAGACACAACAGCCTGCACCTACACGACGAGCAGCAGCCGGGAGAGTGGGACGTCCCCATCCAAGGAGGAGCAGCCACACGTGCAGCTTACTCCTGTCCAAACAGCAGCTGCCTCGCAAGCAACCCACCCCTGTCCAAGGAACAGCAGACTTGCAATCAACCTGTCCAAGTCCAAGGAGCAGTAGCCCCACAAGCAGCCCACCACATCAGAGGAACAACAGAAATGTGCAGCCAGCCCCCATTCAAGGAACAGCAGCCACATGAGCAGTCCACCCCAGTTCAAGGAGTAGCAGCTGCAAGTGTAGCCCACCCCCATCAAAGGAACAGCAGCCTCGTGATCAGCACAACCTCTGTCTGAGGAACAGCAGCTGTGTGTGAAGCCTCCCCCCACCAGCCAGAGGAGTCACCACAGCTGTGAACAGCACCCACCAGAGGAGCTGCTGCGAACTGAAGAGCAGCTGCTACCAAAACCGTCTGAGGAGCAACCACAGACCGAGGAGCCACTGCCACCCAAGGAGCAGCCCCTGAACGACTCAACATCTAGGTATGTTGGTGAGATCAAACATGGGAAGACAAAGAAACCCCCAAAGGAAAGAAAAGAAGGACTCGCCAGAAAAGCAGCTAAGTGAAACCGAGGCATGCAGCATGACAGAAAAAGAATTGAGATTGAGGGGCCTAGAATGCATAAACTGGATGGAGGAAAAACTCAACAACTTATGCAAGAAGCAAGAAGAAAAAGATGAAAAAAAATCAATAACTTATGTAAGAACCAAGAAGAAATGAAGAGTGATATAGCTGCAATAAAAAACACCATTGAAAGTTTCAACAGTAGACTAGGAGAAGTGGAGAGCTGAATTAGTGAATTAGAAGACAGGGAAACAAAACACATCCAAACTGAACTGCAATTGGAGAAAAAAATTAAAAGTCAGGAGGAGAGCCTAAGCGAGCTATGGGACAATATGAAATGAAACAACATACGAATAATAGGGGTGCCAGAACAACAGAAAGAGGAACAAGGGTTAGAAAACCTATTGGAAGAAATAATATCAGAAAACTTCCCAGAGGTGGGTAAGAAAAAAGTCACACAAGGACAGAGAGCGCTAATAGGTGAACTCGAAAAGACCCACACCAAGACACATCAAAATTACCATGGCAAATGTTCAGGACAAAGAGAGAATCTTAAAGGCTGCAAGAGATAGATGGAAAGTTACATACGAGGGATCTCCCATTAGATTATCAAATGATTTCTCAACAGAAACACATCAGGCCAGAAAAGAATGGACGGAAATTTACAAAGTGATGCAAAGCAAAGGACTGAATCCAAGAATACTATATCCAGCAAGGCTATTATTCAAAATTGAAGGGGAAATAAGAAGCTTCACAGACAAAAAAAGGCTAAGGGAGTTTATCACCACAAAGCCAGCAATGCAAGAAATGCTAAAGGGACTGGTATAAAAAAGAAGAAATAAAAAGCTCAGAAAGAAAACAGCCACACTCAAAAAATAGAAATGGCTACAAACAAGTACCTTTCAATAATAACTTTAAACGTAAATGGACTAAATGCTCCAATCAAAAGACATCGAGTGGCTGAATGGATAAAAAACATGACCCATACATTTGCTATCTAGAAGAGACCCACCTCAAAAGAAGGGACTCACACAGACTGAAAGTGAAGGGATGGATAAATATCTTTCAGGCAAATGAAAATGAAAAAAAAAGCTGGGGTATGAATACTTATATCAGACAAAATAGACATCAAAGTGAAGGCCATAACAAGAGATAAGGGAGGCCACTTCATAATACTAAAGGGATCAATAAAACAAGAGGATATAACCCTGATAAACATATATGCACCCAATGCAGGAGCACCCACATACATAAGAAAACTCCTGAAAGATATCAATGGAGAGATCGACAACAATACAATCATAGTAGGGGACTTTAATACACCACGGACATCACTGGATAAATCCTCTAGACAAAAAATCGGCAAAGAAACAGCAATCCTAAATGACTCACTAGAGCAGATGGATTTAATTGACATCTTCAGAACATTTCACCCCAAAGCTATGGAATATATATTCTTCTCAAGTGCTCATGGGACATATTCAAAAATAGACCACATATTGGGTCACAAACAAAGTCTACCCAAATTCAAGAAGATTGAAATCATACCAAGCATCTTCTCAGACCACAAGGGCACAATATTAGAAATAAACTACAATAAAAAGAATCCAAAAAACTCAAACACTTGGAAGCTGAATAACATGTTATCAAATATTAATTGGGTTACCAATGACATCAAAGAAGAAGTTAAAAACATCCTGGAATCTAATGACAATGAAAACACAACAATCCAAAACCTATGGGACACAATGAAAGCAGTCCTGAGAGGGAAGTTTATAGCTCTACAGGCCTATCTCAACAAACAAGAAAAAATGGTAGTAAATCATCTAAATCTACATCTCAAAGAATTAGAAAGAGAGCAACAAGAAGCCCAGCGTGAGCAGAAGGAAGGAGATAAAGATTAGAGCAGAAATAAATGACATAGAGACCTAAAAATCAATACAAAAGATCAACAAAACCAAGAGCTGGTTCTTTGAAAGGATAAACAAGATTGATGAACCTCTAGCCAGGCTCACTAAGAAACAAAGAGAAAGGACCCAAATGAACAAAATCATAAATGAAAGAGTAGAAATAACAACAGACCCCAGAGAAATAGAAATGATTGTTAAAAAATACTATAAACAACTCTACTCCAACAAACTAGACAACCTGAAGGAAATAGACATATTCCTAGAAAAATACAACATTCCAAAACTCAATCAGGAAGAATCTAAAAATCTCAATAGGCCAATAACTATGGAAGAAATTGAAGCAGTAATCAAAAAGCTTCCAGCGAACAAAAGCCCAGGACCAGACGGCTTTACAGGGGAGTTTTACCAAACATTCATGGAAGAACCAAAGCCTATCTTCCTCAGACTACTACAAAAAATTCAAGAGGAAGGAACATTTCCAAGCTCATTCTATGAAGCCAGCATCACCCTAATACCAAAACCCGGTAAAGACAACACAACAAAAGAGAATTACAGGCCAATATCCCTCATGAACATAGATGCCAAAATCCTCAACAAAATCTTAGCAAATCAGATCCAGCAGTACATCAGAAAGATCATACACCATGACCAAGTAGGATTTATCCCAGGGATGCAAGGATGGTACAATATTCGCAAATCAATGAACGTGATACATCACATAAACAAATTGAGAGAAAAAGAACCCACATAGTCATATCAATTGAAGCAGAAAAAGCATTTGACAAAATCCAACACCCATTTTTCATAAAAACTCTCAGCAAGGTGGGAATAGATGGATCATATCTCAACATAATAGAAGCCATATATGACAAACCCACAGCCAACATCATACACAATGGACAAAAATTAACACCATTTCCTCTAAGAATAGGAACAAGACAGGGATGCCCCCTCTCACGACTCTTGTTCAACATTGTACTGGAAGTACTAGCCATTTTGATCAGATAAGAAGAAGAAATAAAAGGCATCCAAATTGGAAAAGAAGAAGTAAAACTGTCCTTATTTGCAGATGACATGATACTGTACATAGAGAACCCTAAAGACTCCATCAAAAAATTATTAGACTTAATGTATGAATTCAGCAATGTAGCAGGATACAAAATTAATGCCAAGAAATCTAGGGCATTTTTTTACACCAATAGTGAACTTACAGAAAGTGAGACTAAAAAAGCAATCCCATTTACCATCACACGAAAAAAATTAAGATACCTAGGAATAAACTTAACTAAGGAGGTAAGAAACCTCTACTCAGAAAACTACAGGACACTGAAAAAAGAGATAGAGGAAGACATAAATAGATGGAAGAGCATACCGTGCTCATGGATTGGTAGAATCAACATCATCAAAATGTACATACTACCCAAAGCAATCTATAGATTCAATGCAATCCCCATTAAATTACCAATGGCATATTTCACAGATCTAGAACGAACGCTCCAAAAATTCACCTGGAATAAAAAAAAAAACCTCAAATAGCTGCAGCAATCCTGAGAAAGAAGAACAAAGTGTGTGGGCTCTCAATACCAGATATCAAGCTGTATTACAAAGTCACTGTTCTCAAAACAGCCTGGTACTGGCACAAGAACAGACATATAGATCAATGGAATAGAATAGAGAACCCAGAAATTGACCCAAACCATTATGCCCAATTAATATTCGACAAAGGGGGCAAGAGCATACAATGGACAGTCTCTTCCATAAATGGTGTTGGGTAAATTGGACAGATACATGCAAAAGGATGAAACTAGAGCACCAACTCACACCATACACAAAAATAAACTCAAAATGGATAAAAGACTTAAACGTAAGATGGGAAACCATAAAAATACCAGAGCAATCCACAGGCAGCGAAATCGCAAACATATGCCGAAGGAATTTCTTCTCTGATACTGCTCCTAAGGCAATGGAAACTAAAGAGAAAATAAATGGGACTACAACAAAATAAAAAGCTTTTGCACAGCAAAGGAAACCATCAACAAAACAACAAGAAGTCCCACTGCATGGGAGAACATATTTGCCAATGATATCACCGATAAGGGTTTAATCCCCAACATTTACAGGGAACTCATGCAACTTAACAATAGGAAGATAAACAATCCAATCAAAAAATGGGCAATGGACTTAGATAGATACTTTTCGAAAGAGGACATACAGAAGGCCGAAAGGCATATGGAAACATGCTCAAAGTCACTACTTATATGAGAGATGCAAATCAAAACGACAATGTGGTATAATCTCACACCTGTCAGAATGGCTATCATCCACAAATCAACAAACAACAAGTGTTGGAGAGGATGTGGAGAAAAAGGAACCCTTCTGCACTGCTGGTGGGAATGCAGACTGGTACAGCCACTGTGGAGAACAGTATGGAGTTTCCTCAAAAAACTAAAAATGGAACTCCCATTTGACCCAGTGATCCCACTTCTAGGAATATATCCCAAGAAACCAGAAACACCAATCAGAAAGGATATATGCACCCCTTTGTTCATAGCAGCTCAATTCACCATAACTAAGATTTGGAAACAGTGTAAGTGCCCATCAGCAGATGAGCGGATTAAAAAACTGTGGGACATCTACACAATGGAATACTATGCTGCGGTTAAAAAAAAAGGAACTCTTGCCTTTTGCAACAGCATGGATGGAACTGGAGAGCATTATGCTAATTGAAATAAGCCAGTCAGAGAAAGATAAATACCACATGATCTCACTCATTTGTGGAATATAGAGAACAACATAGACTGATGGACAGGGACAGATCCAAAGACAGAGAAACAGTGATCAGACTATCAATCCCCAGAGTGAAAGTAGGGGAGGGTGGGGGTAAGGGGACGAGATCAACTAAAAGACTTGTCTGCATACCTATAAGGCAAACCAATGGACATGGACAACAGGGGGGTGAGAGCACGATTGGGCGGGGGGGAGGTTGGGGGTTAGTGGGGGGATGAGGACACATTTGTAATACCTTAACCAATAAAGAAATTAAAAAAATAAAATAAAATAAAATAAAATAAGCTTAAAAAAATAAAAAAAATGAAAAGAAAACATGACCCATATAAAAGGTGTACCCGTTAATACGGCGGATGTTGTAGTCAAAGAAAATACGATTATTTCAAGAGAAATACCAAAAGTGTTTTATTCAAAGTAATCTCCATTGCTAGCTACACATTTCCCCATCTTTCAGGTAATTTGTGGATAGAAATAGAAATTTTCTTGTTTTGAGGCAAACCATTCAGAGACCCAATTTTCCACTTCTTCGTACATTTTGAAGCGCTGCCCAGAAAGCGTGTGTGCCATTGATCGGAACAAGTGGTAATCTGAAGGAGCAAGTTCTGGTGAATACAGCAGGTGGGGTAATACTTCCCAGGCAAGATATTTTAACGTGACTTTAATTGGTTTTGAAGTGTGTGATGGTGCATCATCATGAAGCAACATTACTTTGCCGTGTCTTCTGGCACATTCTGGTTGTTTCACGATCAAATCCTGGTTCAAATTGATTATTTGTTGTCAGTAGTGATCAGTATTAACATTTTCACGTGGTTTCAGAAGCTCATAATACACCACACCTTCCTGATCCCACCAAATGCAGAGCATTGTCTTCTTTCTGAAGTGATTTTGCCTTGTGGTTGGTGTTGATGGTTGACCTGGATCAACCCATAATTTTATGCCTTTGAGATTCTCAAAATAAGTCCACTTTTCATTGCCAATCACAATTCGATGCAAAAAGACATTTTTTCATGCTGTTGAAGCAACATTTTACTGATGACTTTTCTGTTTACCATTTGTCTTTTGTTCAGTTGATGTGGCACCAATTTTCCTTCCTTTAAATCTTTCCCATTGCTTGTAAATGATCATAAATTGTTTGCTGAGCAACGTTTAACCTTTCTGCAAATTGTTTTTGAGATTAACATGCATCTTCATCCAATAATGCTTGTAATTGTTGGTCTTCAAACTTTTTCAGTTGACGTGGACGTTCTTTGTCTTTCACATCAAAATCATCACTTTTAAAGCATTTACACCAGCGTCCACAAGTATCTTGAGATGCAGCATGTTCACCATAAGCTTCCCAAAGTATATGATAACTTTCAGCAGCACTTTTCTTCAAAATAAAGTAATGAATAAAAAATTCCCACAAATGCTTTTTTTTTTTTTTTTGGCAAGAAAGTCGACACTTAAAGCGTAAAAATATCTATGATGTTAATACCTTCAGCAAATTTGACATAAGAAGTTTTGAAGTTTGCTGTCAATACAACAAAATAGCATATATATTAAATCACATATATATCAAAATATGAGTAACTCCATCTATTAAAAAAAAAGGCACATTATTAACTGGTACACCTAGTATCTGCTGTCTACAGGAAACACACCTCAGAACAAAGGACTCACACAGACTGATGGTGAAGGAATAGAAAAAGGTTTTCAGGTGAATGGAAATGAAAAAAAAAAAACAACAACAGCAAACTGGGGTAGCAATACTTATATCTGACAAAGTAGACCTCAAAGTGAAGGACATAACAAGAGATAAGAAAGGCCACTTCATAATACTAAAGGGATCAATAAAACAAGAGGATATACTCTGGTAAACATGTATGCACACAATACAGGAGCACCCAAATACATAAAACAACTTCTGGAAAATATCAAGGGAGAGATCGATAGCAATACATTCATAGTAGGGGACTTTAATACCCCGCTGACACCACTGGATAAATTCTCTAAAGAAAAAATCAGCAAAGAAAACAGCAATCCTAAATGACTCACTAGATCAGATGGACTTAATTGACATCTTCAGAATATTTCACCCCAAAGCCAGTGCACATGTGATATTTTCAAAGATAGACCATATATTAGGACACAGGCAAAGTCTCTTCAAATTCAAGAGGATAGAAATCATAACAAGCATCTTCTCAGATCACAATGGCATAAAAGTAGAAATCAACAACAATAAAAACAATGAAAAAATCAAACACTTGGAGGTTAAATAGCATGCTATTCAACAATGATTGGGTTACCAAAGAGATCAAAGAAAAAATAAAAGCATCCTGGAAACAAATGACAATGAAAACACAAAAATCCAAAATCTATGGGACACAATGAAAATAATCCTGAGAGGGAAGTTTATAGCTCTACAGGCCTACCTCAAAAACAAGAAAAATGCTAATAAATTATCTAACCTTGCCACTTAAAGAATTAGAAGGAGAGCAACAAGAAAAGCCCACAGTATCCAGAAGGAAATAATAAAATCAGAGCAGAAAGAAATGACATAGAGACAAAAAAAAAAAAAAACAATACAAAAGATCAATGAAACCAAGAACTGGTTCTTTGAAAGGATAAACAAGATTGATGAACCTCTAGCCAGGCTCACCAAGAAACAAAGAGAGAGGACCCAAATAAACAAAATCAGAAATGAAAGAGGGGAAGTAACAACTGACCATACTGATATACAAAGGATTGTAAAAAAAAATACTACAAACAACTCTACTCCAAAAAACTGGATAACCTCGATGAAATGGACACATTCCTAGAAAAATACAAGTTCCCAAAACTCAATCAAGAATAACCAAAAACCTGAATAGGTCAATAACTACCAAAGAAATTAAAGCAGTGATCAAAAATCTTCCAGCAAACAAAAGCTCTGGTCGGTATGCCTTTACAGGGGAGTTTTACCAAACTTTCAAAGAAGAACTAAAACTAATCATTCTCAGATTATTCCAAAAAATTCAAGAGGTAGGCACACTTCCAAGCTCTTTCTATGAAGCCAGCATTACCCTAATCCCAAAGCCAGATAAAGACACCACAAAGAAAGAGAATTACAGACTAATATCCCTGATGAACATAGATGCTAAAATCCTCAACAAAATTCTAGCAAACCAGACCTAGCATTACATTAGAAAAATTACACACCATGACCAAGTGGGATTTATTCCAGGAATGCAAGACTGGTATGATATCCCCAAATCAATAAACGTGATACATCACCTAAACAAATTGAGAGACAAAAATCGCATAATCATATCAATTGATGCAGAAAAAAGCATTTGACAAAGTCCAGCACTGTTTTCTGAAAAGAACGCTCAGCAAAGTGGGAATAGAAGGATCATACTTCAACATAATAAAAGCGATATATGACAAACCTGCAGCTGACATCATACTCAATAGGCAAAAACTAAAACCATTCCCCTTAAGAACAGGACCAAGACAGGGATGCCCACTTTCACCAATCCTGTTGGACATAGTACTAGAAGTACTAGCCATAGTGATCAGACAAGAAGAAGAAATAAAAGCATCCAAATTGGAAAAGAAGAAGTAAAATTTTCATTATTTGCAGATGACATGATACTGTACATAGAAAACCCTAAAGACTCCATCAAAAAATTATTAGACTTAATAAACAAATTTGGCAATGTAGCAGGATACAAGATTAACACCAAGAAATCCATGTCATTTTTATACACCAATAGTGAACTTACAGAAAGATAAATTACAAAAACAATCCTATTTACTATTGCACATAAAAATTAAGATACTTAGGAATAAACTTAACTAATGAGGTAAAAGACCTCTACTCAGAGATAGAGGATGACATAAACAGATAGAAAAACATACCATGTTTATGGATTGGTAGAATCAACATCATTAAAAAGGAACCCTCATGCACTGCTGGTGGGAATGCAGACTGGTGCAGCCACTGTGGAGAACAGTATGGAGTTTCCTCAAAAAACTAAAAATGGAACTCCCATTTGACCCATTGATCCCATTTCTAGGACTATATCCCAAGAAACCAGAAACACCAATCAGAAAGGATATATGCACCCCTTTGTTCATAGCAGCACAATTTACAATAGCTAAGATTTGGAATCAGCCTAAGTGCCCATCAGCAGATGAGTGGATTGAAAAACTTTGGTACATCTATGCAATGAAATACTATGCTGCAGTAAAAAAGAGGGGACTCCTACCATTTGCAACAGCATAGATGGAAATGGAGAGCATTATGCTAAGTGAAATAAGTCAGTCAGAGAAAGATAAATATTACATGATCTCACTCATTTGTGGATTATAATGAATAACATAAACTGATGAACAAAAACAGATCTAGAGACTGAGAAGCATTGATCAGATGCTCAAACCTCAGTGGGAAGGTAGGGGAGGTTGGGGGTAAGGGGTAGAGATCAACTAAAGGACTTGTATGCATGCATATGAGCCTAACCAAAGGACACAGATGATGGGGGGGGGGCGGGTGTTGGGGGTAATGGGGGTATAAGGACACATATGTATGTAATACTTTAATCAATAAAGAAATTTAAAAAAGAAAAATATGAATATCCAAAGCAAAAAAAAATATTATAGCACCCTGGCATGTGTTGCTAAGTGGTTAGAGCATCAGTGTGAGCACAAAAGGGTTGTGGGTTCGCTTTTGGTTCAATGGCACATGCCTGGTTTAAAGGTTCGATTCCTGTCCCTGGTTGGGATGCGTGTGGGAGGCAACCAATCCAGGTGTATCTCTCACATCAATGTTTCTCTCTCTGTCTCTCTCTGTCTCCCTCTCCCTCCCTCCCTTCCACTGTCTCTAAAAATCAGTGGAAAACATATTTTTGGGTGAGTATTAACCGAAGAAAGAAATAGCACATACAATGTTTATAATAAAAGACTACATTACTGTTTTGGAGCTACTATTCTGTACTCTTTATTGTTATTTTAGGGTGTGCTCTTTCTGTTTATGAAGGGAGTTTGCTGTGAAAGGTGCGCTATACTACATTGGCCAAGCTGTCCATGTCGTGCTTACCGAGGCTCTTGGTTGCATCATTTTCTCTTGTGCTCGATGTAATCTCATGCTGTTTTATACAGTAACATGTTTATACTACAGGCTTGTTCCTTGTAACACAGGCTTGTTTTCTGAGATCAAGCCTGGGTGTGTTGTAGGCTAGGCCGCGGTCGGCAGACTGTGGCTCTCGAGCCCCATGCGGCTCTTTGGCGAGTGTGGCTCTTCCTAAGCCTTAGGAGTACCCTAATTAAGTTAATAACAATGTACCTACCTATATAGTTTAAGTTTAAAAAATTTGGCTCTCAAAAGAAATTTCAATCATTGTACTGTTGATATTTAGCTCTGTTGACTAAGGAGTTTGACGACCACTGGGCTAGAGCATCTAGGTGTGTGTACTGCAATGCACTCTGCAGTGTTCGCACAAGGATGAAATCTAATTACGCACTTCTCAGAACGTATCGTCATTACTAAGTGTCCCTTGACTGTAAAGTGTTAAGCACAACGCCTGTCATTTAATGTGTGTAAATAAGGAGTGGTATTATTTTAAATGATATTAATAGACCTAAATTAATTGTTCATTCTCTCTCCTTGTCTCTCACAGGAGCTTCTTTTCCTTCCAAACTCCAGGTCATCCCTGTGGTTCAGAAAGTGTGAATTTTTCAGTAACTCTGGGCTTAGCGTCATTCCTTAGATTTATTTACAGCAGCTAATCACTTTGTTCTAAAGAACCTCTGGCAGCTCTTGCACTTGTGAGATGTAAACCTGTGTAGGCACTGTTGAAGATGCATTGCTTCCAATTCACTCATACTCATCATTGCTCCCACCAGCCATAGTAAGGAATAAAATTCTGATATATACTACAACATGAATGAACCTTGAAAAATTATGCTAGATGAAAGAAGCCAGGCACAAAAGGACAACTGTTGTATGATTCTACTTATCCTATCTAATAAAAGAGTAATATGCAAATTAACCATCACTCTAACATACAAGGTGGCCGCCCCCATGTGGACACAAGATGGCCAGCAGGGGAGGGCAGTTGGGAGGGACCAGGCCTGCAAGGGAAGGCAGTTGGAGGTGATCAGGCCTGCAGGGGAGGGCAGTTAGGGGTGATCGGGCTGGCAGGAAGGGCAGTTAGGGGTGACCAGGCCAGCAGGGGAGGGCAGTTAGGGGCAATTGGGTCGGCAGGGGAGCAGTTAAGCGTCGATCAGGCTGGCAGGGTAGTGGTTAGGGGGTGACCAGGCTTGCAGGCAGAAGCAGTTAGGAGCAATCAGGCAGGCAGGCAGCCGAGCAGTTGGGAGCCAGCATTCCTGGATTGTGAGAGGGATGTCCGACTGCTCGTTTAGGCCCGATCCTCATGGCAGTTGGACATCCCTCGAGGGGTCCCAAATTGGAGAGGATGCAGGCTGGGCTGAGGGACACACACATCCCCCCTGCATGAATTTCGTGCACCGGGCCTCTAGTATAAAATATGTAGAATAGGCAAATGCATAGAGACAGAAATTAAATTAGAAATTACCATGGACTAGGAAAAGGGGAAGTGGTGAGTTATTGTTTAATGGGTAAAGCTTTCTTTGGGATGATGAAAAATTTGGAAATAGTGGTGATGGATGCACAGCATTGTGAGTGTAATTAATACCACTGAATTGTACACTTAAAATAGTTAGATGACTAATTTTGTTTTACCACAAAAAAGAAAGGTAAAAACAATGCATCATGATACACTTAAAAAAAAAAACCACCACTCTAATTCATCAATTATAATAAACATTTCTTTACATTTTTACATACCTGAAATCAACATTCATTTTACCATCAATGGTGACTTAAGTTTGTTGTCTGCCAGGCAGTAGTTGTGAAATGAAGCCATTGTCTGCACAAGTCCAAATCTGGCTGTTATTACATTATTATTGGAGAGGTGCTACCCCTAAACATTTCAATCAACACACTGTTCAAGAGTCATTTAAGGATAACAGGGGTTTTTTTTTTTTCCATCTGAAAGCTTGTTACATCCACTACTAAGTACAACAAAGTGTCAGCATCAGAATTGGTGGCTATGGTTTGAGAAAATATTCTGGGAACAGCACTGAATTGCTCAGGAGAAATGTGGCTGCAATATTCTTGATGACACACAGGGTAATATATAGTGCGGGAAAACAAGTACAGCGAGGGCTCTGAAAAGAGAAGTCAGTCACTCAAGAGAGTGGGTGACCTCTGAGTTTAAAATATTTGCAAACGCCCTGGCCGGTTACTCAGTGGTTAGAGCATCAGCTCTCAGACTGAAAAATCCTGGGTTGGATTCCTGATCAAGGGCATGTACCTGGTTGCAGGTTCCTCAGCCCCGGTAGGTAGGAGAGCGTGTGGGAGGCAATCAATCAGTATTTCTCTCTCTCTCTCTCTCTCTCTCTCTCTCTCTCTCTCTCTCTCTCTTCCTCTCTCCTCTCCCCTCTCTCCTCTCTCCCTTCTACTCTCTCTAGAAATCAATGGAAAAATAACCTTGGGTGAGGATTTTAAAAAATAATAAAAATATTTGCAAATACCTTAGCCCATCTATTTCGCTTATGTTTCCCCCCCTTAAATATACACACAAAAAGTCTAAACAAACTCTTTCAATACATCTATATAAATAAAAATGTAAATGTTCGTTTGTTCAAAATCTTAAATCTCTGAAAGTTCTTCACCGATTGCTTTGAAATTTTGACACAACGTTGCATTTGAATATGTGCATGTTTTTATATACCTATATACCTACTATTATATAGATGTCACAACTGTGACAGGTAAAAACATGCTTTTTTTGAAAAACGGCGCCATCTGTTGGACGTAAAAGCAACACATGCTATACTAAATATTTTACGATTCCATTTCAATGTTTCTGTTTACAGTTATAAATTGTAGATAAAATTAACTACAAATATGCGTGTCCAGCTGCAAAACTATCGATCAGCTGAGATATTCTCACATCAATTGCTGGAAATTGGGAATGGAAAGGTGCCAGTTGATCTGACCTCCGGACGAATTTCATGCCTCATAACTTCTGCAATTTAATGACGTCAAAAGAAGAATTGGTTGAAAAAGTATTTCCCAATATTCAAACCAATTATAAGAATCATGATTGGCTGAGTGAACGAGCTATTCTTGCGGCCAAGAACAAAGACCTCTACAAACTTAACAATATTATTCAGTCTAACATTCAAAGCGAGGCAGTCACATACAAGTCTGTCGACACTGTTGTGGAAGCAGATGAAGCGGTTAATTATCCAACAGAATTTCTGAATTCACTCGATCTGCCAGGGATGCCACCGCACGTACTGCAATTGAAAATCGGCGTGCCAATTATTACGTTGCGAAATATCAACCAGCCAAAGCTTTGCAACGGCACGCGGCTTGCAGTAAAAAAATTAATGAGCAACGTCATAGAAGCAACAATCTTGACAGGACCTTTCAAAGGTGAAGATGTCCTCATTCCTCGCATTCCTATGATTCCAACGGATATGCCATTTCAATTTAAGAGATTGCAATTCCCAATTCGATTGGCGTTTGCAATCACCATCAACAAAGCTCAGGGCCAATCTTTAGAATTGTGCAGTTTAGATCTAGACACGGATTGCTTCTCACATGGACAATTATATGTTGCGTGTTCTAGAGTCGGCAAACCAGACAATCTCTATTGGTAGAACTCAGAGAAGACTTTTAGTTCTTCTTTAATATTTTTAAATTATAAAATAATTACCTGTATAAGTAAAAATAGTAAAAAATAAACAAAACAAGAGGTCACTTTTTTTTCTACTTTTGAAACATTCTTCTCAAATGATATGGGTTAGGCCAGTCTTTTGGAACAACAAAAAATATTGTATACCCACAAGCATTGTGAAATTAAACATATTAGAAACGTGTGCTTTCTCTTTTCTTTCTTTTCCGTTTAACCAGACTGAGCCACAGCAACGAGCTAGTATAAAATAAAAATGTTAAGTAATAAGACTTATTGCGACATAGTTTGTGTTTTTTAAACTTCCCTCCCCTTAGGAGTAATATCTTGCATTCAATGGCATCTTAGATTTAATAAATACAGTAATTACAACAATTAACCAAAAATTAAAACCTTAATAAGATGAAGCACTCCTACAAAACAAGAGACTTATGAACCAGCTTTTAAAAATGAGCAAAGGAAAAGAAGAAGCAGTTTACACAAACATTAAATGGCCACAAACTTATTGGCGAAGTAGTCTGCTTCACTAGGCTAGAGCTGGAGTGTTGGGGAAAGGAAGACATGGACTTCTGACTCATGTTTCTAGGTGGCTCTCTTGACCTACCTTGTCCCCTCCCTAGAGACCCATCTAACTAGTGAGTTTGGGAAAGGCAATTACTGGTAGACCTGTGTATCCAGCCACTTTCTCTTTCCTTATGAATTGCCAATTCTCTGCTTCTCCATGTGTGCTTTCCACACAGAGCTTCAGTGACAAATCTGTTGTCTTCCCACTCTGCCTGGGATAAAAATGGGAAAGATTAATTGCAGAATACAGTATTTGGAAAACTACTGTTATCATGGACAAAGGCCATGCTGTCCAACAGCTTTATCAATAGCATAGGTAAAATCCTCCATCATACACACACACACACACATACACACACACACACACACACACTAGAGGCCCGGTGCATGGATTTGTGCATCGGTGGGGTCCCTTTGCCTGGCCTGCAGGGATGGGCTGAAATTGGCTCTCCGACATCCCCCGAGGGTTCCCAGATTGCGAGAGGGCAGTTCTCAGGTGATACACCCTGGAATCAGGCTCCCTCCTCTCTTCTCCCAATACTATATCACTTTCTATATCTGCCTTGCTTCTTTCATCTCACTTTACCCTAAATTTGGTGGTAACTGATGCCTTGTGGGCATTTAGCTGCAAAGTGCAATTATTTAGCAAGCAGGATTTACTTAGCCTGGAATCTAGTCATCCTGGGGCAGGACCCTGCTCAATGTCAGGCTTCTGCTCAGGCCCTTCAGCCCAGGCAGAGTCCTATGGCGGCAGGGAACTTCCTTCTTCCCATCTGAGCTGCTCCTTCGCCTCCTTCCCTCCCTGGAGGTTGCTTGCTGACACTACTGTCTGCCTGGAAGAAGGGAAGCTGTGGCTGGTTTCCCAGCCAAGAATGGAAGCGGAAAAATTCACTGCCTCCACTGGAAATTGATATTAAGCAGATGGGCCGGCGCGGGCGCCAGATGTCAGGGCCGCAGCCAGTAGGTCCTGCAAGTCTCATCATTTAGCTAATTGAGTTGAAAAGTTTCTGTAAGGGCCAGACCCATGACCTCTGCAATTGGTTCGAGGCCTGGTGGGGAGCCAGACCTGAAGTGGGGAGCCAATGGGCTAGAGGCCTGGTGCACGGATTCATGTACCAGTGGGGTCCCTCAGCCTGGCCTGTGGGGATTGGGCCAAAACCAGCTCTCCAACATCCCCTGAGGGGTCACAGATTGCGAGAGGGCAGTTCTCAGGTGACACACCCCGGAATCAGGCTTCCTCCTCTCTGGTTCCGGATACATCACCCAAGAACTGCAGATGCCAAGTCACCACAGCTCAGCAGCTCCTGCGTTGAACGTCTTCCCCCTAGTGGTCAGTGTGTGTCATGGCTGGGTGAACGGTCGGCCAGTCACTTAGGCTTATATATATACTAGTAGCCCGGTGCACGAAATTTGTGCGCTGGGGTAGAGGGGAAAGGGGCCCCTCAGTCTGGCCTTCACCCTCTCCAATCTGAGGCCCCTCAGGGAATGTACAACTACCTGTTTGTGCCCACACTTTTAACAGATAACAGCTCCATTGTTGTTTCTTTCTTATGCTTAAAACCATTGGACTTAGTAGGTATTCAAAGTGTGTATACATTTTGGGGGGACACCCAGTATATCTCTAGTCAGCAGTGAAAGAAACCAACAGCAGATTTGGAACCCCCAGACAGGGAACCTCGCTCACTCCCCACATGTCTCCCCACTTCACTTTCCACCTTCATGGGCAGCAGGAGAATCAACGTTTTCTCTCATTAATTCGGAAAAGCACGTCCTGTCACCCGCTGCCCGGCAGGAGTGCGCTAGGCCCCAAGCAAGCGAGGCTCAGTCAGGGCAGCCTTCGCTCATGGGTGCTGGCACCCAAAGTGCACATTCCTCCTCTACAGTCACCCCGACTATCCCACTGTTTCACTGAGAGGGCGGAATTCCTCTCCGCCTCTGGGTTCTTGATCTTGAACTCTGACCGAAGGCACCTCAGCGAGGGCCGCCCGTGCCCACCAGGTGTGTCTATCTGCACCTGCTCCTGCCTCAGCACCTGCATTAACCCCCCAGAGGTGATCTCGTAGCTGCACTGGCCTCCGTGGGAACGGGCATCACCACTCCGCCCTCTCACTGTCATCTCACAGGCACCCACCCTCAGCACCCAGAACACCCAGACACTCTCCAAAGGACGTGAGCGCATCAGAGGGTATGTGTGCACATCCTGTGGTTGTGTTAGGCATGCTGGGTTGATGGAAGTGTGGTGGAGAGGCGGGGGGAACTTGTGCATGCCTTTGTTTGCAACTGTTGCAGGCATGGGAGGGTGACAGTGTGCTGGGGGATGTTTGCACGCCAGGGGAGGATGTGCACACCAGAGGCCTCTGGCTTTGCAGATCCGCAAATCCCAGTAGTGCGGCCAGGAGGATGTCAGTTTGGCCCATCACGGTGGCTGTCCCTGCGATCCTGCACCTTCTGGGCCAGGAGCGGATCTTGCGCAGCCACTCCTGGGCGCTGATGGCCTGCAGGCGCTACTTCAGCTCAGCCTGCAGGCTCCGCTTGGTGCGCTCACAGCTGTCACCACCGCCATGTGGGGAGTACAGGCCGCCCTCCACCGGCCTGCCTCCCCTGTCCAGAGGCTCTCTGCGCTGCTCACCTGCCCGGAGTGACTGGGGCTGGGAGGAAGCCAGGCATCCTGCCCTGCCCAACCCTGGCCGATCTGCCCCTGTGTGAGCTGCCACCCTGCCAGGAAGGGTCACGGATCCGGGTCCCAGGACCGCGGACAGCCTCTAGCGCTGCCCCCCGCCCGACAGGGTCACAGATCTGTGTCTTGGTCCCGTGGACAGCCTCAAGCACTGCCCCCCACCACGCAGGGTCACAGATCCGGGTCCCGGACCGGGGACAGCCTTGACCACTGACACCCGCCTTCAGTATGCAAATTAGCCACCATCTTGTTGTTTCAAGGTGGGGGTCCCCACTTGGGTGCCTGGCCAGCATGGGTGAGGGGATGATGGCTGTTTGCAGCTGGTCACACCCCCTTCAGGGTGGGGGTCCCCATTGGGGTGCCTGGCCAGTCTGGGTGAAGGGCTGAGGGCCGTTTTCAGGCTGGCAGGCGACTGAAGCTCCCAACCTCTCCTTTTTTTTCTTTTTCTTTTTTATTCTGGATTTATTTACCTTCTATGGCTGTCACTGGAGCTGAGAGCTGGCTTTAGTTCTGAGGCTCTGAAACCTCGGCTGCTGAAAGCAGGTATCTAGGTTTGTTTGGGTTCTATAATTGTAACACTGTTGCGGTCCTGCTGGCTGAAGCCGGGCTGGCTGAAAGCAGGTTTCTGGAGTTTGTTTAGGTTCTATAATTGCAACATAGTTGCTTAGAGTTGCAGCCCAGAGGCCGGCAGTGGCAGGCTGGGAACATTGGCTTCCTCCTTCACTGGAGCAAGCAAGCCTCCTATTCGCTTCAGCTGCCTGGCTGCCGGCCGCCATCTTGGTTGGCAGTTAATTTGCATATCCCGCTGATTAGCCAATGGGAAGGGTGTCAGGGTTATGGTCAATTTGCATGTTTCTCTTTTATTAGATAGGACTAGAGGCCCAGTGCACAAAAATTTGTGCACTGGCAGGGGGGTGGGTATCCCTCAGCCCCACTTATGCCCTCTCACAGTCTGGGACCCCTTGGGAGATAACAACCTGCTGACTTAGGCACGCTCCCGGGTGGCAGAGGGCAGGCCCAATCCCTAGGTGCCTGCCCCGCAGCCCCTGGTCGGGCTCAGAGCAGGGCTGATTGGGGAGTTGGGGTGCCGCCCCGTCATGCACAGAGCAGGGCCGATCAGGAGGTTGCGATGCCACCCTGTCACGCTCAGGGTAGGGCCGATTGGGGGGTTGGGGCACCACCCTCTGTCATACTCAAGGCAGGGTCGATGGGGAGGTTGCGGCGCCATCCCCTGTCACGCACAGAGCAGGGCGGATCAGGGGGTTGGGGCACTCCTCCTGTCACCCACAGAGCAGGGCTGATCAGGGGGTTGGGGCACTTCCCCCTGTCACACTCAGGGCAGGGCCGATGGGGAGGTTATGGCTCCACCCCGTCACACACTGAGCAGGGCCCATGGGGGTTTGGGATGCTGCACCGTCACACACAGAGCAGGGCCGGTCAGGGGGTTGGGGAGCTCCCCCCTATCAGGCACAGAGCAGTGAGGGTCAATTTTATTGATTTCAGAGAGGGAGAGGAAGAGATAGAAACATCAACAATAAGAGAATCACTGATCAGCTACCTCCTGCATGCCACCCACTGGGGATTGAGCCCATAACCTGGGCATGTGCCCTGACTGGGAATCGAACAATGACCTCAGGGTTCATAGGTCAACATTCAACCACTGAGCCATGCCAGTTGGGTTATTCTCCATCTTCTTGATTCCTGCATTTGACTCCTAATTTATTCTAAATTAGGCAGAAAGGTAAGAGGGTATCATTAATTCTCTCAAGCCTAATAAAAAAAATTTTAATTGATTTGATAGTGAGAGGAAGAGAGCATCACTTCTGTGAGTCATATCTTTTCTTTTAACCCTCAGCTGAGGATATTTTTCCCATTGATTTTTAGGGAGAGTGGGAGAGAGGGAAAGACAGAGAGAGAAATATTAATGTGTGAGAAATACATCTATTGGTTGCTTCCTGCAGGAGCCCTGACCAGGGTCCAGGCCAGTGAAGAGCTTGCAAACAAGGTACGTGACCTTGACTGGAATTGACCAAAGGGTCCCGGGCTCTATCCACTGAGCCAAACTGGCTAGAGCTGTAAGTCATATTTTCATCTCACAGCCTAGTGACTTCTTTCAATGTCTTGAGTCATCTAAACATCTGTGATATACATAGAAAAGTAAAGCTAAAATTGACAAAATCCTAAATTTGACTGAATACCATGAGCTTATTTTTAAAAGTCTGTCACCTTACAATGTAAACTTTCTTACAAGTTTGTATTCTTAAAACTTAGAGTATAAGGCTCTGCCTAGTTTCAACAATATTTGTAGAATAATTAAAAAATCTAAAAGGCTGAGGTAGTTCCCTAGAAACAGAATATATTAGTAAACTCATAATGAGAAGAATAATCTAAGTAATCTATAGATATTTGAGAGATCTAAAGTTTTGAGGTCAAAGGAGAAAAGGTCTTACCACCCTTTATTTTCCATTATTTTTCTCGTTTTCTACCCTCTTCTCCCCATGTCCCTCTTAAACTTTACTTCTTTTTCACCTTGTCTCTATCTCACTTGGGATTTCTCTTCCTTTTCTTGCCCTCACAAATCCTTTATTCCCCTAACTTAATAATTGAGGAAATGCATATGAGTTTTTACAATTATATGATCTTGCCTTCAACTATATGCTTCTGGTTCTAAAACACTGCATCCTCGTCTAGTAGAATATTGTAGGCCAGTGGTCGGCAAACTGTGGCTCGCGAGCTACATGCGGCTCTTTGGCCCCTTGATTGTGGCTCTTCCTAAGCTTAGGAGTACCCTAATTAAGTTAATAACAATGTACCTACCTATATAGTTTAAGTTTTAAAAATTTGCCTCTCCAAAGAAATTTCAATCGTTGTACTGTTGATATTTGGCTCTGTTGACTAATGAGTTTGCCGACCACTGTGCAATTGGAAAATCCGTGTTGACCCCCAGGTCTGCTACTACTTATTTTTGTGATCGTGGGCAAATACTTTTCAAAAGAAAAAGAACTAAAATGTTCTATTACAAAATTTAGACACATAGCTATCTAGTATAATGAACTATAGCTATAACATCTACAGTATACAATAGGTTCTTTAAGTTTTTTCCACATTCCAAAGCAAGTGCAAAATTAAAGTAGATAAGGTTACCCAAGACATTCATCTATGGTTCAAATTTTGTTTCCACTTTGTTTTAAAGTTAATTTGTTTTAATAAGGATAGAAAGGTAACCTGTGCATTTACTTTATGGGCTACCCAAATCTCCTTTAATGCAAAGCCTCCCTCCCTCTTTTCCTTGCATTTGTTAAACAAAACCAAGTTATATACCCTGTAAAATTGCCCATTCTGGACTCTCTGGACTGCATCCCATGGACGCCTCTAACATGTTCCTCTGTGCTGGGTGTTTCTCATTATCAGATAGATCTGGGGGCTTGATCAGATGCAGGTTTTTGTTTTTTTCCTGGGAAGACACCTCACAGGTGGTGCTGGGTGCTCCTTTTCACTGGGTTGTACTGGAAAGCACATCGAGATTGACTAGTAAATTCAGGTCTTGACCTCCTGATCCACTCCTTTTCCATTAATGTTTGCAGCTATTGATAATCATTGCCTAGCACTTGTCAATTAAGAATTGCAAAAGAGCAATATTTTAACAACACTCCTTCTGCATTAACCGGAATAATTCTACATATCCCACAGATTTTTTTTCCCCTTCAACTATCTAATGACTTGGAGGGTAAGGCATATAAATGCTTCTTTCTTTCCCAGATACCAGTTTTCAGAATAATTCCTCAATATCCTTCCAAAAATGACTACATTTGTTCATTTCTTATTGCTATTATCATTTTGAATGCATAATTTACATATTTAAACTGTTACAATCCATTTTTGTTATGTTTATTGGTCATCAAATACTTGCAGTTGGGTCTTGAGCTTTTTATACACCACCAGTGGTATTTGAGTTGTTTTGCTTTAGTGATATTGAGGTGTTACTGTTAAATTTTTAGATGTGAAATACACTGTGGTTTTGTTGGAGGAGAGAATACCTAATGTATAAAACACTGGACTCAAGTATCTCAGATTTTCTTAAAATAAGCTAGTGGCAAGTAAGTTGAGATACAGAAACAAGTTTGGCCACATGTTTTGAAGTTAGTATTAACCATAGTTACATTATTGTTCCTTATATTATTCTTTTGTATACATTTGAAAAATTCGATAATATAGTTTAATACCATTTTAGTGGTAAAAGTTAAAAATGTCATGATTACAGAAAAACCATGCCCACACAGATAGTTTCTGAAAATTATATCAAAATACATGCAGGGAAAAAAAATAACATCTATACAACCTCACTTTCCACTCAAGAAAAATTTGGGTATTTGAAGATAAGAGATAGTTTGACAAGTGTGATTCTTAAAGTATTCTTTATTAAGAGCATTAAAGTTGCAGAAACAACTTTATATTGTAAAGGCACAGAGAGACAGTTCTGGTAAATTATTCAAATTAAACAGTAACTTACAGTACAAAAAACAACTTTAATGCACATACAAACCCCAAATGTCTGATTCAAAAATATTTTACTGCACCTATTAATGGGCAATGATTAAAAATATAAATTGTTGCTATATAACAAATATCTGATAGTGAATATCTTGATAGCAAAGTGAACAAAAATTTATTGCTTTTCACATACAATTTTCCCTGTTAAATTCCTAACTCTTTTACTACCTTCTCAACTTTCTGAAGAAAATTCCACATAATTTTACAAGGAAATGACAGTTTTACAAAACTCCCTCATGCAGCTGATTGCTGGCAGCTGTTCTCTCACTTCCTATTCTGCAATCACAATCACTTCCCAAAAGTAAGATAACTGTTTGCTAAGCCACAGAAAGACAACCTTTCTGTGACTGGCATTCTAAGACTTGTAATGAAGACTTATCAAATGTAAAAGGTGCTCCATTTTGAAAATGTATTATTTTGTTTGAAGATTTGAGTGAAGGCTTGAATGTCTGACAAGTAATTTTACCTATTCCCCTCAAAAGTTTTCCTAAGTTGTAAAACATCAGCATAGTAAAATTTCCAGCACTGAATGTTTGAAGGCTAGTTGATATATTAATATACTGATGTATAAAAGTTAACACACTGCAATCTATTTTACAATGAAGAAATCTTATCCTTCTTCCAGTTTTAAACTGGAATTACCTTTATTAAGAACATCCTGCTCTTTTTATAGCAACCCGGTTATAGATGGCACAAGTAGAATTTCCATCACAATAATAAAATAACATGAAAGCAGCAGCATCCTAATTTAAGAAATACCTACATAAAAATATTTAATCATCATTGTAAAGTTACTTAACCATGTCATGTTCAGACAGTGTGTGGCAGCTAGTAATATGCGTGACACAGAGCTGTGGCTCAATAAATAGTTGCTAAATGCATGAAAAACAGAAGGAAAACGTGGCTTTGGTTGTGCATATTTTAATCACTTTCTGATTAATAAATAATAAAGTCAGTCTAGAACTAGAACTAAATACTGCACACTACACCAAACTTTGTCATACACAAAGTAATGATTTCAAACAAAAATAATATCAGTTAGTGATAGTCAATATATGTCAATTATAACTTTTTAAGAAAGCCCACAAATTTCACATATTTATTAATTTTTATCCACATACTTAATTTTTTATGTTTTGATGTTTAACAACTGGGTAATGAAGACCATGTTGGGCAGACTGGCTACAGTATAAATTACTAATCCATTCATTAATAAAAAGTCATGAGGCCTGATTGGTGACACCATGTTACTTTTGAAAAACTACCGATGAATAAAAGTTAGAATATCTTTAAGTAGCCTATGCTGGGAAGCAGTAGCTTAACTTTTTAAGATAAAAAAATGACCATGGAGATATGAACTTAATAATGATAAAGAACATATTGCAAGTAGGACAATAAGAGTAAGTGACCAATTTTAAATTCTAACCATGGGACTAGGTCTAATATTTCTTTGGCATATGCATTACTATTTTAGACTAGTTAGCATTTAAAAAATATTGGGGGTTATATTTTCCTGTCAAAATTAACATCAAGGTGAAAACTACTAACACACTCTTCTTAAAGCCTTTTAAAGGACAAAATGACATTTAGCAACATATGCCAACTTCATGTTTAGTGTACAATTCTAATTACTGGCACAGAGTGATATAACTATTAAATAACCTTAAATGAGCTCATGCAATGGTGAAACCACAGAAAGTGGGAAGAAAAGTATTTACATAATAAAATATTCAGCTTCCTGAAAAAACACAGTAAACCTAGAAATCCTGTCCTAATGGTTAACATGTACTGCATAGCACTAAATTAAAACTAGTCCAAATTTAAAAGTAACCTGCATGTGTAAGACTGAAGGAAAAACAAAAATAGAAAAAAAATTAGGAAGGAAAAAGTAGCCTATAAAACAGGCCAATCTAATGTGACATTCAAAGTAAATGTAAGAGATTCACAAAATCATGATACTAATGCAAACTAAGTCAAGTATACCAAGTACCCTTTGATACACAAGCCAATATAACTATCAGATTCATTTCTAATAGCTTGACAATATTAATTAATGCACTCAGGCATTCAAGGGGCAAAGCAGTCAAGGATAGCTCAAGTTTCCAAAGTGTAAGAACAAAAAGATCTGCAAAATAATCATATGGTTTTTGAAGTAATGTCTTATTTTGATGAATGTTAACATAAGATGTATCAGTGCACGTTTGTCATCCTCCGAAAGTATTACTTCCAAGTTTCTTTTTTCCAGGTAGTTTTTGGTGGTTTAGTATTAGCCAGTGCTATTTAAATGGAGAAAAGAAAAGTTCACCATAAGATGTATCAGTGCATGTTTGTCATCCTCTGAAAGTATTACTTCCAAGTTTCTTTTTCCCAGATAGTTTTGGTGGTTTAGTATTAGCCAGTGCTATTTAAATGGAGAAAAAAAAAAAGTTCACCATAGACTACCTCACATTGTTACTCAATTGAGCTAGATATTCCCGCAGTTCTTTTGCAGCCTGGAATCTGCCGTAGCGTTTCTTTGGGTTGGCGCACTCATCCAGCAAGGCCTCTAGCCGGCCATCTTTGGCAATTTCACTTGGTGGATCATGAAGGAGTCCTCCAGATGTGCCACGCCAGGTGGCATGTCTGGATAAGAGGTTCTGACAAACAGCATAATAATTGTGGTCCACAGTGGCACGAGCACAAAGAATTTCTTTTGAAAATGATAAGCAAGCCTCCTTATCACAATCATCAAATTTACTTTCATACCATACATCCCAATTTTCAGGTTTATCTGTAAAAGAAGGAAGAGCAGAAAGAGGAAAATATATTTTAAGAGTTTTTATTGATTCCCAATTTGACAATACCCTAATTAGCATAGTATTTGTTCTTAAAATTATATTATAATTTTAAACAATTAAGTATATAAAGTACATAAAGATTTCTTGGGAGCACATCTGTGCCAAGCAGAGGATCAAACAAGGTGCCTACTACTGAAGAGTTCAGTCTAGAGAGAAACCTTCTAATCATATAAAGTGGCATACAGTAGTATGGCACAGGAACACAGAGGAAGCACTACTTCTGTCTGGGGTTGTAGAAGGCTGCAGAGAGAACATCTGATTTAGGACTTAAAATATAAGCAAGCCTTAGAAAAAAGAAAAAAAAGAGGAAAAGGAGCATTTTAGGCCGAGGGTACAGTATGTACAAAGGCATGGACCTAAGGGACTGATCCAGCTAGTTCAGGAAACTGTAAGTTCTCTGTGGCTAGAGTGTGAGACAGGTACCTGGGAAGGAGGTATAGCAGAGGCTAGAGAAATAAGTTCTACCTCGTGTAATCAAGACCATGATCTGTTTTACAGAAAGATATCTCTAGGCTGAAGACTGGAGGGACTAACATGATGACAGCAACTAAAGGAGGTCCAGAAAAAAAAAAGCCAGATTGTAGAAACATTTGAGACAGAAATTAACAGGTAAGTGTATGAGTAAAGTTTAAGGTACTAATTAGATGAAAACCTAGACACTATTAACATAACAGTGTTAATATTTTATATATATAAAGTAAATATAAAGTGGTTATGAGATATTCAGGTGTGGACATGTAATATATGCAACTGAAGCCAAAGGGACAGAATACATATTTAGAGTGCATCAGCATAAAAGGTTTGGTGGAGCCAAGAGAATGGCTTAATTGTATTGAAAATATGCTGAAAGCAAAAGGGAAAAAAAGACTGACAGACGAACATTAAAACTTAAGGGGTAGAGATGTTAGTGAAAGAAACTCATTCATTCAGAAAGTAATGATTTGCATGCCTGCTCTATGGCAAGCAGGGTGTCTAATGGTAAACAAAACAGATTATATACATGGCTCCTATCCTCACTGGCTTACAATCCAGTATGTGAAATAGAAACTAAGCAAGTAAACAAACATTATCATAAATTGTAGGAAATGCTATGAAGGAAACAGGAGTTTTTAACAGTAGAAAGACTTATGAAAGAAACAACCTAAAGTTACATACAGCAGTCAAGTCAAGTCTCTCTTAGAGTTAACACTTAAGCTAAGACTTGAAGGACAAGTACCTAACAGCATATAGAAGAGAGATGTGGTATTTTAGGCAGAGAAAACTGCATATGGGAAGCCCAGAAGTGGAAAGGTTCATTCAAGAAACCAAAAGGCCATTTTGGCTGAGGCATCAAGGGCAACAAATGGACAGAGGGATATTAAAAACGAAGCAGAATAAGGTCAAGTCATACAGATTATGCCCTGGGGAGGAATTTGAATTTTACTTGAAGAACAATGGGAAATCATTAAAAGTATTAAGCAAGGAAATGATAAGATCAGATTTATGTTTTTAAAAAGGAACTATGTGATAAGTAGAAGGAAACCAAAGGAGTAAAGAATTTCATGAAGTTTTTACTAATCAGTGACTTCAGGAATTGGCCAATTAGGTGGTCGCTAATGGTAATGCAGATTTCTAAGTGAGGTTTTAATGGTTGAGGAATGAATGGAGACTCAGGAAGCAGAGATAGGCAGATTTTAAAAACAGTTGAAAAGCAACAAACCTGCTTATGGGAAGGTAAGAGAAACTGGATTTTAAGGAGGGTAGAAAGTTAAAGAAGACAACTGATGCAGCAGGTTCTCAAAGAAGGCTCTTTACTGTATCTGAAGAAGAGGGATGAGTATGTATTGTTTTTACTGCTTAGACAGCGGTTCTCAACCTGTGGGTCGCGACCCCTTTGGAGGGAGAACGACCCTTTCACAGGGGTAGCCTAAATACATCTGCATATCAGATATTTACATTACAATTCATAACATTAGCAAAATTACAGTTATGAAGTAGCAACGAAATTAATCTTATGGTTGGGGGTCGCCACAACATGAGGAACTGTATTAAAGGGTCACGGCATTAGAAAGGTTGAGAACCACTGGCTTAGAAGGTACTAGTAAAAGGAAGAATACCAAGGGAGGTGCCACATCAAAACCTCCATTCCCTGGTGAAGGATAAAAATACAGGCAATTTACTAGAAAGAGGGTAAATATAGATATAGCCATTTGCAAAGTGGCTATTCAGTCAGCCCTACTTGAGCCTTTTGAAAATAAGTAGGCATGCCTAAAAAAGCACAGGAGTAATGCTCTTTGTATGAAAGGTAAGAATAGAGAAGCTGTAGGGTTGTATTCATTCCAAGTCAGGAATTAGTTGGTGTAAAATTGTAACATGTATCCCAGGAATGTTCACATCAAGAATTTTTTTTTTTTTTTTTAATTTTAGTCCTGGCCGGTGTGGCTAAGTTGGTTGGAGTGTCATTATTTACATTAAAAGGTAGTGGGTTCGATTCCTGTGGGGGCACATATAGGAGGCAGCCAATCAATGTTTCTTTCTCACATCAATGTTTCTCTCTCTCTCTCTCCCCCTTCCTCTTTCTAGAATCAATTAAAAATTTCTTTTTACAAACATTGGAATGAATACTTTAAAAATTAAGGCAAGTTGTACAATTCTGTGAATATAATAAAAACCACTGACTTGTGTACTTTAAAAAAGAAAAGGATGGTGCATTTACACATGCAGGATACAACCAGAAACTAGTCTGCTGAGTGTCCAATAGAACAAGGCACTGGGAAAACCAAATAGTATTTAACAGGATCAAGCTAGGATCATGCAAGAGTGTCAAATTAATAGACTGCTGTTACATTTACTGCATTCCCCAGGTGCCACAAAGAAGATCCTTATATAAAGGGAGGGGAGGGAATTAAAAATATTAAGACTCTCACCATGAAGCAACAATCCTTCAATTTCCCTTTACTAAGTAGGTTAGTTATAGAACTATAGGTATTGTCCCCAATGTTTTAAAATTCCTATGGTATTTAATTTTAAAAACATTTCAGACACTCTGCCCACCTACACTTTGAAGAACTCACAAAGAAATGGAGAGTAAAGTTTTGGGTGAGATGTAATAATGTCAAACCAAAGCTAAAGATTTACAGTGCTAATGAAAAGAAAAAAAAATCACTGTAGGGACCCCACAGAACAATGGAACATGGAACATTCCAGAGAGCAGCACAGCCTTTCTGACAGCCTGTAAGTAGTATATACAACTTAATTTTGCATTAGACTCCTAATGCTCAGAAACAGCAGACTGTGTGGAAAAAGACATGTGTACATACACACTCGGAGCATATCTGATTGAACCAAAAGGATATTTTACTAAATATGGAGAAGCTGTGACTAAGAACATGTATAATTAATCAATATTTGTTTACTGATACTGGTCAAATAAACAAAAAAAAGATGTAAGGTTGCCATCTAAGAAGGAAATGAAAGACTTGCTTCATATAAATGTAAACATTATTTTGACACAGGAAAAAACGGATACAAAAACAAACCTAAAAGTTATATACTTACTTTGTCTAATTAACCTTTTGTCAGCAACCAAAACATTTTCAGCATCCACAATGATTACCTTCCCATCTCTAGGACCAACTGCAAAATTGTCAAAGCTGACGTCCAGGAGGTAGAGTGCAAATTCAAAGTCATTGTTAGTAAGCTGCTCTGCTATTTCCATTAATTGCCAAGCCAGGTCAACTCGTTTTTCCCATGGTGCATTAAAGTAGCTCCACAGTTCTTCTCCAACATAATTTACAGCCACCATTCTTCCACAAGCTCCAAGATACTTTGCAAATGGCCAACCTTCATCAGATGGAAAAATCTACAAAAGAATTATCTTAATATTATAAGCGATTCTGATGAGGATATCCTAAATCTATTCCCAGATCCTTTCATTAGAGATTGCTACTAGGCATGAGCTTGGATTTTCTTGTTGTAGTCAATAGTGAAGCAGAGAGAAATGTCATTTCTTTTCCAACTCATACCTTTACTATGGTTCTGAAAAAATTTAAAAAAAAAAAATAGCTTTACATTATAAAGCTAAAAAAAGTATCGCTTATTAAAATCTCAGACCAAATTGACCAAACAAAAGATACTTTATTAGAAAATTTTAAAGTTGCCGAAACCGGTTTGGCTCAGTGGATAGAGCGTCGGCCTGCGGACTGAAAGGTCCCAGGTTCGATTCCGGTCAAGGGCATGTACCTGGGTTGCGGGCACATCCCCAGTAGGAGATGTGCAGGAGGCAGCTGGTCGGTGTTTCTCTCTCATCGATGTTTCTAACTCTCTATCTCTCTCCCTTCCTCTCTGTGAAAAAATCAATAAAATATATTTAAAAAAAAAAAAAGAAAATTTTAAAGTATTTTATGTTTCCTTTATCTTTTTGATGTATATAATGACAATCAACCAATCCTTTATTTTGAATGGACACCACTGCAGGCCTATTAGTCAGCATGTATTTACCACACACCAGGCACTGTGCTTCGGCTGGCAATAAGAGCGAACAAAACAGAGTCTCTAAAATAAAGATGTTAGAAGATAGATACCAAACAAATAATCTATCCTATATAATAAAAGGGTAATGTGCAAATTCACCCTAACAGCAGAAGGACCCGAAAGACCACTGGACCAGTCATTATGAGGGGCACTGACCACCTCTTGGTCCCTTTCCCTGGTCAGTAGGCTCCAATAGCCTGATGATGAACAGGAAACTGGGGGTGGGTGATGGGAGACACAGAGGGCGCCAGGCCAAGGTCCCCACCCCTCCAGTCACCCCACACATAGAGGGGGATCCGCAGTGGGGGCGGGGCTGGTGAGCAGGCAGGAATAGCTGACCTCTCGGTCCCTTCCCCCGGCCATCAGGCACCGATCAACCGATGGCAAACAGGGAAGCAGGGGTGGGTGGCAGCGGGGGGAAGGGGGGGAGGCGGGGCCAGCTGTGGGCAGCTGGGGAAGATGGCCCTGATCGCAGGCCAGGCCTAGGGACCGTACCTGTGCACGAATTTCGCGCATCAGGCCTCTATTCTATATACATAAAAGCCTAAGCGACCATTCAACTGGTAGATATGATGCGCACTGACCACCAGGAGGCAGACGCTCCGACCGGTAGGTTAGCTTCCTGATGGGGTCTGGCCGATGGGGACTGGGCGAGATAGGCTGGACACGCCCTGAAGCCCTCCAGTGGTCCCTCCTGGCCCGATCGTGCATCAGTGGGGTCCCAGATCGTGAGAGGGTGCAGGCCAGGCTGAGAGACCCCACTGGTGCACGAATCCATGCACCAGGTCTCTAGTTATGAATATAATAAGTGTTAGTTACTAAGAAGTGGTGCAGGTTCTAGGGGTGGAATTCAGAGGATTCTGGGAAGTGTCTTTTAACCTACCCCTATCTTAGCAAGATTTTCTAGCAGATTTTATTATAACTACTGGGAGGATTAATGTCCTAAAACAGAAACCTTCCATGACCATGAACAATTATTTTCAAATTAAATAAAATGATAGGCTTTATCTGAGGTACTTTCTAGTGCTAAAATGCCCACCGACAAAAGGACGGGAAGTAATATTTTAAAGAACTTGGAAAATCATATGACCAGAGGAGGTGTGTTTTATTTGTTTGTTTTATAAATATATTTTTATTGATTTCAGAGAGGAAGGGGAGGGGGAGAGAGAGAGAGAGAGAGAGAGAGAGAGAGAGAAAGAAACACCAATGATTAGAGAGAATCATTGATTGGCTGCCTCCTACATGGCCCCTACAGGGAATCGAGCCTACAACCTGGGCATGTGCCCTTGACCGGACTCAAACCCAGGACCCTTCAGTCCGCAGGCCGATGCTCTAACCACTAAGCAAAACCGGTAGGAAAAGGTATGTGTTAAGAGCCATTCCTTCAGCCTAACACCTTTCTTAAATTGGAAAAAAAAATTCTGAGAAAATGATGTTTATACCTGTACTGCACGGAAAACACTGCAGAATAGAAATGTGCCTATTTCTATTGATAAAAATTAAACAATCCATATGTGTTAAGAGAGCTGGAGATGGGGCTTTTCTTCTTGAACTTCTCAAAAAAGTAAGTAATATTAACTTTAGCTTTAGCTTTTATAAAACTGACAAAACTTAACAGTCTTACATTAAAATTTTTATCAACTTTAAAACAAAAAGATTTTAAAAACTCAACAGCATCCAAATAATTACCTATTTTCATTTGTGTTTCGTTTCCATTCTATAAGTACACAACTTTTATATGTAACTTGTTTATTTTTTATTTTAACATCTTCAGTTTTGTGATAAAACACTAATTATATAAATTAAAAATTTAGATATGACAATATGAATCTTTAGATATAATAGCTAATTGATTTGATTTCTGTTCAGAGAAAATATTTATTGACTCTTTAGCAATTAGGAGAAAACACATTTTTAATCTTATACCTGAGGATTTTTTCTTTTTTTAGGGCATTGTGAAAAGTGAAAGATTGCCTCCTGTCCAATGTGAAGTGCAAAAAACTGTTTGCTAACCACGTTATTTTCAACTTTTCCTCCCAACTTAATTATTTACATGACCTTGAAAATTGAGACAAAATGTTTACAAAAGATTTAACTGTTTCCCAGAAGTAGTCATGTATAAAGTCACTGGCATAAAAAATAAAATCACTAAAAATAAGTAAATATATAATATTATATAGTTTTAACATGCAAAAACTAAAACAAAACACTCCTCCATATAATTGTCCTGTATTATTCACATGCCATATTGTAAAACAGATACAAACATATCTTTGTGAAAACAAAATGGCCTTTGACAACAGGAAAAAAGGGAACCCTGCCAACATCTGCACATGTACAAATGTCTCCTTGTTTTTGGAGCCTTTCCAACTGGCAAAACAGAGTCAAATATACACTTCATTACCCAAGTCCCAGATAGAAGAGGGTAACATATATGAATAAATGTCACACTGAGCAATTTTATATTCATACTAGAGGCCCAGTGCATGAAATCTGTGCATGGGTAGGGTTCCTAGGCCTGGCCGGTGATCAGGGCCAATCGGGGCCTTCTGGCTGTCGGCCGAGGCCTTTCTTTCAGCTGCCAGCTGGGGGCCTCTCTTCCCAGGCTGCCGGCCGGGGGCTTCCTTCATTCTGCACCACCCCCTGGTGGTCAGCGCACGTCATAGCGAGCGACAGAACTCCCAGTCTCCCAGTCAAACTCCCGCAGGGACACTTTGCATATTAGCCATATATATATATATATATATATATATATATATATATATATACACACACACATATACACATACACACAGATAGATAGTGATTTCTGATAATGTTAACTGAAATCCTGTTACTCCTCATTTAAAAGAGCACTACAATTCTTCCATATAGTTTGCTACCTAAATCTTTTGGAAGAATTCTAATAAATGAATTTGCACTACTTGCTCAGATGACAAGAATTTTTCATTGTATAATCAAAATCGCCAGATTTCATTAATGAGAACAGAATTCTACTAAAAACATTGCATGTAGTACAAAGAAAATGCTCAAAGGGAGCCAACATAAGTATAATTATACTAGGGGCCCAGTGCACGAATTTGTGCACCTTGAAAGAAACTGTGGGCTGAGGCTATGGTGGACACAGGGGCGGGTCTTGGCCCATCCTCCACGCCCCCACCCGGCTCTTCCCACCGCGGCCCTGGTCCCCCGTCTGCCAGCAGCCTTGCTGCCACTGCTGCCACTCCCATGCGCTGATGGCGCCGGCCCCACTTGCACCCGCTGACGGCATGGAGTGATTGGGGTCGGAGCCAGCAGCGGGTGTGAGCGGGGCCGGTGCCAGCAGCAGGTGCGAGTGCCAGATGGGACTGAGGCGCACAGGAGGAAAGAATTTTCAGTAACTACCAGAGGCTCACCCCGATGACAGCGACAGGCTGTCTGGCGCCCCCGCTCACCTGCTCTAACAACCCATCACAGCCTACGCCCACCATGTTCCACACTCTGCCGCCTGTTGCTGACACCCATCATGTTCCACACGTGCCCCCTGGTGGTTAGCGGACGTCATAGTGACCAGTTGTTCGGTTGTCCCACCGTTTGGTTTATTTGCATATTAGACTTTTATTATATAGGATTTAAAACAATCATGGCTTAGCGCTAGCTGGGTGACTCGGTTGGAGTGTCACCCTGTACACCTAGGTTGCCAGTTCAACCCTCGGTCGGGGTGCAACCAATTGATGTTTCTCTCTCCTACCACCTTCCTCTCTCTCTAAAATCAATAAAACATATCCCCAGGTGAGGAGTAAATAAAACACCAAAAAAACAATCCTGACTTAGAACCAAAATTACCATGGTCAGGCAGTTTGAGGCAAAATTTTAAGACTTTATGGCTTGGATTTCTTAAGTATATCGAACAATAAGAAACACAACTTCTTACTTCTGATTACCAAACTCCCACAAGAGTATAAAATACAGTAATAGTATAAGACATTTACTGCAGTCCACACTTTTAAAATTTTAAACCAAGCCCTAACCGGTTTGGTTCAGTGGATAGAGTGTTGGCTTATGGACTAAAGGGTCCCAGGTTCGATTCTGGTCAAGGGGATGTACCTTGGTTGTGGGCACATCCCCAGTAGGGGGTGTACAGGAGGCAGCTGATCGATGTTTCTCTCTCATCGATGTTTCTAACTCTCTATCCCTCTCCCTTCCCTTCTGTAAAAAATCAATAAAATATATATTAAAAATTTTAAACCAAATCTTACAATCAGATTTTCAAAATGGCTAGAACAGGCACATCGTTTAAAGTAATCTGAAATAAAATGTATTTTAATGAATTTATATTTGAAAAAATATATACAAATACTTTTCTGTCAGGAAGGAGTGTTTAAAGGTAGAATGATTTAAATTATAATTAGATTAGAGGCACTCTAATTAATTGTTCAGGGTTTTTCATCAATTTTGAATGTATGTCATAAAGTATAATATGTAAATCTTTTTAAACTAAATAATAGTTTAAGATTGTACAACTGCAAGAAACAGTTATAATATTACTGTATTTTAAAAGAAAGCATGTTAAGTATTACTACCAATGCTAATATTAAAAGTGGAAATTTAAGTATTAAGCCAAACATGTTTTACTGCTAAGATTTAAAGAAATATTAAGTATCTTCACTGTTAATTTATAAAATAAAAAGTATTTTGAAGCTGAAACAAGATAAATCACCATGTCTAGGTATCTTTTTTTGTTTTTGCTTTAAATAGAAAATCTTAAGTTACTTCTTGGATATCATAAAACTCAAATAATATTAATAACAATAATATATGTATTAACAGCAGCCTAAAAACAAGCTTTCAGGAGCAAATAAACAAAACCACTATGGTCACCTTCCATTCTAAGGGTAAATAAAATGAAGATGACATAAAATATCTATAATCAAGATAAGGAAATTTAGATAATTTTATATTCTTTATGATGTATAATATAAAGTTCTATATTTAAAGGACAATATTGTATACTAGAAGCCTGGTGCATGAAATTCGTGCACTGGGGGGAGGGGGTGGGGGGGGGGTGTCCCTCAGGCCAGCCTGCACCCTCTCCAATCTGGGACATCCCTCTCACAATCCGGGACTGCTGGCTCCCAACCACTTGCTTGGCTGCCTGCCTGATTGCCCCTAACTGCTTCTGCCTGCAAGCCTGATCACACCCTAACCACTCCCCTGCCAGCCTGATCAATGCCTAACTGCTTCCTTGCCGGCCTGGTTGTCCTTCCCTGCAGGCCTGGTCCCCCCCAAATGCCCTCCCCTGCAGGCCTGGTTGCCCCTAACTGCCCTCCCCTGCTGGCCATCTTGTGTGAGGGTGTGATGGTCACTTTGCATATTACCTCTTTATTATATAGGATAAGTAGAATAGTGAACTTAAAAATAAATGACTACCTTTCAAAGTCCACTTTCACCTCTGCCTCTCACTAGGTGTATAACCCTGGCAAAGTCAAAACTTCTTAGAACTTAGTATCTTTCTCTGTAAAACGGAAATATATCCTGTACCAACATATTCATCAGGTAATACAAGGATCAAAGAAAAGAAAGCATAAAATGTTTTTTGTAGATTTAATACTTCTTTATAAAGAATTGCTTACAAAAACATTTTCGTATTTCCTAATTCAATCTGATGAATAAAAAGTCCAGATACTCATCAACAGATGTGCTTACTTTGTTATTACCTACATGAAAAGCATCTATAAATAATGAACTCCTTCTAAATATAGCCAAGAACGATTAAATCAGAAATACATCTTCACTATTCTCTAGCAGTTTCTAATTTACAATGGGATATGTAAATTAGTTACCAAACTTTCACTCAGTGCTCTGAGAAATATACAGAGCAACCAAAAGTACTAAAAATATAATATTTATAATTTGGCAACACATATACCCATAAATAACAGCATTTAATTTGCTTTTCATTGAATATGTAAACAACACAAAGTAAATCTAAATTCTGAAGTAACCTATCACCTATCTATCATAACAAGTATCATGTTTATGTAATCAATAAAAAGGATGTGAAATCTAATTCTAGAGTCGGAAGGTACCTGAGTTGTAAATCTATTTCAGTGGTCAGCAAACTGTGGCCCCTTGAGTGTGGCTCTTCCACAAAATACCACGTGTGGGCGCGCACGTACAGTGCAATTGAAACTTTGTGGCCATACTCAAGGGGCCAAAGAGCCGCATGTGGCTCTCGAGCCGCAGTTTGCGGACCACTGATCTAGTTCAATCTTATCAGCACCATTTAAGTGATTCACCTAAACTCAAGAGCAAATTCAAGCAAATACAACCTCCTCAGTCCAGGAGTTTTCAGAAGCATCTCATATTAAACAATGCCTCTAGTAGTCTGTGAGAAAACCTCACAAAAACATCTATTATTGCTGCAAAAATAATGTAAGCTTGTTCATCCTAAGTGGAATAAAGCCCATAAATTACCTCATGTTTTTTTCAAATTTATTATTATTATTATTTTTTAATTTGATAAAACCTATTTTCTACAGAGTTTTAAATATGGAATTGCTGATAAGGAACTGTAGGTTAACCCACATTTCATTGACTACTATATATAAGCAGCTGGAGTAAAAAGCAGTGAGAAAATTGTTGTGGAATGAAAATATTTTGAATTAAAAAATCCTAGATCTAGCCTAACTTCACCATGAAATGCTAAGTAAACAGTTGTAAATAAAATATAGTCCTTATTCTCAAGATTTTTTAGCCTGAGTTGGAAGGATGGTTATTAAACACATAAATTATAAGTAATGGAATTTGTTACCAATTACAGAAAAATAGAGTCTATCAAGAAAGAGTAGAGACCTATTTTAGGTCATGTAGTAAAGGGCAACCTGTCAAAGGAAGTGCTACTTAAGCAGAGATCTAAAGGATCAGTATAATAGACAGACTGAGGATGGAGCAGCAAGAATTTGCCAGGCAAATGTTAGAGCCCGAAACTGTCTTTTCACAACTGGGAGGGTTGGGGAGTGGGAAGGATGGCCAAACAGGCACAGTTAAATTAATGAGGAGGAAATGCCTTGAGGTAATAGAGTCTAGAGAAGGAGGTAGGGACCAGGTCATATTGGGAATAGAATAAAACACAAACTAACATCTACCATGCTAAAAAACACCCAGGTATATGTTAATCAAAGCCTTAACATTAAAAAATATTTTGCCCGGCCAGCGTTGCTCAGTTAATTGAGCATCGACCTATGAACCAGGAGGTCACAGTTCAATTCCTGGTCAGGGTATATGCCTGGGTTGTGGACTCGATCCCCAGTGAGGGTGTGCAGGAGGCAGCCAAACGATCGTTTTCTCTCATCACTGATGTTTCTATCTCTCTCTCCCTCTCCCTTACTCTCCGAAATCTATAAAAATGTATTTTTAAAAATATATTTTATATACTAGAATTAACTAACATCAAATTTTTACAATATCACAACATCTTGTGATTAATAGACATTGCTCTACCAGGTCATTTTATTCTTTCAGAACACAGTCATAAAAAAGGAGACATGGAATGTATGAATAAAAATACATAAAACAGTGCCTCTGGGATTTATTTATTTATAATGAACTAGAGGCCCGGTGCACAAAAATTTGTGCACTCGTGGGGGAGAGGGGGTCCCTCAGCCCATCCTGTGCCCTCTCGCAGTCTGGGACCCCTCAGGAGATAATGACCTGCTGACTTAGGCCTGCTCCCGGGTGGCAGAGGGCACACCCAATCCCTAGGTGCAGCCCCTGGTCGGGCTCAGAGCAGGGCAAATTGGGGAGTTGGGGCGCCGCCCCCTGTCATTCACAGAGCAGGGCGGATCGGGAGGTTGCGATGCCACCCCTAGTCACGCTCAGGGTACAGCCAATTCGGGGGTTGGGGCACCGCCCCCTGTCACACTCAAGGCAGGGTCGATAAGGAAGTTGCAGTGCCACCCCCTGTCACACACAGAGCAGGGCCGATCAGGGGGTTGGGGCGTTGTCCCCTGTCATGCACAGAGCCGGGCCCATCAGGGGGGTTGGGGCTCCGTACTCTGTCACACACAGAGCAGGGCCGATCAGGGGGTTGAGGAGCTCCCCCCTGTCACGGATAGAGCAGGGCCGATCAGGGGGTTGAGGAGCTCCCCCCTGTCACGCACAGAGCAGGGCTGATCAGGGGGTTGAGGAGCTCCCCCTGTCACTCACAGAGTAGGGCCAATAGGGGAGATGGGGCACCACCTCCTGTCACACACAGAGCAGGGCGGATCAGAGGGTTGAGGCGCTGCCCCCTGTCATGCACAGAGCAGGGCCCATCAGGGGGTTGAGGAGCTCCCCCTGTCACACACAGAGCAGGGCCCATCAGGGGGTTGGGGAGCTCCCCCTTGTCACGCACAGAGCAGGGCACATCAGAGGGTTGAGGAGCTCCCCCCTGTCACTCACAGAGTAGGGCTGATAGGGGAGTTGGGGCACCGCCCCCTGTCACACACAGAGCAGGGCGGATCAGGGGTTTGGGGCGCCACCCTCTATCACCCACAGAGTAGGGCCGATCAGGGGGTTGGGGCGCCGCCACTGTCACAGTCAGGGCAGGGCCGATAGAGAGGTTATGGCTCTACCCTGTCACACACAGAGCAGGGCCCGTGGAGGGGGGGTTGGGGTACCGCCCTCTATCACCCACAGAGCAGGGCCGATCAGGGGGTTAGGGTGCTGCACCCTGTCACACACAGAGCCGCAGGGCGATCAGGGGGTTGGGGAGCTCCCCCCTATCAGGCACAGAGCAGGGCCGATCAGGGGGTTGGGGCGCCTTCCCCTGTCACGAACAGAGCAGGGCGGATAGGGAGGTTGTGGCCCCACCCCCTCTCACACACAGAGTCGCAGGGAGATCAGGGAGTTTGGGCGCTGCCCCCTGTCACGCTGATCCTGGTGCCGGGAGGCTTTGCGGCTCCGCTGATCCCGGTGCCGGGAGGCATATTACCCTTTTACTATATAGAATAGAGGCCTGGTGCATGGGTGGGGGCCTGCTGGTTTGCCCTGGTGCATGGGTGGGGGCCTGCTGGTTTGTCCTGGATCAGGGTGGGGGTCCCCACCGGGGTGCCTGGCCAGCCTGGCTGAGGGGCTGAGGGCCGTTTTCAGGCTGGCGGGTGTCTGAAGCTCCCAACCGCTCCTTTTTTCCTTTTTTTTTTTTTTTTTTATTCTGGGCCAGCTTTAGCTCTGAGGCCTCGGCTGCTGAAAGCAGGTTTCTGGCCTTTGTTTACCTTCTGTATTTGATACAATGTTGCGGTCCGGCTGGCTGAAGCCCGGCTGACTAAAGCAGGTTTCTGAGGTTTGGTTTAGCTTCTATATTTGCAACATAGTTGCTTAGAGTTGCAGCTGAGAGGCCGGCAAGTCAGGCGGGGAACGTTGGAGTCCCCCATCACTGGAGCAAGCAAGCCTCCCTGTTCGCGTCAGTGCATGGCTGCCGGCCGCCATCTTGGCTGGCAGTTAATTTGCATATCGCCCTGATTAGCCAATGGGAAGGGTAGCGGATGTATGGCTAATTACCATGTTTCTCTTTTATTAGATAGGACAGCATGTAACTGATAGATTAAAATATAGTCAAGACTAGCCCTGGACAGTGTGGCTCAGTTGGTTGAGCATCATCCCATGCACCAAAAGTTTGCCAGTTTGATTCTTAGGGCACATGCAGGAGGCAGCCAACTGAAGTTTCTCTCTCTAAAAATCAGTAAAAATATTTTAAAAATGATATAAAAGACCATAATTCCTTTCATACAAGAAAAATAAACTATTTAATATCCATTTACCTCATAACATACCATTAAAATGAGCCTAACTTTGCAGTTCACCTAATGAAGAAATGTGTTACAAACTGTGTTTCTTTAAAAAAGAAAAAAATCCTAGCAAAAAGGAAGAGACTTAAAAATAAATCTATCAATAATGAAAACATGCAATCTAAGATATGGGCATAGATTTTCTACAGAACTGGCATTTCTCTGCGCTCTCCCAAGCACCCACAAATTTAAACTTTAGAACACTTTTATAAAGTAGATGTTATCAAAAGCATAGAAAATGCTTATTCAGCTTGAGTTTCAAAGTTATTTTTAAAAGCCCAAATTTGAACAAAATTCCCTCGTAGTAATGCGTATTGTAACAGCTGTTCATAGAGATTAGTCAACTGTACTGGTGACAGACTAATGTGTTCACAGCTTTGTGAACTGTTTGGAGAGTGAATATAGTAAAATTATTGAGATAAATTAATGGTCACCTAATTCTTGCTAAAATTACTCTATAACTTTGGTTTTTTAATTCATGCTACCAAATAGTGGCTAATATCCATGTCAAAAACTGGAGAATCTTAATGTCAAGATTTTCAAGTCATAGATTATGTCCCATTTATTTCGTTAAATGATTTTCTGAATTTCATTTTTCACCCACCTAGATCCCAAAAAACAATATTAAGCAATGCCTTAAAAATAGTAAGGTTGAGTTCTAACTGGTTTGGCTCAGTGGATAGAGCGTCGGCTTGCGGACTGAAGGGTCCCAGGTTCGATTCCAGTCAAGGGCATGGTACCTTGGTTGCGGGCACATCCCCAGTAGGGGGTGTGCAGGAGGCAGCTAATCGATGTTTCTCTCTCATCGATGTTTCTAACTCTCTATCTCTCTCCCTTCCTCTCTGTAAAAAATCAATAAAAGATATTTTAAAAAAAATAGTAAGGTTGTGTTATTTTACTGAATATATATCCAACAGCTATATCTAAAATTGGAAACTAGTGTTAAAACACCTCAAAAACAGAAAACTATCTATGTGTAATAGGAATAAATCATCAGTTAAAATAAATAGCTCAAGAAATGCTCTCCCCCACCACACACACACACACAAAAAATCATGTGGCTACAAATTTTAAATATGCATAAATTTACTAGTCTCAACTGACCATTTCTTACTCTCACAACTAGCAATTATGATCCACCATCTAAGTTGAAATACTCCTACAAACACCAATCTCAAATACTCATAAACAATAAAACAAAAATTCAAAGAAAGAAAAAAAGATATAAGCTTCTTTTGACCTAATAACCTAAGAATGCTTCCTTACTTTATTTACTCAGTATCTGATTTCTTTAAACAATCTGCCAAATAGAACAGTACTAACTTCTCTGGTTCCTTTAAAACAGAAAGTGAATTAACACAGCCCTTCAGAAAAATAGCAAAATATCAGTATCTCTCTGTTAAATACCTTGTACCTGGTTTTAGATTTGTATTTCTATTGTTGCCTTAAATTTAATGCAGCCAAAACAAAATTCGATTCCCCTATTCTGAAGCCATTATTTCTCTGGGCTTCCCCATCAGAAAAAGGAATCACAAGTCAGTACTAGCTTGGACCAAAAACCCAGGAGATATCCTTTACTTTTCTCTTTTCTTCATACCTTAACCCTTTAATAAGCTGTCAGCTATTTCTCCAAAATATACTAGGCCTGACCATTTTTCAGAACCTCCACTGCAACCATTTAATCCAAACCACCACTCTCTCTTCCTCAAACCAGTTCTCTTACCACTTAAAACCTATCTCCACAAACCAGGCCCTGTTAAAACCCCTACTATTGTTTCCCATTGCTCTGAAAATAAAATCCTAAACTCATTAAGCATGGTTAGAAGGTTATATAGGATATGGCCCTTGCCTACCTCCTCCGTGACCCTATATTCTACCATGCTTCCCTATTCCCATGCTTAATCCTGCTTGGGGGCCTCTTAATTTACATATCTCTTGGCTAAAACCCCACTGCCCTCAGAACTTAGCACCTCTGGCTTTTTCTCATCATTCACACCTCCGCTAAAATGCAGTTCCTGACCACCCAATTTAAAATATTATATCCCCAATTCAATTCTCCACCACAGGATATAAATCCGAATTTACCTTGTTCTTTATTTGTTTGCTGTCCACACCTGATGCCCCAGAAAGCAAAGACTACACAAATTGTGCCTAGTCCTGTCAACTTTACTGTATCCAAGGGTACATAGATCAGTTCCTGGCACTATTGAGCAATGCCATACAATTCTTGTCGGATCTCTTTACTTGATAGTTAGAGCTCCAAATGAGCACTAAAAAGGCAAAATACGAAGACCCTGAAGCAGCATACATACTTCACATAATAAATCTTTTAAGATTCTGTCTCAGCCTGTACTCGGAAAACTACAGGACACTGAAAAAAAGAGATAGAGGAAGACATAAACAGATGGAAGAACATACTATGTTCATGGATTGGTAGAACCATCATCATTAAAATGTCCATACTAGCCCAAGCTGGTGTGGCTCAGTGGATAGAGTGTCGGCCTGCAGACTGAAGGGTCGATTCTGATCATGGGCACATGCCCGAGTTGCAGGCTCAATCCCTAGAAGGAGGCGTGCAGGAGGCAGCCAATTACTGATTGTCTCTCATCATTGATGTTTCTATCTCTCTCACCCTCTCCCTTCCTCTTTGAAATCAACAAAAAAATATTTTAAAAATAAATTTAAAAAATTAATAATACTACCCAAAGCAATCTATAGATTCAATACACTCCCTATGAAAATACCAACAGCATATTTCACAGACCTAGAAGAAACTCTCCAAAAATTCATCTGGAATAAAAGAAGACCCCGAATAGCTACAGCAATCCTGAAAAAGAAGAACAAAGTAGGAGGGATCTCAATACCAGATATCAAGCTGTATTACAAAGCCACTGTTCTCAAAACTGCCTGGTACTGGCACAAGAACAGACATATAGACCAATGGAATAGAATAGAGAACCCAGAAATCAACCCAAACCACTATGCTCAATTAATATTTGACAAAGGAGGCAAGAACATACAATGGAGTCAAGACAGTCTCTTCAATAAATGGTGTTGGGAAAATTGGACAGATACATGCAAAAAAATGAAACTAGACCACCAACTTACACCATACACAAAAATAAACTCAAATTGGGATCTCCCATTAGATTATCAAATGATTTCTCAACAGAAACACATCAGGCCAGAAAAGAATGGACGGAAATCTACAAAGTGATGCAAAGCAAAGGACTGAATCCAAGAATACTCTATCCAGCAAGGCTATCATTCAAAATTGAAGGGGAAATAAGAAGCTTCACAGACAAAAAAAGGCTAAGGGAGTTTATCACCACCAAGCCAGCAATGCAAGAAATGCTAAAGGGACTGGTGTAAAAAGAAGAAATGAAAAGCTCAGAAAGAAAACAGCCACACAAAAAAAGAAATGGCTACAAACAAGTACCTTTCAATAATAACTTTAAATGTAAATGGACTAAATGCTCCAACCAAAAGACATCGAGTGGCTGAATGGATAAAAAAACATGACCCATACATCTGCTGTCTACAAGAGACCCACCTCATTAGAAGGGACTCACACAGACTGAAAGTGAAGGGATGGAAAAATATCTTTCACGCAAATGGAAAGGAAAAGAAAGCTGGGGTAGCAATACTTATAACTGACAAAATACATCTCAAAGTGAAGGCCATAACCAAAGATAAGGAAGGCCACTTCATAATACTAAAGGGATCAATACAACAAGAAGATATAACCCTGGTAAACATATATGCACCCAATGCAGGAGCACCCACATACATAAGAAAACTTCTGGAAGATATCAGGGGAGAGATCGACAATAATAAAATCATAGTAGGGGACTTTAATACACCACTGACATCACTGGATAAATCCGCTAGACAAACAATCAGCAAAGAAACAGGAATCCTAAATGACTCACTAGATCAGATGGACTTAATTGACATCTTCAGAACACTTCACCCCACAGCTGCGGAATATACATTCCTCTCAGGTGCTCATGGGACATATTCAAAAATAGACCACATATTGGGTCACAAGCAAAGTCTCCACAAATTCAAGAAGATTGAAATCATAAAAAGCTTCTTCTCAGACCACGATGGCATAATGTTACAAATAAACTACAATAAAAACAACCCAAAATACTCAAACACTTGGAAGCTGAATAGCATGTTATTAAATATTGATTGGGTTACCGATGACATCAAAGAAGAAATTAAAAACATCCTGGACACTAATGACAATGAAAACACAACAATCCAAAACCTCTGGGACACAATGAAAGCAGTCCTGAGAGGGAAGTTTATAGCTCTACAGGCCTATCTCAAAAAACAAGAAAAAATGGTAGTTAATCATCTAACTCTACAACTCAAAGAATTAGAAAGAGAACAACAAGAAAACCCCAGAGTGAGCAGAAGGAAAGAGATAATAAAGATTAGAGCAGAAATCAATGAAATAGAGACCAAAAGAACAATACAGAAAATCAATGAAACCAAGAGCTGGTTCTTTGAAAGGATAAACAAGATTGACAAACCCCTAGCCAGGCTCACCAAGAAGCAAAGAGAGAGGTCCCAAATAAACCAAATCAGAAATGATAGAGGCGAAATAACAACAGACCCCACAGAAATACAAATGGTTGTTAAACAATACTATGGGCAACTCTACTCCAACAAACTAGACAACCTGGAAGAAATGGACAAATTCCTAGAAAAATACAACATTCCAAAACTCAATCAGGAAGAATCTAAAAACCTCAATAGGCCAATAACTATGGAAGAAATTGAAGCAGTCATCAGAAAGCTTCCAGCAAACAAAAGCCCAGGGCCAGACGGCTTCACAGGTGAGTTTTACCAAACATTCAAGGAAGAACTAAAACCTACCCTCCTCAGACTACTACAAAAAATTCAAGAGGAAGGAACACTTCCATGCTCATTCTATGAAGCCAGCATCACCCTAATACCAAAACCAGGTAAAGACATCACAATGAAAGAGAATTACAGGCCAATATCCCTCATGAACATAGATGCCAAAATCCTCAACAAAATCTTAGCAAATCGGATCCAGCAGTACATCAGAAGGATCATACACCATGACCAAGTAGGATTTATCCCAGAGATGCAAGGATGGTACAACATCCGTAAATCAATAAATGTGATACATCACATAAACAAATTGAAAGAAAAAAACCACATGGTCATATCAATTGATGCAGAAAAAGCATTCGACAAAATCCAACACCCATTTTTGATAAAAACTCTCAGAAAGGTGGGAATAGAAGGATCATAATTCAACATAATAAAAGCCATATATGACAAGCCCACAGCCAACATCATACTCAATGGTCAAAAACTAACATCATTTCCCCTAAGAACAGGAACAAGACAGGGATGCCCACTCTCACCACTCCTGTTCAACATAGTCCTGGAAGTATTAGCCATTGCAATTAGAGAAGAAGAAGAAATAAAAGGCATCCAAATTGGAAAAGTGTGGGGAACTGATATAGGGTTAAGCCTCGGACTGACCTGTGGGCAAAGTCATAAACAATTCCCAGCTTAGAGAGCACAGTCCTCTTAGCATAATTAGGCTTGACCTTGTATAAAGCTCCCTAGATCTTACTCGGGAAGCTAATGGGCTGAGGGAAGTGCAACAAGAACAAAAACAAGTGAAACTTACAAGAACAAAAACAAGTGAAACTTACAAGAGCAGTGTAAACAAGTGAAACTTACAAGAACAAAAACAAGTGAAACTTACAACAGTGTAACTTACTGTGTAACTATGGAAACCACTACCTTGTTTACCGCTAACTATAAAATAAAGGCTCAGCTTGCCTTGGGATCCTCTCTCTGTGGCCTCAGCCAGGCACAGGGAAGATCCACGGAGACTGAGGAAAGCTAGAGAGTTCTGAACACTGTCTCTGTGTAAAACATCCTTCGCCGACTCCGTCCACACCTTTGGGAACCCCTGGACCCGCTGGGGCTGGACCCCAGCATTTGGCACCGAACAGGATTCCTCTAGGTAAGCCCCCCCGCACTCGGAACGGATAGGACTCCACCGTATGGTGCTGCAGACCCCCCTATAGAGGATAAGTAGGGTAAGAAGGTGGATAGTACAGAACTTAGACTGAGAAGATGGGCCATACTGAGTCTAAAGAAAGAAGACTCTGTATCGATCTTTTAACACATATGTTTGCTACCAGAGGAGTTAAGGTTTTTTCCAGTCAAACAGAGCGTTTTTTACAAGAAGTCTGTTTATGGTTTCCTGAGGAAGAAACTGTTAATTTAGAAACTTGGACTAATGTAGGAGAGCAATTAAAGAATTATTACAGATACCAAAGATCTGAGGAGATCCCAAAAGATATCCTTTCCCTCTGGAATTCAATTCGTGACACCTTGGCACCAGAGGAAGAAACGGTTGAACTTTCTCAAAATATAAATAGTCCCTTAGCTCCACCTACAGAGGACACATCATTATTGTCTCCAGTTCAATCTAAGAGCAATTTAACTATGCCTACTGATCAGAAGGAGAATAAATATCATAAACATGACCCTTGGTCCTTTCCAGTCAGTAGAGAGGAGAAAAGCCCTCCCATTCAAAACAGGCTCCCTAAATTAGAAAGGAAGCCTAAACCAGGCCCTCCGGCTCCTATGAGCTCCATGTCTAAATTTCAAAGGGCGATAAGAGAAGCAGAAGCTAATGGAGATCTTGAATTCTCACTCTGCTTCCCAGTTGCATATGAGAATGAGTTTGGTGAGGACGAAAACCCCACCTGGGAGCCTATACCTTACAAAATACTTAAAGAATTAAAATTGGCCTGTTCTGAATATGGACCTCTAGCTCCTTACACACTAACCTTGGTAGAAGCCCTAGCCAGTAAATGGATGACTCCTTATGATTGGTCACAGGTTTGTAAAGCCTGTCTCTCAGGAGGCGATTACTTATTATGGAAAACTGAATATGATGATCTTGCTAAGAGAGCTGTAGCCACTAGCAGAAATTCCAGTGGAGAAATAACCCTAGACATGATATTAGGAGAAGGTGATTTTATCACGGCTCAGGAGCAAATGTATATGCCCAAAGAGGCACTTATTAACACTTGGAGTGGGGGAAACGAGTTAAGTCGGCTCGCGTGAACTGCGCGTACTCCGCGGGAGCCGTCTTAACTCGGTTCATATAGATTTGCGGTGGAGTGCGGGAAACGTGTAAACTCGGGCCGATTGTAACTGCGTATTACCAAATATTTGTTTGTTTGCCGTTCACAAAGATACCTACCTGCGTATGCGAACCGTTTCATACCCATTGGGGTAATAGGTATCATAAAAATCCCTGATTTTGCGCGGGAAACCTAAATAATTGCCCGCACCATCTTATATTTTGGCGGGAAATTCACCCCACACCGGAGTGTTAAAGTAAACAGTTGTGCAGTAAACGCCTGGAAATCCCTACCTTGTACAGTAGGAAAAACAACCACCCTTACAGAGGTTAAACAGAAGGTCGAGGAACCGTATCTGGATTTCCTTTCTCGCCTCATTCAGGCAGTCAAGAGAGTAATCACTAATGAAGAGGCAGCCGATATCCTAATCAAACAACTGGCTTTTGAAAATGCTAATAATACCTGTCAGGCTTTATTAAGGCCGATTCGCAGAACGGGAACTATAAATGACTTTATAAAACAGTGTGCTGATGTAAGTCCAGCATTTATACAGGGTGTAGCTATAGCTGCAGCTCTCAAAGGGGAGACATACCCTCAATATGTACAGGGCATAGGACAAACCAGCAATAATAAAAGAAGTATAAATTGCTACTCTTGTGGTCAATCTGGACACTTTAGCAGAGAATGCCCAACTAAAAATAATAATACTCAGGCTTCTCAACAGCCTAGAAATACATCAGGGAACAATATTACTCCTCCAAAAACTATTTGTCCCCGATGTCAGAAAGGATTTCATTGGGCAAAGGAATGCAGATCGAAATACAATAAAAATGGTCAGCCTTTAAATTCTACAAACCTCTCCCAAGGAGGATCTATCCCATCACCTCAATCGGGAAACTTGAGAGGGGGCCAGCCCCAGGCCCCTGCAATAACAGGGGCATCAACTCTCAACACTCTCAACCCCTTTGTAAATTTCAATCAGTCAGTAACCTCTTCAGGGCAACCCCAGGCAGTGCAGGATTGGACCTCCGTTCCACCACCCACGCAATACTAACCCCAGACTCGCAGGTAACAGCCATTCCTACAGGTGTGTCTGGGCCGCTGCCTGAGGGAACTGTAGGCTTAATATTAGGACGGAGCTCCACCTCGCTACAGGGGATCTTAGTCATCCCAGGAGTTATTGATGCAGACTTCACAGGAGAAATACAGATTTTACTTTCCCCGCCCACCACAACTATACAGATTCAGCCCAACCAGAGAATTGCCCAATTACTCCTGTTACCAATACATAAAATAGGGACAGCTATTACCCAGGAAACCAGAGGGGCTGGAGGCTTTGGATCTAGTGATGCAGCATTTTGGATACAAGAAATCCATGCTGCTAGACCTACAAAAATTTTACAAATTCAAGGAAAACCAATTGAAGGTCTTTTGGATACAGGAGCAGATGTTTCCTGCATAGCAGGGAAGGATTGGCCCTCTTCGTGGCCCACGCACACCACCCCCACTTCCCTAATAGGACTAGGCAAAGCCATCTAATGTAAAAAAGAGTTCTCAGATTTTAACTTGGGCTGATGAAGATCAACATTCAGGAACATTCTGTCCCTATATAATTACAACTATCCCCTTTACATTATGGGGAAGAGATATCTTGTCTCAAATGGGTGTTCTGTTATATAGCCCCAATGATAGAGTAACATCACAAATGGTAGACATGGGATTTAATCCAGAAAAGGGATTAGGAAAAGAAAAGCAAGGAAGACTATATCCTATAGAAGTAATACCTCACACTCCTGGACAGGGACTTGGATATCAGGATTTATAATTGGGGCCATTGCCCTTAGGACTGCTGATCCCATAGTCTGGAAATCATCACAACCAGTATGGGTTGAGCAATAGCCCTTAACATCTGAGAAAATATCAGCAGCCCGACAATTAATTGATCAGCAATTAGCAGAGGGACATATAGAGCTATCAAATAGTCCTTGGAACACACCCATATTTGTAATAAAAAAGAAATCAGGCAAGTGGAGACTTTTGCAAGATCTAAGGGCCATAAATGACACCATGGAAGATATGGGCTCCTTACAACCTGGATTGCCCTCCCCTGTGGCAATTCCACAGGAGTATTGTGTTGTTGTTATTGATTTACAGGATTGTTTTTTCACTATACCTCTTCACCCGGCTGATTGTCAAAGATTTGCATTCAGCATACCATCAGAAAACTTTAAACAGCCTTATCAGAGATACCAATGGAAGGTTCTCCCACAAGGGATGAAAAATAGTCCTACATTATGTCAAAAGTTTGTAGATCAGGCATTGCAAATTATTAGAAAGAAATTTTCAGATCTATACCTTATTCATTATATGGATGATATTTTACTAGCTCATAAAGATCGGGTTACTTTACAGGAAATTCTTACTCAGACTGTCCTTGCTTTAGAAGAACATGGTCTAAAAATAGCCCCAGAAAAGATTCAGACTGAACCTCCCTTTTCCTACTTAGGCAGAATATTACATACCTCTACTATCACCCATCAGCCTTTACAATTAAGAAAAGATCATTTAAACACATTAAATGATTATCAGAAACTATTAGGTGATATCAACTGGGTCAGGTCATATCTAAAAATAACCACTCTTGACTTAAAACCTCTATTTAACATTTTAAAGGGAGATTCTAACCCTAAGTCTCCCCGACAATTAACCGTAGAAGGAGAAAAGGCTATAGCAAAAATAGAACAGGCCATCAATAAACAGCAACTACAGTATCTAGATTATTCCAAATCTTGGACCTTAATTATTCTAGCCACTAAATATACTCCTACAGGATGCTTATGGCAGGAAGGACCATTAGAATGGATACACTTACCTGTCACTCCTAGGAAGATTGTAACATCCTATCCCTCCCTAGTGGCCACTCTCATTGTCAAAGGTAGACGACGCAGTATCGAACTCTTTGGGAGAGAAGTTACTGAGATAATAATACCTTATAAAAGAGAACAATTAGACACACTACTACAATTTGAAGAAGAGTGGCAAATAGCTATAGGTAACTTCCCAGGACAAATTTTACATCATTTGCCAAGATCACCTATATTGCAATTTCTCTCCCTGCATCCATTTATATTTCCTATTAAATGTTCAAAAGAGCCATTATCACCTCCTGCCTCCTTAGTATTCACAGATGGTTCCTCTAATGGTAGGGCAGTAATAATCATTGACTCAATAACCCATGTTCAACAAACCCTAGAGACGTCAGCCCAGAGAACAGAGCTTTTAGCAGTCATTTATGCTTTTGAACAATTGCAACAGGTTCCCTTTAACTTGTACACTGACTCTCAATATATAGTTAAATTATTCCCTCATATTGAGACTGCCTCTCTCCCACAAGGAAGAACAGCCATTTTCTCTTTGTTAACTCAGCTACAAACTTACATTCACAAACGAGAAAAGGCTTTCTATATTGGACATATTAGAGCTCATTCCTGCCTACCAGGACCCTTAAGCGAAGGAAATTATCAGGCGGATTTACTAACTCGCCCAGTAGTTTGTACAGCTCTAGAAGAAGCCCGGCGGTCTCATGCCATTCACCATCAAAATGCTTCTGCTCTCCGTCTATATTATCGTATATCTAGAGAAGCTGCTCGAAGTATTGTGCGTGACTGCGGCCATTGTCCTACTCATTTTCCTAGCCCTGCTACTGGAGTTAATCCAAGAGGACTTAGACCCTGTGACTTATGGCAGATGGATATTACTCATGTCCCATCTTTTGGCAAACTTTGCTATGTGCATGTTTGTATTGATACCTTTTCTCATGTTATCCTTGCTTCTGCACGTACAGGAGAAGCCTTTAAAGATGTAAGTCAACATTTATTTCAATGTTTTTCCTACCTAGGAATACCAAAGGCACTTAAAACAGACAATGGGCCTGCCTATACCTCTAGAGCTTTTAAAAACTTATGCTCTACATTCGGCATCGCACATACTACAGGAATACCCTACAATCCTCAAGGCCAAGCAATAGTAGAAAGGGCTCACCAAACTTTAAAAACACAAATTAAAAAATTACAAGAAAATGAGTTTAAATATTCCTCTCCTCATCATGTTCTACAACATACTCTATTTGTAATTAATATACTAAATGTAGATTCTGAGGGAAATTCCCCTATGTATAGACATTGGAACCCTGATCTAACTAAACCTAAAGCCCTCGTCAAATGGAGAGACTTGCTTACTGGAGCTTGGAAGGGACCTGATGTAGTTTTAATCTGGGGGAGAGGATATGCTTGTATATTTCCACAGGACGCAGACTCACCTGTGTGGATTCCAGATCGTCTAGTCCGACCTTATGTCTCACCACGCTAGCACGCCTGACCAGTGCCCATCTGCAGCTTATGTGCAGCCCTGAGCTGGAACCACCTGTCCATTGGAAGAATCATATGTGCCTCCTTTTTGTCTGTCCTTATGTTCCAGCTTTGCCCCACATCTCCTATCCTTTTTCTTTTTTTCTTAATCTGACTACTTGTTTGCTGGTTCTTTGGCCTTTCTCCTTCTCTCCTGAACACAGCCTTTTCTAGAATCTCCCTACCCTACTGTTCCAGGAAGGGCACCTCCCTTTTCTGCCATGACTAGGGAGTGTCTGGTATATGCCTCATACGTGGAGTTGTCTTGTGCCAAGAGCCTGACATCCTGGGCTGAGAAAGCCCTGTCCCGGGACTCTCCTTTGTCCTATATTGGCCCCTCTTGCCCTTGTGTCAAGAGGGACCCTCTTCTCACAATCCAATTGCCCACAGCTGTTGCCTGAGTTCTCTGTTAATGCTGAGGTCACGGTGGCTGGTACCATGGATCTGTCTCTCGCCCAATGGAGTGAGCTGGGCCCTCTCTGGAGAAGAAACCTGGGTTCCCCAAGATATGTGATCAATGCCAGGACTCCGCCAGCAGGCGAGGGGATCCAAAGGCAGTTGCTGGGCATGGAGTCCAGAGGGACATAGACTACCAAGGAGACAGAACTGAACCTCACATCACCCTGCTTGGCCCCGGAGCTTGGCTGGTTAGTCAAAGACGGGTAAGATTCCTCAGGGAGGAACAACCTAAGACAGGCACAGTCACAGAGGGGCCAGCAGAAGAGAACTTGGGGTTCAACAGAGGTGGGGCACAGATCCTCACCCCCCCAATGGTGCAGGGGCTTGAACACTCCCCCCTTTCTGAGGAAGGTCTCCTGCCCCCATGGCTGCTTCTCGCTTCCCATGTCCAGCCCAGATAGGGACCCAGATAACGAATAGAGACTTGGCCCAGCTCAGATCGGGAACAGAAAGAGACTTGGTCCAGCTGAGATCAGTACCTAGATAAGAGACCTGGCTGACAGCAGCTTCCCTTTCACTGCAACAGGACTTGTTTCCCATTTCTACCTTGGACCACAGGGAAAGGGGCAGCTGAAAGAAAGGGCTGGAGCAGGATGCTGCCTTCTTCCCTTTCTTCTTCCTCTTTTTTCTAAACACTTCCATGCCTTGTAGTTCTTTTGCTTTCTCTTCTTTTTTTCTACTACCCTCCATCTCCGCCTCATCCTCCTCCCCAGTATCATCCATATCAGCTGACTTAGAGGGCACAGCTGACTCCTCCCCGGACACTGACACCACCATCAGACGCGGCCCTGATGGACCCTTTGATCCAGCCGTACAACACACTGACACTTCGGGAAGCCCGTTGCCAGCAACGACGCTCGCTAGCCAGATCAACAAGGACAACAAAACCACCGACTTGGGGTCAGCTGAAGAAGTTAACAACTGATGGTAGAAAAGCAAGAAGTGGAAGCTATTCTCTCAGCCAAGTCAGAGGACTCTGAGTAAATTGGCAAAAGAGACTTATTTGGTATAAAAATGTTACTGTGGTTTGATTTTTCACTTATTGCTGTTTTGCATTGCCATTGTTTTATTATTCTTACTAGTTTCAAAAATGTTATGTTCAAATTTTAAAATGTTTTAGGTTTTGCATTGGCATTGTTTTGTTATTGTTTTAATAGCCAGAGTTTTGTTCTTGATGCTTAAGTTTGATGCTTAGATTTTACCGTTAATATGGTAGCTTAAAAAATAAAAGAAGGGTGAGATGTGGGGAACTGATATAGGGTTAAGCCTCGGACTGACCTGTGGGCAAAGTCATAAACAATTCCCAGCTTAGAGAGCACAGTCCTCTTAGCATAATTAGGCTTGACCTTGTATAAAGCTCCCTAGATCTTACTCGGGAAGCTAATGGGCTGAGGGAAGTGCAACAAGAACAAAAACAAGTGAAACTTACAAGAACAAAAACAAGTGAAACTTACAAGAGCAGTGTAAACAAGTGAAACTTACAAGAACAAAAACAAGTGAAACTTACAACAGTGTAACTTACTGTGTAACTATGGAAACCACTACCTTGTTTACCGCTAACTATAAAATAAAGGCTCAGCTTGCCTTGGGATCCTCTCTCTGTGGCCTCAGCCAGGCACAGGGAAGATCCACGGAGACTGAGGAAAGCTAGAGAGTTCTGAACACTGTCTCTGTGTAAAACATCCTTCGCCGACTCCGTCCACACCTTTGGGAACCCCTGGACCCGCTGGGGCTGGACCCCAGCAGAAAAGAGGAAGTAAAACTGTCCTTATTTGCAGATGACATGATATTATACATACAAAACCCTAGAGACTCCATCAAAAAGCTACTAGACTTAATACATGAATTTGGCAATGTAGCAGGATACAAAATTAATGCCAAGATATCTGAGGTATTTCTATACACCAATAGTGAACTTTCAGAAAGAGAGATTAGAAAAACAATCCCATTTACCATCGCACCAAAAAAATTAAGATACCTAGGAATAAACTTAACTAAAGAGGTTAAAGACCTCTACTCAGAAAACTACAGGACGTTGAAAAAAGAGATAGAGGAAGACATAAACAGATGGAAGAACATACCATGTTCTTGGATTGGTAGAATCAACATCATTAAAATGTCCATACTACCCAAAGCAATCTATACATTCAACGCACTTCCCATTAAAATACCAATGGCCTTCTTCAAAGATCTAGAACGAACTCTCCAAAAATTCATCTGGAATAAAAAAAGACCCCGAATAGCTGCAAAGATCCTGAGAAAGAACAAAGTAGGTGGGATCTCAATGCCAGATATCAAGCTGTATTACAAAGCCACTGTTCTCAAAACTGCCTGGTACTGGCACAAGAACAGACATATAGATCAGTGGAATAGAATAGAGAGTCCAGAAATTAGCCCGAACCAATATGCTCAATTAATTTTTGACAAAGGAGGCATGAACATACAATGGAGCCAAGACAGTCTCTTCAATAAATGGTGTTGGGAAAATTGGACAGATATATGCAAGAAAATGAAACTAGACCACCAACTTACACCATACACAAGAATAAACTCAAAATGGATAAAGGACTTAAATGTACGACAGGAAACCATAAAAATTCTAGAAGAATACAAAGGCAACAAAATCTCAGACATATGCCAAAACAATTTCTTCACTGATACAGCTCCTAGGGCAGTTGAAACTAAAAAGAAAATGAACAAATGGGACTACATCAAAATAAAAAGCTTCTGCACAGCAAAAGAAACCATCAACAAAACAACAAGAAAACCCACCTCTTGGGAAAACATATTTGCCAACGTCATATCTGATAAGGGCTTAATCTCCAAAATTTATAGGGAACTCATACAACTTAACAAAAAGAAGATAAACAATCCAATCAGCCAAAACCGGTTTGGCTCAGTGGATAGAGCGTCGGCCTGCGGACTGAAGGGTCCCAGGTTCGATTCCGGTCAAGGGCATGTACCTGGGTTGCGGGCACATCCCCCGTGGGAGATGTGCAGGAGGCAGCTGGTCGATGTTTCTCTCCCATCAATGTTTCTAACTATCTATCTCTCTCCCTTCCTCTCTGTAAAAAATCAATAAAATATATTTTAAAAAAAACAAAAAACAAAAAAACAATCCAATCAAAAAATGGGCAAAGGATCTAAATAGACACCTTTCAAAAGAGGACATTCAGAAAGCCAAGAGACATATGAAAACATGCTCAAAGTCACTAATCATCCGAGAGATGCAAATCAAAACAACAATGAGGTACCATCTCACACCTGTCAGAATGGCCATCATCAACAAATCAACAAACGACAAGTGCTGGAGAGGATGTGGAGAAAAAGGAACACTTGTGCACTGCTGGTGGGAATGCAGACTGGTGCAGCCACTATGGAAGGCAGTATGAAGGTTCCTCAAAAAATTGGAAATGGAACTCCCATTTGACCCTGTGATCCCACTTCTAGGAATATATCCCAAGAAACCAGAAACACCAATCAGAAAGGATATATGCACCCCTATGTTCATAGCAGCACAATTCACCATAGCTAAGATCTGGAAACAGCCTAAGTGCCCATCAGTAGATGAATGGATTAGAAAACTGTGGTACATCTACACGATGGAATACTATGCTGCTGTAAAAAAGAAGGAACTCTTACCATTTGCAACAGCATGGATGGAACTGGAGAGCATTATGCTAAGTGAAACAAGCCAGTCAATGAAGGAAAAATACCACATGATCTCACTCTTTCATGGATAATTAAGACCATTACAAACTTTTGAACAATAATAAATACAGTGGCAGAGCTGCCTCAAACTGATTGTCGGACTGCACTGGGAAGGCCAGGGAGGGTTGGGGGACAGGAGGGAGGGGAGTAAGAGATCAACCGAAGGACTTGTATGCATCCATATAACCATAACTAATGGACATAAGACACTGGGGGGTAAGGGAGGGCAGGGGCTTGTTAAGGGTGGGGGCGAAAAAAGGACACTTATGTAATACCCTTTGTAATACTTTTAGCGAAAAATTAAAAAAAAACAAAACTCAAATTGGATAAAGGCCTTAAACATAAGACAGGAAACCACCTATACTAATAATAAACAAATATGTAAATTGATAATCCCTCCACAACGCCCACAGCCAATCAGGAGTGAGTATGCAAATTAACCTGAAAAAGATGGTGCACCTGTGGGCAGCGCGCATGCACACAGGTGCCGAGCGGCCAGGGGTGGGGCAGGAGAGTGGGCAGCTTGGGGGGCTTGGCAGAGCAGGAGAGTGGACCGAGAGCAGGCGGCTTTGGGGGTGGAAGCCCAGAATGCGGGGAGCACCAGGAATTCTGGGAATCGTAGTTCTGGTGGCAGCCCCTGGACCAGAAGCGGAAGCCCAGAGCGTGGGGATCACCAGGAATGCTGGGAATTGTAGTTCTGGTGGCAGACACATTGCAGGATCTCCTAGATCAGGGGTGGGCAACTCCTGGCATGTGTGCCAAACAGGGCATGCCAGTAACTTTTGCTGACACGTGAAACCCTCTCTTATAATCTTCCATTTACAATTTTTTTCTTAATATCAACTTTTTTATTTTTCAGATAAATTCAGTGTAGGTGCATCTTAGATAAATAAATAATTTTACATAACATGTTATCTTAAAGACCATAGACATGGATTGACGAGAGAGGGGAAGAGCAATTTCTATGCCTCTGCCTTAACTCTCTCTGCCTTCCTAGATCCGACCAGTGCTTTGGTTTCAATCACATACGCTTGTGAATCTTTGTTCTCAGTGATGAATTTTGTTAAGTCTTGTAATAGGAGTAGCCTGACGGATGAAAGTAGTAACTCATGCATATCTCTGAAGGTCACGAAATATAAACCTGATGTAAAATCTCTGTCATCAGTGATGCAGCAGCAGAAGTCCCACTGAAAATATCAAACGGAGTCATAAAGTTTTGCTGGACTATCAGTGTACATGTATACATTAAAAAATATATGTATTTTTCATCATCATATACTGTGTTTTTGTCGCTCAAATGAATTTTATTATTTCTTCAAGGTTCTTCACATCTGTACACCTTAAGAGATATCAAGTAGGCATAATATGTTCTCAAAAAATTAGGGTTGGCACGCAGAAGAATTTTAAGTCAGAGATTTGCTGGTTTCGGCACGTACTCACAAAAAGGTTGCCCATCCCTGCCCTAGAAACTAGAGCAAAGTGAGCCTAGAGCAAGTTACTGTTGCGGGTGGGGGATGGAGGGAAGGCAAAGGTGAGAGACATAAGTAAAGTCAGAGTGTCAAGGAAAAATTAAAAGGAAGATATCCTGCAACTTCCAGGAAATCTCCACCAATGGAGCAAAGAAAAAAAAAAAAAAAGACCTCTATTATTCTGTGAGCACCAAACCAAACTGGGTTGGGGTCTCAGACAATTCACTCATATGATTGCAAAAACAGACAGAAACTCCTGGATAGGAGAGGGCTCCCCTGAGGGCTCCCAGACTGAAGAGGGTGCAGGTCGGGCTAAGGGGTCCCCCAATCCCCATGCACGAATTTTGTGCACCGGGCCCTTAATGAAAATATAAGAGGAAAATATAAGAGGAATCCACAGGCAGCAAAATCTCAGACATATGATGAAGCAGAATCTTCACTGATACAGCTCCTATGGTAATGGAAACTAAAGAGAAAATAAACAAATGGGACTACATCAAAATAAAAAGCTTCTGCACAGCAAAAGAAACCATTAACAAAACAACAAGAAAGCCCACTGCATGGGAGAATATATTCACCAATGTTATCACCCATAAGGGTTTAATCTCCAACATTTACAGGGAACTCATACAACTTAACAAAAGAAAGATAAACAACTCAATAATAAAATGGGCAATTGTAGGGAGTGGCTATAGGGTTAAGCCTTGGACTGACCTGTTGGCAAAGCCACAAACAAGTCCCAGCTTAGAGGGCACAGCCCTCTTAGCATAATTAAGCTTGACCTTATGACTCTCCCTAGATCCTATCTGGGTAGCTAATGGGCTGTGGGAGGTGCAGCAAGTGCCTCTAAAACAAGTGAAACTCACAAGAACATTGTAACTATGGTGACTACTACCTTGTTTACCTCTGGCTATAAAATAAAGGCTCAGCTTGCCCTCTGGATCCCTCTCTGTGGCCTCAGCCAGGCACAGGAGATCCACCTAGACCAGGGGTGGTTAAACTTTTTGACTCGAGAGCAACAATGGGTTCTTAAACTGGACCGGAGGGCCGGAACAAAAGCATGGATGGAGTGTTTGTGTGAACTAATATAAATTCAAAGTAAACATCATTACATAAAAGGGTACAGTCTTTTTTTTTTTTTAGTTTTATTCATTTCAAACGGGCCGGATCCTGCCCACGGGCCATAGTTTGCCCACGGCTGACCTAGACCCACCTTATTCTTTTTGTCTGTCTTTTCTAAATCCTTTGCAGCCGCGCCTCAGGCTCACCGAACCCTTGGATGAGCTGGTCTGGCACAGGCAATGGACCTAAATAGATTCTCTCCAAAGACGACATAAGGAAAGCCAAGAGACATATGAAAAGACACTCCAAGTCACTAATCATCTGAGAGATGCAAATCAAAATGACAATGTGATACCATCTCACACCTGTCAGAATGGCTATCATCAACAAATCAACAAATGACAAGTGCTGGCTATGATGCAGAGAAAAAGGAACCTTCATGCACTGCTGGTGGGAATGTAGACGGGTGCAGCCACTGTGGAGAACAGTATGGAGTTTTCTCAAAAAACTAAAAATGGAACTCCCATTTGACCCAGTAATCCCACTTCTAGGAATATATCCCAAGAAACTAGAAACACCAATCAGAAAGGATATATGCACCCCTACGTTCATAGCAGCACAATTTACCATAGCTAAGATTTGGACACAGCCTAAGTGCCCATCAGCAGATAGTGGATTAGAAAACTGTTACATCTACACAATGGAATACTACACTGCAGTAAAAAAGAAGGAATTCTTACTATTTGCAACAGCATGGATAGACCTGGAGAGCATTATGCTAAGCGAAATAAGCTAGTCAGAGAAAGATAAATATCACATGCTCTCACTCATTTGTGGAATATAATGAACAACATAAACTGATGAAAAAAAATAGATCCAAACACACACAAGCGTCCCTCAGACCGTCAAACCTTGGAGGGAAGGTGGGGGGGGGGGGGGTGGAGGGAAGGGGAAGAGATCAACCAAAGGACTTGTATGCATGCATATAAGCCTAAACAATGGACACTGATACTAGGGGGGTGAGGGCATGAGTGGGAGGATGGGCGGTGGGGGGACAATGGGATAAGGACACATATGTAATACCTTAATCAATAAAGAAAAAAAGATAGTCTGTCTCAGAGTTTAAAAATGCTATAAATAATCCAGACTTAACCTCCATTTTTAAAATTATTCATCAATTACTAAGTAAATTATTAAACTGTAATAATGATTTAAAGACAAAAAATTAAACTATTTGCTGTGTACTACTGAACCCTTATCTAAACCCTATTTCCTACAATATTCATTCAATTCACTGTACTTCATATGGGACAAATCCCTAAGTCCCCCCTTTTAATTACTATTCCCAAAACACTACAGCCTGAAGCAGCAGCCACATAGGTATATATGATATGTGTACATGTAAAAGGGGTGACATTTGAACATTTGCTATGAGTAAAATTTATATATTTCTAAGACAGATGTCAACATAATGCATGAAAGACCTTTTCAACTACTATAGTTATCTAAAAATGGGCCGAAACCGGTTTGGCTCAGTGGATAGAGCATCGGCCTGCGGACTGAAAGGTCCCAGGTTCAATTCCGGTCAAGGGCATGTACCTGGGTTGCGGGCACAGCTCCAGTGGGAGATGTGCAGGAGGCAGCTGATCGGTGTTTCTCTCTCATCGATGTTTCTAACTCTCTATCTCTCTCCCTTCCTCTCTGTAAAAAAATCAGTAAAATATATTTTTAAAAAAATTAAAAAATAAAATAAAAAATAAAAGTGGAGTAAGAAAACTTATAAATTAATAATATTTTGTAAAAATACTTTATCATTGCTCTAGCTGGTTTGGCTCAGTGGATAAAGTGTTGGCCTGAGTACTGAAGGGTCCCCGGTTTGATTCTAGTCAAGGGCACACGCCAGGTTTTCCGGCTTGATCACCAGTAGGGGGTGTTTAGGAGGCAGCCGATCAATGATTCTCTCTCAGCATTGATGTTTCTATCTCTCCCTCACTCTCCCTTCCTCTCTGAAATCAATAAAAATATATTTTTTAAAAAAGTTATCATTAAAGACATTTTGTGTATGTTATCTAAATAACCCTATCTCCTTTAATCTTTAAAATAATTCTGTTGGATAAATGTTACTATTCCCACTTCTCTGATTAAAAAACTCAGGCTTGAAAAAGTTTGCCAGATCTCTGAGCCCAGAGGGTCAAAGGGAGACCGTGCGACACCCAGCCGCGTCCCTTGGGACAGGCACAGCCCCTGACTGGGGAAAGGAAATCTGCAAGACTGTTGGTGCCGGGGGATTTGAGATCTGGGTAACATAATTACAGAGGACTGAACCTAAAGGGGGAAGCCTGAAGCGCTGTCGAGACCATGCAGTGCCATGCTAGAGAGCAAGCCACATAACCAGACACCTGGAGAGGAGGAGCAGCGATGCGTGCAGCTCACTCCCGTCCAAAGAGCAGCAGCCATGCAAGCAGCCCACCCCCATCCGAGGAGCAGCAGACTTGCAATCAACCTGTCCAAGTCCAAGGAGCAGTAGCCCCACAAACAGCCCACCACATCAGAGAAACAACAGCAGCGTGCAGCCAGCCCCCATTCAAGGAACAGCAGCCACGTGAGCAGTCAGCCCCAGTTCAAGGAGTAGCAACTGCATGTGTAGCCCGACCCCATCCAAGGAACAGCAGCCTCGTGATCAGCACACACACTGCATGAGGAACAGCAGCTGTGTGAGAAGCCTCCCCCGACCAGAGGAGCCACCATGGCTATGAACAGCACCCACCAGAGGAGCTGCTGCCAACTGAGGAGCAACTGCTACCACAACCACTTGAGGAGCAACTGCAGTCCGAGGGGCCACAGCCACCTAAGGAGCAGCCCCTGAATGACTCAACATCTAGATCTGTCAGTGAAATCAAACATGGGTAGACAAAGAAACCCCGAAAGGAAAGAAGAGGAGGCCTCGCCAGAAAAGCAGCTAAGTGAAACAGAGGCATGCAACATGTCAGAAAAAGAATTCAGATTAAGGGTTCTACAGTGCATAAACTGGATGGAGGAAAAAATCAACAACTTATGAAAGAATCAAGAAGAAACAGATGAAAAATCAACAACTTATGTAAGAATCAAAAAGAAATGGGTGAAAAAATAAACTTATGTAAGAACCAAGTAGAAATGAAGAGTGATATAGCTGCAATAAAAAACACCATTGAAAGTTTCAACAGTAAACTAGGAGAAGCAGAGGACCGAATTAGCGAATTAGAAGAAAGGGAAGCAAAACACACCCAAACTGAACTGCAATTGGAGAAAAAAATTAAAAGACAGAAAGAGAGCGTAAGGGAGCTATGGGACAACATGAAACAAAACAACATACGAATAATAGGGGTGCCAGAACAACAGAAAGAGGAACAAGGGTTAGAAAACATATTGGAAGAAATAATATCAGAAAACTTCCCTGAGGTGGGGAAGAAAAAAGTCACACAAGCACAGAGAATCCCAAACAAGGTAAGCCCGAAAAGACCCACACGAAGACACATCATAATTACCATGGCAAATGTTCAGAAGAAAGAGAGAATCTTAAAGGCTGCAAGAGAGAGACGGAAAGTTACATTCAAGGGATCTCCCATTAGATTATCAAATGATTTCTCAACGGAAACACATCAAGCCAGAAAAGAATGAACGGGAATTTACAAAGTGATGCAAAGCAAAGGACTGAATCCAAGAATACAGTGGGGCCTTGACTTACGAGGTCCCGACTAACAAGTTTTTCAATATACAAGCTGTCTCTTGGCCGATTTTTGCTTTTTTTTTTTTTTAAATATATTTTATTGATTTTTTATGGAGAGGAAGGGAGAGAGACAGAGAGTTAGAAACATCGATGAGAGAGAAACACCGATCAGCTGCCTCCTGCACATCCCCTAATGGGGATATGTCCGCAATCCAGGTACATGCCCTTGACCGGAATCGAACCTGGGACCTTTCAGTACGCAGGCCAACGCTCTATCCACTGAGCCAAACCGGTTCCGGCGATTTTTGCTTTGAGTTGCGAGCTAAAATTCGGGTTATGAGCCAGCTTCAAATACCCCACCGCTAGTTGGCACAGCGAACGTCACAGTGAACGCCACAACATTACCCCAGCATCACGTGTCTAACTCGTTCACTTTAAGATTTGACATACGAGTAAATTAGAGTTACGAGCTCTGTCAGGGAACGAATTAAAGTCGTAAGTCAAGGCCCCACTGTACTCTATCCAGCAAGGCTATCATTCAAAATTGAAGGGGAAATAAGAAGCTTCACAGATAAAAAAAGGTTAAGGGAGTTTATCACCACCAAGGCAGCAATGCAAGAAATGCTAAAGGGACAGGTGTAAAAAGAAGAAATAAAAAGCTAAGAAAGGAAACAGGCACAAAAAATAGAAATGGCTACAAACAAGTACCTTTCAATAATAACTTTAAACGTAAATGGACTAAATGCTCCAATCAAAAGACATCAAGTGGCTGAATGGATAAAACCACATGACCCATATATATGCTGTCTACAAGAGACCCACCTCAGAAGAAGTGACTCACACTGACTGAAAGTGAAGGGATGGAAAAATACCTTTCAGGCAAATGGAAATGAAAAAAAGCTGGGGTAGCAATACTTATATCAGACAAAATAGACATCAAAGTGAAGGCCATAACAAGAGATAAGGAAGGCCACTTCATAATACTAACGGGATCGATACAACAAGAAGATATAACCCTGATAAACATATATGCACGCAATGCAGGAGCACCCAAATACATAAAAAAACTCCTGGAAGATATCAAGGGAGAGATCGACAACAATACAATCATAGTAGGGGACTTTAATACACCGCTGACATGACTGAATAAATCCTCTAGACCAGGGGTCCTCAAACTATGGGCCGCGGGCCACATGTGGGCCACCGAAAACATTTGTTTTTTTACTTCAAAATAATATATGTGCAGTGTGCATAGGAATTTGTTCATAGTTTTTTTTTAAACTATAGTCCGGCTGTCCAACCGTCTGAGGGACAGTGAACTGGCCCCCTGTTTAAAAAGTTTGAAGAACTCTGTTCTAGATAAAAAATCAGCAAAGAAACAGGAATCCTAAATGACTCACTAGATCAGATACACTTAATTGACATCTTCAGAACATTTCACCCCAAAGCTACAGAATATACGTTCTTCTCAAGGGCACAAGGGACATTTTCAAAAATAGACCACATATTGGGTCACAAGCAAAGTCTCCACAAATTCAAGAAGATTGAAATCATACCAAGCATATTCTCAGATCACAATGGCATAATACTAGAAATAAACAACAATAAAAACAACCCAAAATACTCAAACACTTGGAAGCTGAATAGCATGTTATTAAATATTGATTGGGTTACCAATGAGATCAAAGAAGAAATTAAAAACATCTTGGGAGAGGGACAGGAACCACTGCTTGGCCTCATCGTAAGCCCCCGAACTCTGTAGGAGCCTTCTCAAATTCAAGATAAGGTCTTTACATACACACCGCCCCAAGAAAGAGTACCAACCAGGTTTCTCAAGATCAAACATCCTGATGGGAGACCGGGAAGATGGCATAGGTAAACACCGGAGACTGCCGCCGTGGACAACCACTTCAAAAATACAACTAAAAGTCGGAGCGGACATCAACCAGAACCACGGGAAGGCTGGCTGAGGAGAGTCTCTTCAACTAGAAGCAAAAACAACAGCATTCCGACGCTCAGCGGAGGCGCAGTGTGGAAAATTTAAAGGTACGGCGGTGCGGTGGTGAGTGTGCGCGCGCAAAGCGGGCTGGCGGCTAAGGGCGCGGTTGTCGTTTTTAATCAGGAGTGAGTCTCAGACTCTGGGCTACAGATCCGGGCGAGTCTCTAGGGACCCAGACTCAAACGGGAGAAGCGGGACTGTCTGGCTACGGCCCCTCCGAGGTTTGCAGCGGTTGCTGGGACAGAGAGGCAGAGCCCCTGGGGACAGACTGAGAGCGGCCATAGCTGCTCCCTCCCCCCGCTCTGTTGAGCCCACTCCGCCCAGGCCCTGCGCACAACCATTTGCCGATCGCCTCAGGCAAAGGCTGGAATAACGCCTCCCCAGAAGACAGACGTTTTCCACAGCTGATTCCTACAGCCAGTCGGCCTGGTGGTCAAATCCCTCTAGTGTTAACTACAACAATTAAGGCTTGGCTAGAACAAGACTGTGCACAGAGACCACAAGGGGGGGAACCAAGAAAGCATATAAGATGCGGAGACAAAAAAACATGACAGAAATGGAAGATATGGAGCTAAGAATCGCAATTTTGAGGGCTTGCCATAAATTTGTGCAGAGCCTCACGAAAACTAATGAGACCCTCGATGCTACGATAAAGAAATTAGAAAGTAAGCATACACGGACTGAAATAAAGAATATTATACCCAATAGCAGACCAGAGGAGCACAAGAATCAAACCAAAGATTCGACAAAAAACACCCAATTGGAAAAGCAAAATGAAAAAAGAATCCGAAAGTGTGAAGATAGTGTAAGGAGCCTCTGGGACAGCTTTAAGCGGTCTAATATCAGAATTATTGGAGTGCCAGAAGATGAGAGACAGCAAGATATTGAAAACCTATTTCAAGAAATAATGGCAGAAAACTTCCCCCACCTGGAGAAAGAAATGGACTTACAGGTCCAAGAAGCGCAGAGAACCCCAAACAAAAGGAATCCAAAGAGGACCACACCAAGACACACCATCATTAAAATGCCAAGAGCAAAAGACAAAGAGAAAATCTTAAAAGCAGCAAGAGAAAGAGGCTCAATTACCTACAAGGGAATACCCATACGACTGTCAGCTGATTTCTCAACAGAAACTTTGCAGGCCAGAAGGGAATGGCAAGAAATTTTCAAAGTGCTGAATACCAAGAACCTACAACCAAGATTACTTTATCCAGCAAAGCTATCATTCAGAATTGAAGGTCAGATAAAGAGCTTCACAGATAAGGAAAAACTAAAGGAGTTCATCACCGCCAAACCAGTATTATATGAAATGCTGAAAGGTATCCTTTAAGAAGAGGAAGAAGAAGAAAAAGGTAAAGATACAAATTATGAACAACAAAGATGCATCTATCAACAAATGAATCTAAGAATCAAGTGAATAAATAACCTGATGTACAGAATGAACTGGTGATTATAATGAATCAGGGACATAGAAAGGGAATGGACTGACTATTCTTAGGGGAAAAGGGGTGTGGGAGATGCGGGAAGTGACTGGACAAAAATCATGCACCTATGGATGAACTCAGCGTGTGGGGAGTGAGGGTGGAGGGAGGGGAGGGAGCTGGAAGGAGGGGAGTTATGGGGGGGAAAAAGAGGAACAAATGTAATAATCTGAACAATAAAGATTTAAAAAAAAAAAAAAACATCTTGGAAAATAATGACAATGAAAACACAACAATCCAAAACCTATGGGACACAATGAAAGCAGTCCTGAGAGGGAAGTTTATAGCCCTACAGGCCTACCTCAAAAAACAAGAAAAAATGGTAGTAAATCATCTAACCCTACATCTCAAAGAATTAGAAAGAGAGCAACAAGAAAAGCCCAGAGTGAGCAGAAGGATATAATAAAGATCAGAGCAGAAATAAATGACATAGAGACCAAAAAAACAATACAGAAAATCAATGAAACCAAGAGCTGGTTCTTTGAAAGGATAAACAAGATTGATGAACCTTTAGCCAGGCTCACCAATAAGCAAAGAGAGAGGACTCAAATAAACAAAATCAGAAATGATAGAGGCAAAATAACAACAGAACCCACAGAAATACAAATGATTGTTAAAAAATACTATGGACAACTCTACTCCAACAAACTAGACAACCTGGAGGAAATGGACATATTCCTAGAAAAATACAACACTGCAAAACTCAATCAGGAAGAATCTAAAAATCTCAATAGGCCAATAACTATGGAAGAAATTGAAGCAGTCATCAAAAAGCTCCCAGCAAACAAAAGCCCAGGGCCAGACGGCTTCACAGGGGATTTTTACCAAACATTCAAGGAAGAACTAAAACCTATAATCCTCAGACTACTACAAAAAATTCAAAAGGAAGGAACACTACCAAGCTTATTCTATGAAGCCAGCATCACCCTAATACCAAAACCAGGGAAAGACAACACAAGGAAAGAGAATTACAGGCCAATATCCTTCATGAACATAGATGCCAAAATCCTCAACAAAATCCTAGCAAATCGGATCCAGCAGTACATCAGAAAGATCATATACCATGACCAAGTAGGATTTATCCCAGGGATGCAAGGATGGTACAATATCCGCAAATCTATAAATGTGATACATCACATAAACAAATTGAAAGAAAAAAAACCACATGGTCATATCAATTGAAGCAGAAAAAGCATTTGACAAAATCCGATACCCATTTCTGATAAAAACTCTCAGCAAGGTGGGAATAGAAGGATCATAATTCAACATAATAAAAGCCATATATGACAAGCCCACAGCCAACATCATACTCAATGGTCAAAAACTAACACCATTTCCCCTCAGAACAGGAACAAGACAGGGATGCCCACTCTCACCACTCCTGTTCAACATAGTACTGGAAGTATTAGCCATTGCAATTAGACAAGAAGAAGAAATAAAGGGCATCCAAATTGGAAAAGAAGTAAAACTGTCCTTATTCGCAGATGACATGATATTATACATAAAAAACCCTAAAGATCCATCAACAAACTATTAGACTTAATAAATGAATTTGGCAATGTAGCAGGAAACAAAATTAATGCCAAGAAATCTGAGGTATTTCTATACACCAATAGTGAACTTACAGAAAGAGAGACTAAAAAAGCAATCCCATTTACCATCCCACCAAAATATGAAGATACCTAGGAGTAAACTTAACTAAGAAGGTAAAAGACCTCTACTCAGAAAACTACAGGACATTGAAAAAAGAGATAGAGGAAGACATAAATAGATGGAAGAACATACCATGTTCTTGGATTGGTAGAATCAACATCATTAAAATGTCCATACTACCCAAAGCAATCTATAAATTCAACGCACTTCCCATTAAAATATCAATGGCATATTTCACAGACCTAGAACGAACTCTCCAAAAATTCATCTGGAATAAAAGAAGACTCCGAATAGCTGCAGTAATCCTGAGAAAGAAGAACAAAGTAGGTGGGATCTCAATACCAGATATCAAGCTGTATTACAAAGCCACTGTTCTCAAAACTGCCTGGTACTGGCACAAGAACAGACATATAGATCAATAGAATAGTATAGAGAGCCCAGAAATCGACCCGAACCAATATGCTCAATTAATATTTGACAAAGGAGGCAAGAACATACAATGGAGTCAAGACAGTCTCTTCAATAAATGGTGTTGGGAAAATTGGACAGATACATGCAAAAGAGGAAACTAGACCACCAACTTACACCATATACAAAAATAAACTCAAAATGAATAAAGGACTTAAATGTAAGACGGGAAATGATAAAAATTCTAGAAGAATCCAAAGGCAACAAAATCTCAGACATATGCCGAAGCAATTTCTTCACTGATACAGCTCCTAGGGCAATAGAAACTAAAGAGAAAATAAACAAATGGGACTACATCAAAATAAAAAGCTTCTGCACAGCAAAAGAAACCATCAACAAAACAACAAGAAAGCCCACTGCATGGGAGAACATATTTGCCAATGTTATCACCGATAAGGGCTTAATCCCCAAAATTTATAGGGAACTCATACAACTTAACAAAAGGAAGATAAACAATCCAATCAAAAAATGGGCAAAGGACCTAAATAGACACTTTTCAAAAGAGGACATTCAGAAAGCCAAGAGACATATGAAAACATGCTCAAAGTCACTAATCATCCGAGAGATGCAAATCAAAACAACAATGAGGTACCATCTCACACCTGTCAGAATGGCTATCATCAACAAATCAACAAACGACAAGTGCTGGAGAGGATGTGGAGAAAAAGGAACACTCGTGCACTGCTGGTGGGAATGCAGACTGGTGTAGCCACTATGGAAGACAGTATGGAATTTCCTCAAAAAGTTAAAAATGGAACTCCCATTTGACCCTGTGATCCCACTTCTAGGAATATATCCCAAGAAATCAGAAACACCAATCAGAAAGGATATATGCACCCCTGTGTTCATAGCAGCACAATTCACCGTAGCTAAGATCTGGAAACAGCCTAAGTGCCCATCAGCAGATGAATGGATTAGAAAACTGTGGTACATCTACAGGACGGAATACTATGCTGCTGTAAAAAAGAAGGAATTTTTACCATTTGTGACAGCATGGATGGAACTGGAGAGCATTATGCTAAGTGAAATAAGCCAGTAAATGAAAGAAAAATACCACATGATCTCACTCATTTATGGATAATTAAGGCCATTATAAACTGTCTAGAGGCCCGGTGCACAAAAATTTGTGCACTTGGGGGGTGGGGTCCCTCAGCCTGGCCTGTGCCCTCTCACAGTCTGGGACCCCTCAGGAGATAACGACCTGTTGGCTTAGGCCTGCTCCTGGGTGGCAGAGGGCAGGCTCAATCCCTAGGTGCAGCCCCTGGTCGGGCTCAAAGCAGGGCTGATTGGGGAGTTGGGGTGCCGCCCCCTGTCACGCACAGAGAAGGGCGGATTGGGATGTTGCAATGCCACCCTCATTCATGCTCAGGGTGGGGCCGATTGGGGGGTGGGGGAACCGCCCCGTCACGCACAGAGCAGGGCCCATCACGGGGGTTGGGGCTCCGTACCCTGTCATGCACAGAGCAGGGCCAATCAGGGGGTTGGGGCGCTGCCCCCTGTCATGCACAGAGTAGGGCCGATAGGGGAGTTAGGGCACCGGCCCCTGTCACCCACAGAGCAGGGCCTATCAGGGGCTTGGGGCGCTGCCACTGTCACACTCAGGGCAGAGCCGATGGGGAGGTTATGGCTCTACTCCGTCACACACAGAGCAGGGCCCGTGGGGGGGGTGGTGGTTGGGGTGCCACCCTCTATCACCCACAGAGCAGGGCCGATCAGGGGGTTGGGGCGCTGCACCCTGTCACACACAGAGCAGGGCCGATCAGGGGGTTGGGGCACCGCCACTGTCACACTCAGGGCAGGGCCGATGGGGAGGTTATGGCTCTACCCTGTCACACACAGAGCAGGGCCTGTGGCTGGGGGGGATTGGGGTGCCGCCCCCTGTCACACACAGAGCCGCAGGGCGATCAGGGGGTTTTGTCGCTGACCCCTGTCATGCTGATCAGGGTGCTGGGAGGCATATTACACTTTTACGATATAGGATAGAGGCCTGGGGGCCGGCTGGTTTGCCCTGAAGGGTGTCCTGGATCAGGGTGGGGGTCCCCACTGGGGTGCCTGGCGAGTCTGGAAGAGGGGATGATAGCTGTTTGCAGCTGGTCACACACCCTTCAGGGTGGGGGTCCCCACTGGGGTACCTAGCCAGTCTGGGTGAGGGGCTGAGGGCTGCTTTCAGGCTGGAGATTGACTGAAGCTCCCAACTGCTCCTTTTTTTTCTCTTTTTTTTATTTTATTCTGGGCCAACTTTAGCTCTGGCTCTAGCTCTGAGGCTTCCGCTGCTGAAAGAAGGTATCTGGTTTGTTTCGGTTCTATAATCGAAACAATGTATAACTCCAGCTCTGAGATCCCGGCCTTCTTTCTGGGGTTTTGTTTAGCTTCTATATTTGTTAGAATGTATCAAACTGCGAGCTCAGAGGCCGGCAAGTCAGGCGGGGAATGTTGGAGTCCTCCTTCACTGAAGCAAGCAAGCCTCATGTTTGCTTCCAGCTGCCTGGCTGCCGGCCACCATCTTGGCTGACAGTTAATTTGCATAAGGATATGCTGATTAGCCAAAGGGAAGGGTAGCGGTCGTACGCTAATTACCATGTTTCTCTTTTATTAGTGTAGATGAGCAAAAATAGATACAGAGGCAGAGCAACATCGAACAGACTGTCAAACTACAGTGGGAATGCTGGGGAGGGTTGGGGGGTGGGAGGTGGGGTAAGAGATCAACAGAAGGACTTGTATGCATGCATACGAGCATAACCAATGGACACAAGACATTGGGGGGCATGGGAGGCTAGGGGAGGGTCAAGGGGAGACAAAAAAATGAGACATATATAATACTCTTTGTAATACTTTAAGCAATAAAACAATTTAAAAAAACTCAGCTCTTTAACATTAAATAACTTGCTCAATGCCACTCAATAACTTTAAGGTAGTATAGAATGCTATCTCAATACTGTCCCCATTACTGCTTCTGTCTCCTCCCCCGCATCTATAGGCAGAATTCCATTTATCCTTCAGAACTCAATTCCTGTATGAAATTTTCCCTAGCATCTGCATCTATGAAGATATACCCAGACAGCCTCTCCTAAATAAGTATCTAATAGAGTGTACGTATTTTTTGTAGAACTTACTATGCTACATTGACAGTAATTATTTATATACTTACCTCCTACACAGTAAGCTTCTTGCTGCCTAGAAAGATCCTTTCATTCCAAATGCCTTACACCACAATATTTATTAAATAGACAAAATTAATTTCTTCCGATTCTAAATCCAGGACTGTAAGTCCAAAGAGCTTCCAGTTATTTCACAGATAACTTCCCATCAAGAATCTATTTTTAAAAATGACATACAATTTGGATAAAATACAAATTGATTATATAATTTAAAGCTTTTCAGGGTCTATGACCAGGATGAGTAACTATCTTCATCTTACACTAGTAATTAAAGTCTTAAGACATTTTGCACTCATATACTAAAGTTCACTGTATATGTAGGAAAAACACAGGGCTTATATTTTAAGGCCCGACTGGTTTAATATACAAATAATGAGTGAAAAGTGAAGAAAGAAAAAAATGCCAGCATTCTGGAGCAGCCCTAGTCCATTTGGCTCAGTGGAGAGAGTGTCCGCCTGTAGACCAGGGTTCAATTCCGGTCAAGGGCAGGTATCTTGGTTGTAAGCTCCTCCCCAGCCTGGTCCCTGGTCAGGGCTCATGCAGGAGGCAACCAATCAATGTGTTTCTCTCACATTGATATTTCTCTCTTTCCCTTTCTCTTCCACTCTCTAAAAATCAATGGGAAAATATCCTAGGGTGAGGATTAAAAAAAAAGAGGCGAAGGCAGGGAGGGCCAGTGTCATCCTCTGGCTTGGTTTTGTAAATAGCAGCAAATGATCCCCAAGTGTTTATTTCACATCGTATTTTTTCTCCAGACCAGCTAAGATTTATGGGAAACACATATAAATTAGTAGGTTGTATTTTTGCCTGGATAACCTGCTTTTGTTTATATGAGGAGAGATGAATATACTATAATGTACCCAGATTTTATGTTTCTTCCTAAACTCTTAATGTATAATATATGTATATGATGGTGTGTATATAAAAAAAAAAGTCAGCAGCAATGATAGAAATATAGGAAGTAGGCCAGAGACCATAAGCCAATACATCAGAGATCAAAAACCAGTCTGAAGATCCCCTGAGAAACTGAAAACCTATGTCCAGAAAGCAGATCCCTTCCCCCAAATTAAGCTTTTTATTTCCCACCAACACACTTGAGGAACATGTGCTGACCCATGGAGTGGAAATATGAAAATAAAAAGAGTTCAAAGACTAGAAAAGGTACAGAAAAAAAACACCACTCAGAGTTAATTATGGTAAAAAGATATGGATTAATCCAGAAAATAGGTGAGGATGTCAAATAATTTTAGTCCACTAACCTGGAAGAGACGCTTTCCTAAAGTTACTGTCTATTTCTATGGTCTTTCCAAAATACAAGTCTCCCTCTTCTTGGATCTGAGGTATACATAATTATTTTTGTTTGATCTTTCATGAAGGTCATTCAAGTGTCAAAAATGTCAAAAAAACCTCCGATAAAAAACAACAAAAACCCTCTAGTCTTAAGCTTATGAATTTATTAAATAAAAAGTGCTCTACTCAGAACTACCTAGTCAGAACCATCTCTGAAGCCTAAATCTGGGAATGCAGTTACTGCAGCAGCAGCCAGTTGGAGCGTTATGTGGCTCCCCAAGCTGTTGCTTGAAAAGAAACTCCTGAGACAAAGTCTAGAACATCCTTTCTAAATGCAATATAGACCCACGAGATCCTTGGCTACCTTTACCTCCATATTTTTTCCTGTAAAGGCAGTCTCTGGTTTTGTTTTGTTTTAATATGATTTCATGTGTGTAAACATTTTGGGATAGAAAGACAAATGTGAAATAGGGTTGTTTATGCATTCTGGCCAAGTCCCAAACCTCCTAACCCCCTTTTAGAAGAGCTTAAATCCACAAATTAAAGTCAAGCTCAGCAAAGAAGTAAAATAATACTTTCTCAAGTCAAGAGTCACAGGATGTTGGGGTTGAAAAGGAGAAGGATCTGAACCAACAGTCTCACTTTATAGATAAGTAAAATAAGTCCCATAAAAAAAGTTTATCAACCTGTAATTAGCTAAATGGCCATAATATTTTGTTTACTTCAAAAACTACAGTTTAGGCAGTACACCTTAGTAATATATTCTTCAACTGTAGAAATGATTTTTAAGGATAAAAATAACAATCACTCAAAGTTGTCTTTAAAATCCATCCTATAATGTAGGAATGTACTAAATCAAAGTAAATAAAAATATGGTTCATAGCAGGAATCATAACTGTTTTTAAGGTGATCCATACCAAACAAGCTTCAAAACAGCTGATCAAATACACTAGGTAAAGTTACCTTTACCTTATTTAATGTCTAACACTGAGTGCTGACTATAAATCAGGCACTACTATATAAGGTGTTTTGAATGTATCATGCCATTTACAGGAATTTTAAAAAAAGCTTAGCCCTCGCCGATTTGGCTCAGTGAATAGAGCGTTGGCCTGTGGACTGAAGGGCCCCAGGTTCCATTCCGGTCAAGGACACATGCCCGGGTTGTAGACTCGATCCCTGGTGGGGGACATGCAGGAGGCAGCCAATCAGTGATTCTCATCATTGATGTTTCTATCTCTCGCTCCCTCTCCCTTCCTCTCTCTGAAATCAATAAAAGTATATTTAAAAAATAAAATAAATAAAAGCTTAAAATGCAAAGCTTAAATAATGATAGTTACATACTGTAAAAATCAAAGAAGTCCTATTAAAATCATAATTCAGAAAACTTAAGGTAAATAAAGTTCTACAAAATATAACAGTAAAACAAATTTCCGCCTCCACCTCCCTGAACAACTAAGAGCCTCCTTTATTTCTAAGGAACCATCTTCACTATCTCCAGGTGAAAAAGTCAGAGATATAGTCTGAACTTCAGGAAATCTAGGCAACATTGTTTTCTCATACACAACTTCTATAACTTCAAGAATAGGACAAATACTGATAGAAAATTTACCAATACAGTAACAGAAAACATGGTGCCATTCTGCCAAATTCTTCAACACCTCAACTTTTGAATATTCCAAGAATGCTATTGCACAATATAAAATCAACGAAGTCCTTCTCCCCAAATTTTTTCATAGGTTTATGGCATACTTGTAATTAAAATATACTTCTTGGTGAGGTTAAAAAGGGTGAGGATGAAAAGAATGTATCAGAATAGAAAATAAAGGTACTACTAGCATTACCCTGTTGCTTGATGATCATAAAAATGTTTTTCAATTATTTCATTAGTACCTTATAAAGGAGGTTTTTAAATGTTTATTTTGGAAACATGTTTACTACACTGGAACTTCTGTTAAGAATAGTTAGATGATGTAAGCTCAAAAGACTATTTCTCCAAAGTAATTAATTTTTAGGCATTATAAGATAGGGAAAATCTAGTTCGTCACAAAATGTCCAAAAATTCAATAAGTAGTTCTTTCCCGGGAGGTGGGGTAGGGGTTGGGGGGGGGGGGGGGGGGGAGTTGGGAGTTACTTTTTAAACTGTAAAACACATGCTTGTACCCTTACAAAAACATTTTTAAAAATACATGAACCTCCCTCAGTGGATAGAGTGTCAGCGTGCGTTCTGAGGGTCCCTGGTTAGATTCTGGTCAAGGGCATGTACCTCAGATGCAGGCTGGGTCCCTGGCCCCCATTGGTGTTCGTGTGGGAGGCAACCAATCCATATGTCTCTCTCACATCAATGTTTCTCTCTGTCTCTCCCCTCTCTTCTACTCTCTAAGAAAAAAAAAAAAATCAATGGAAAAATATCCTCAGGGTAAAGATTAAGGGAAAAAAAAAAATACATGAACCAAAAAATATATATAAATAAAGAACCAAATTTTAGTGAGTTTTTATAATATTATCAACTTGTATTCCAAAACTAACAAAAACAGCTATTAACAGTTTATATAAACTGGTATAAATACTAAAATTGTATACATTTGTCTAAATAACAAAAAGTAATGAACATCACGTTTTGACTTAGTGTGTAACAATCTTTGTACTTGATCACAGAATTTTAAGATTCCTTTCATTTTAGTGGTTTTATAACATCATCAGACCTCAAGTAATATTGTTCACACAGTTTTTAATTGCTTAAAATATTATTAGTACATTTGTTTCTCTTCCCCCCCCCCCTTGACCTTCCCCCAGCCTTCCCTACCCCCCAGTGTCTTGTGTCCATTGGTAATGCTTATATGCATGCATATAAGTCCTTTGGTTGATCTCTTACCCCCCCAATCCTCCCCAGCCTTCCTACTGTAGTTTGACAGTCTGTTTAATGCTGCTCTGCCTCTGTATCTATTTTTGTTCATCAGTTGATAATGATCTTTATTATCCATAAATGAGTGAGAGGTATTTTTCTTTCACTGACTGGCTTATTTCATTTAGCATAATGCTCTCCAGTTCCATCCATGCTGTTGCAAATGGTAAGAATTCCTTCTTTTTTACAGCAGCATAGTATTCCATTGTGTATATGTACCACAGTTTTCTAATCCATTCATCTGTTGTCATCATCAGACCTCAAGTAATATTGTCCACACTTCTTAACTCACTAGTTTTTACCAAAGATGAAGTGGTTCTATAAACAAAGTAGAAGCTCTATGAAGATCGGTTATCTAAAAATAAGCCTTCTTTTTCTACTTGCTTATCAAATGCTGAAGTTTCTCATATTTAAATGTCATGCTTATAAAGAACTGCATACATAATACATGTTTTTAAAATATTAGTTTTAACATTAGCTGTTTCTAATATGTCAATAGCATTACCTGATAAAATTCTATAATAAAAGCATAATATGCAAATCAACCGAACTGCCGAACAGTGGAACGACCACGCTATGACACCCACTGGTGCCAGGCCATCCAAGGCAGGTGTGATGCAATTGGTCGGGGGCCCTGCCATTGCCCCATGATCAACCCGCAGAGGAAGGCCCAGGTCACCAGCCAGTGGGGGGGGGTCAATCAGGGGGCTCCACGATTGCCCCAAAGAAGGAGGCCCAGGCTACCCTGCAGCAGCAGACTCTGCGGGGGGATGGATTGCAGGGCTCCGGGACTGCGAGAGGGCGCATTCCGAGGGACTCCCCCCCTCCCCCATTGCATGAATTTCAGGCACAGGGCCTTTAGTCTTTTAATAGGCAGCCATTATTGTAAGTGCAGAAAATGTGTATTCTACTACTGTAGCTCCTTACTAAATTTTGGAATCCCAGAGAATTAAGAGACTAATATACTCAGCAAACTACAAATGCTAAATCTTTGTCCAGGGATCACCTTGCTAACATAATCATCTATTTCTCAAAGAGAAAAGGCAGTTCAAATTTTTAAAACGTGTCAAATCAAATGTATATATAACAAATACAGACTTAAACTTTAATGGCTGACTGGTTTTAAAACGACCTCTTCAATGGACTTTCAACTATTTCACTGTTAAAGAGAGCAATATTCAATATACAATCCATACTTTGAATTTGACTCGTTACATACTATATGCTATCACAATTTAAAATTTACCAAAACACACACTAAAGTTTTGTTTGAGGCAAAATATTTATTTTGTGTTACAATTATTTGGCTGAACCAATAAAAGGAAACTAGTTTCTCTTAGCTAAGCTGGGCAATGGAACTTGAGAAAAGAAAGCAACATAAATGAATATGATACATTCCTAATTTATGCAACCCATAGAAAACCCCCAGCCATCAGTGACATTCCTAACAGCACAGAAAGGACATAAATTACATCACAATTATTTGTGATTACTTTTAAATCATGTTTTTTTCGCCTTGTATTTCAAATACTACAGCAAAACTGGTGTGGAAAATGAGCAACTAACTTTTCCTAGGGTTATCAGGAGGGATCATACTCCCACAGTTGTAACCACTATCCAAGGACACAGCTCGACTGCTGGATGGGAATGTGTAGAAACTCAGTAACTGCTCCAAAGGTAAACACAACCTTGTTTTTTCTTTTCAAGTCTTGTTTTCTTTTTGCTGTCACGTTACAAAGAACTCAACCTACTCCCCTAAAAGGTACATTTGTTTTAAAAAGGTCAAGAGAGAGCCAATAACTCTATTAGAGAGGTGAGAATCTCTTTTTCCCCTTTTACTTGCCCTGGCCTAACATTTCACCTCTTTCCTGCAGCAAAATACCAGAAGAATAGGGAAGGTCACAGGAGCAGGATGAAAACATCCTGGCCATAATAACCCTCCCAGCCCCCAAATCCTAGGAAGCCTTAATATTTTCCTCTCCTTAATCCCACCCAGAGCAAGACTCATGATTAGCCCCACCCCTGAACACAGTCCCCATTTCAGTCCCTATGTTCCCCACCTTGTCCTCAAATCAGCTTTTCCAAGGATTTGCTAAGTAAATGAGCTAAGGAATAAAACAAAGACAGACTTTGGAGCCGAAGGTGGGTCAGCCTTGCAGGGTACTAAAGGGAAGAGCAGATGCGGTAAGGAAAAAACTTGAAAAGAACTAAGAAAGGTCCAAGGACTCGTGAACGGACTGTGCCGTGGAAGTCCAGGCCGGCGGATAAAATAAAAAAGGCACTGAGAACCGAAGAAAACTAGGAAAGACATTTTGGGAGCACAGCAGAAGCGCTCCCTCGGGTGTTGAAGGATCCGCAGTCAAATCCGAGAAGCGCCGCGTCTAGATGACAAGGGCGGACTCTGCACCCGCCCCGGGCGCCCTCCGCAGTCCCGCACAGCGCCCAAGGTTCCCCAGCGTTGTCCCCTTCCCACGCCCGCGGCCTGGCCCAAGCGGGTAGGGTGCAAACTGGGTAGCGAGGGCCAGCGGGGCCACCTCTCCTGACTCCCGCTTCCCGCACTACCCCTCCCGCACGCCGTCCGGCCCGGACTCCGCGCCTACCTGTAGCACCAGCGGCTCGGGGTTGAAGGCCAGGGTCAGCAGCAACTGCATGCGCTCCGAGTCCTTGAGATTGCGGAGCAGGAAGCTGCCCGAGTCCTTGGTCTCGGCGTAGCGGCGCACTAGGCGGTCGAGCAGGCGCTGTGAGGGGCAGTGCACCAGGTCGGACCAACCCTCCACAGCCTCGGGCGTGAGCAGCCTCACGTCGCCATTCAGGCGCGCGAACTCAGTGCGCGGCATGGCCTGCAGCAGGTCGCAGCGAGGCCGGCCGGTGGCCCGCTTGCAGATGCTCTGGTCGAGCTGCGCCAGCTCGCGCTGCGAGCCCAGGCGCTTGAGCACCACGCGGCGGCGGCCACCCTCGCGGGGCTCGCCATACTGCGCGAAGTAGACGTTCTTCACGTTGAGGAAGTCCAGCAGGCGCAAGCGGCCCCACGCCTCGAACACTACTTGCCCGTTGAGGAAGCGGCGGCACCAGCTCGTGCCAAAGCACGCCGGGCACTTATTGAGCTGCAGGAAGCGCCGGTCGGTCAGTTCATTGCGCTGCCAGGAGGCGAGCAGCGACGGCGAATGCAGCACCATCAGTACCAACAAGCTGCCCAGAGCCGCCAGCTTCAGCGAGCGGGACAGGCGGCCTAGCTTCGGGGGCACCAGGCGCCACATCCCGCCCGCCGCCCGTCCGCACCAGAGGGCGAGGGCACCCCCTGGGCGCCCCCGCCGCGCCGAAACCCCGAACGGGAGGAGGAGCGAGGGCGCGGCCTGGGATGGGAGCCGAGTAGGTGTGTGAGCTAGAGCGCGAGGGGGAAAGAGCCGGCTCTAGAAGGCTGCGGCTTCCAGTCCCTAGTCTCCACAACTCTCGAGCTCCTAACGCCGAGCTCCCGCCCCGACTCTCAGGGCGCCTCTTTTCAGCCAGCCAAGTTATGGAGGGGCGGGAGAGGAGGCGAGGGCGCGGGGCCCCAATGCCACGCGCCCGCACGCACGCGCACGCGCAGCACTCTCAGGGCGCGAGAGCTGCAGCGGCGGCCGGGTCTTGGGGAGATCGAAGGAGGGACTCACGGAAGGGGAAGAAAAGCTGGAGTGTCTCACTCCACAAGCAGCAACAGTGTAGGAAGATGGGATGAAGGAGGCACCCGCCGCACGCCCGGGTTCCTGGCTGGCCCTCCGGAGACGCCGGGGGCGGAGCACGCGGGGTGCACGAGCGCGTCGCGCGCCACCCGGAAAGCGTAAGCGCGGCTCTTGGGTGGCAGCGGGGCGTCTCCGTGGGGGCGGAGTCCGAGCCCGAGCCCTGGAGGAGGGATGAACTCGAGAGCTTGGTGGTGAGATGACTTTTAGTAATAGTTCATCTTTCATGACTGTGGAGGATTACTGGAGCCTGACATTTCCCACCATGGAAATGGTCCTCTGAGGCCGGGGAGGGGGGGGGGGGCGTTGGGGGGAGAACAAGAAGAACTGAATTGCGAAAATCTAACGCACCTCCCTGTCGCTGAGGGCGCGCGTGGGGCGGGGCGGAGTGGGCGGGGCATCGTGCCCCTCCCCCGCCCTCATTTGGGTGTGGGTGCATCATGGAGCAGGGTGGGGGCGCGCCTTGCAGGAGCTCTTTTCCTCCCCAGCCTGTTTGCCTCTGGCTAGGGGTACTAGCCTCTGGAGCAGGGGTCCTCAAACTTTTTAAACAGGGGGCCAGTTCACTGTCCCTCATACTGTTGGAGGGCCGGACAAAATTTTAAAAGAAAACTGAACAAATTCCTATGCACACTGCACATATCTTATTTTGAAGTAAAAAAACAAAACGGGAACAAATACAATATTTGTGTTTGCATGTGGCCCGCGGGCCTTAGTTTGAGGACCCCCTGCTGGAGAAAATGGGAAAGGCATGGGTTGTGGGGACTTGGGGATTTCGTCTTTGGCGTGTTATTTCGGTAAAGGCATCTTAAGTTTTCCTGAGTGGACACGCAGAATTGAAAGCCTTAAGACACCGTGTTAAAAGGACAGTAGGAGGAACAGGGAACTCCCCTGGCCTGGTGTCCACGTGAGCCTTACCCTAAACGCTGTGGAGAAGCCGGGATGAGCTATTGGCAGGTTTGCTTTGCTCCCCATCTGCTTTCCCAGACTGGCCCTGAAGCCATTTTCTACTGGGCGCAGACACCGCCCCGGAGCCGCCCCTGGGGTCCTTGAGGAGCGGGAGGGAGGGCACCCCACGTGGTCCCCGCAGGCAGGGACTTGCTGTGGCGGTAACCATGGGGACGGGGGACTGGGGGCCTCCTGTCACTCCTCGCGGGCGGGTTGCCTCTAGTTGACGCCAGCACTGCAAAAATAACTCGGGAATGAACTACAGCGCCTTGTTTTGATATAAATTTTAGAGGACCAGGACTCTACCAGTAGCTGTGAATAATAATGATTTTCAATTTTAGCGTTAGAATGAGGAGTTGTTAGTCTGAAGGATAGGTGGTTTCTGATACGGTTTTAAATACCTGGGTCTTAATTGAGTTAATTTTAGAGATTGAACAATAATTTTTAAGAGACCCTAGTAATTGGCATGTATAGACCAGCTCTACAGGGGCCTAATGAGAAACACTGTCAAATTCACTTTTCTCTACAGCTGTTTGTAAACGAGCCATTGTCATGAGAAGTCCTGTTGAAGTTAATATTTTGTCCTTCATGATATAAGAACTCAAACTTTGAAAGAAAGCTTTGGACAATTTAATATATTCAATATAGAAGTGATTTTTAAATGCTATTGCATTAAATACAGACAAATTGGAAGATTTAGTCGTCAAAATGACTTAAATTTCGCTGCTACAACTAAGGACGTCCACCTTTGGCAGTAATTTGGTTTCTTGCCTTCAAGCATCCCAAAACTCCATACAATGTAAAGTCTGAGCAGAATCTCAAATGAGAATTTTTATAACAACAGAGTTTAATATGATTGGTCTGGAAATGTCAGGGCTGATGCTGTTGAAAGGTTGGCAAGTTTATTACTAAACAGTAGACTTCTTATCTTTAGCATCTTTTGTACCTGTCCTATAGATGAGATAATTTATGTAGAAATGCTTTAAAACAATAAAAGCACTACATACATTTTTATATTTATAGTTAGAATGATTGGTCCATTAGCATACTTGCCAGTAAACTGATTAAGCTGCGATAATTGGGACATAGTGAGGGGCTATTTAGATTGTTAGTAGCAGGATTAAGGGTGGCACTGTTTCTGTGTATGGAAAAAGTCTTTGGAGCTCTTAAACTATTCTCAACTTCCAAATCCTTGCAATTGTATAGGCAACATTTGAAAAATGGAAGTAAAAAAGGTTATTAGCCTATACATACTGAGTTTTGAAAAACATTTGCTTTTTTTATCTAAATATTTTACATTTATATAAAAGCCCTGATATTCTTTTCAGTTAGATTTTCTAAACTTATCAAGAAAGATAATCTTCAGGAGCTTAATGCATTCCCAAGTGGGGTGGGGGGTAGGCATAGAGCTATATGAGATAAACTCAGATTTGCTGCATCCATTTATGGCTAGGGTTCAGGATCTGAAGAAGGGGCTGCACACAAATGAAAACACTAGACAAGAAATATGGATTTAGAAGGCATGGGGGCCCAGGTGGAAACCTCTCTCTAGTGGAGAAGCTCACTGAAACCCTGGACCTGTCAGCTTTTATTCACTTGAATACACATTTGCCCTTTAGGAATGCATACAGGCATATCAAAGGTAAAGTTTGGTTAATGGTAAAAGGATTATCAGGTTAGGGAATTGCCTTCAGCCATTGAGCCCACTGCAGGGCAATATTATGCTGATTTTCAGCCTTGCTGAATATCAAAGTCCATTGGCCCTCCAATGGGTCTTTTTGCATAATATGCTAATTACTGTTGGTTTTAGCCTCTGGCAAGATTATTCTAAAGTACTTTATTAGGGTTTGGAAAAAGGTCAGTAAGTTAATGTTAATGTACACTACCCACCTATCCTATAAACTACAGAATACTTTTGGCTATTGGCTAGTAGATTATAAGCTAACATCCAAATTTGTTTCCCAAAAAGCTTAAATAAAGGCGAATAATGTAGTTTCCAGTGCATGATAAAATGTCTTTTTACAATATCTATCACTCTTAAATGTTGAATGGAATTAAATATTATAGTATTTTGATACCTATCATCTATTTTTTAAAAAGTGACCTAGCTCTTTGATAGTCAAAGTTTCACATTGCATTGCTATTCTATCCCCTGTAGCAGTAGTTCCCAGTTAGGGACTGTTGCCTCCTGGTTGACATTTGGCAATATCTGGAGTAATTTTAGTCTTAACAAGGGTGTGGGGTATGGGCTACTGGCATCTAGTGGTAAGAGTCCAGGGATATTGCAAAACAACAATAATTAACCAGCCTAAAATGTCAACATTGCTGCACTATTGAGAAACCCTGACTTACAGAATTCTACTCTTATGTAGTATGGTTTTAAGAATGAAAGCCGTATTGGTTATCATTCTTTCCTACAGCAGTGTGTATATTTAAATTTATTGCATATCTTGTGATCATAATATTCTAAAAGTTAAGCCAATTCAGCTGATCAAAATGTAAATATCACAGTTTTTAGTTATTATAAGATGTAGTATTTTATTGAAATGTATTTCTTAATAAGATTAGGCTTTTTATCACTTTTCTTTAGTTGGCATGGATGGATATTTTTTATTGATAGAATTTGACAGAATTTAACTTTGCTGGAGGCAAAGACCAACAAGTAGTTAACATATAAATGCGAGCAGTCCATCAGAAGGCTGATGGACTTTGATATTCAGCAAGGGCTGAATCAGCATTGTATTACCCTGCTGCTGGCTGAATGGCTGAAGGCAATCCCCTAACCCTGATAATCCTTTATTGTTTACCAAACCTTACCATTGATGTCTGTTTGCTTTACTAAAGGGCAAATGTGTATTCTAGTAAATAAAAAGCTATGGGTCTAGACATTCAGGGAGCCACTCCACTAGAGAGTAGGTCTCTACCTGGTTCCCCCATGCCTTCTAAATATATATTTCTTGTCTAGTATATCCATTTGTGCATGGCCCCTTCTCCAGATCCTGAATCATCACTGTAAAAGGTTGCAGCAAACTTCAATTCTTTCTCTCTCTCTCTCTCTTTTTTAGATATGTAAAAGCCAAAATATTTTGTTCACTTAAGTTGGAAATAAAAAGAATGTTAATATAGCAGTGTGGTTCAATTATTTTTATTCCTTCTGAGTTATATGCCAAAAAACATTTACTGACAGTGATCTATCAGAATATTCCTAATGACATTAAGTTCTCCAGTTTAGTTTGGTTTAGAAGCACTGCATTAAAATCCCAACTTGAAAAATAATTTCTTAGCTGGTCATTAATTTTCTCAGTATAGACTGTTTAGTACATTTGCAGTTATGTTCTAGAATATGCACCATATTAACATTCAGGATAGGTAAGAGGTAGTCTTTTTCTAAAGGCCAGAAGGGCAAATATCAGTGTTTGTAAGTATTCAAAACAGTGTTTGATTTAAGTGGTTGTTTATTAGTAATTGTTGGATGGGTGAATGGATGAACAGTTGAAAGAATGGACATTTTAGAATCTATACTAATAAAAGGGTAATATGTTAATTAGACTGGGACACCTTCTGGGAGACCTTCTGGAAGTCCTTCTGGACAAAGCCATGGTGGTGGGGCCAAGGCAGAGGCAGTTAGGGGTGATCAGGCTGGCAGGGGGGGCAGTTGGGGGCAAGCAGGCCAGTTGGGGGGCAGTTGGGGGGCAGTTGGGGGAGAGCAGGCCAGCAGGGGAAGGCAGTTAGGGGTGATCAGGCTGGGAGGGGGGGCAGTTGGGGTTGATCAGGCAGGCAGCAGAGTGGTTAGGGGCAACCAGGCAGGCAGGCAGGCAGGTGAGCAGTTAGGAGCCAGTGGTCCTGGATTGCGAGAAGGATGTTCAACTGCCGGTTTAGGCCTGATCCTTGTGGGATCGGGCCTAAACCAGCAGTCAGACAGCTCCCGAGGGGTCCCAAATTTGAGAGGGTGCAGGCCAGGCTGAGGGACATCCCCCCATGCACGAATTTCATGCACCAGGCCACTAGTTCTATATAATAAAAGGCTAATATGCAAATCGACCAAAGAGCAGAACGACCAGTTGCTATGACGCACACTGACCACCAGGGGGCAGATGCTCAACACAGGAGATGGCCCCTGGTGATCAGTGAGCTCCCACAGGGGGAGTGCTGCTCAGCCAGAAGCCGGGCTCAGGGTTGGTGAGCGCAGTGGTGGTGGCAGGAGCCTCTCCTGCCTCCGCAGCAGCACTAAGGATGTCCGACTGCTGTCCTAGGCCCAACATCCCCCTAGGGCTCTCAGACTTTGAGAGGGTGCAGATTGGGCTGAGGCCCCCCCTCCCCCGCAGTGGGCTTCTAGTATTATAATAATCCAAGCTAGAAATGACAGGTAATAGCAGGGAAGCTGGTGAGAAATGGTGCATTCTGGCTATATTCTGAAGACATACCAAACTGAATTTACTCAAAATTCAGATGTAAAGAAGGGGAAGCATCATCTGTCATTGCATGGTTTTTGTCCTAAACTACTAGAAGAAATACCGTTTACTGAGATGGGGGTCAGATTAATGCAAATTAAATGTAACTACAACATTATAATCCATGATTTATATTAATTCAGGTTAACATTGCAATGTTACATAGAGTTTTTCACCTTGGCTATGTTAATCAAAGGAGGCACATTTTTCTCTTAGTAAATTTTTAAAACTTTTGGGGTTTTTTCCAATTTGTTTCCGCAGACAAAATAATATATGCAAACACAAAAAATTAACACCATTTCAATGAGAGGATATAAAAAGTTAATCCAAAATCTGTGCACCTGTGTATAGTAACATTATTAGCTACTTTATAAGTATTCAAAACAGTGTTTGGCATACATACTGATAGTGCCTCTTATTCAGTTCTACCCAAGTATAAAATTTTGAGGGTGTAGGTTCAGAGTCCAGTGGCGGAAACAGATATGTATATATCAACTTTATTACATGTTTGTGATAAATATTGAGATATAAGCAAATATTAAAGGGAAATAAACAAGGAAGAAATTCCTGTTTCTTCCGACATTATCTTTGCATTGAAAGCGCTTGTCTCAGGAGAATAAATTGTGTGCACTAGGACAAATTTTGCTTCTTTCTCCCTTGACAGCCTATTTTCTTCTTAAGCTTCACATTCCTATGTCTCCTACTTCTACAAATCTACTGTTTTGTGCACATGGTGTTCCTGCCACCTCTGCTGGATAGTGGCAGCTGCAGCACACTGCTGCTCTATTCTCAGAGAACTGCAGCTGCCCCTTTTGGAGAAAAAGCATTCCTCTGGGTAACTAAAGCTCAGACTTCTTTCTCAGTAAGGTATCTTTACCAGGATCCTTTCATGGACACCACACATATATGTAAAAGAGTGGCCACTGTCTTCAGCCTAATGTCTGTGCCAGTTATAAAGATTAGCCACAACTGAGGAAGGTCATGATGTTTCGTACTTAGTATATAATATGTGTATATTACACATAAAATATATACTATAATACATAATATATATTTAGTGTATAAAATTATATGGTTGAGCTATATTGATTTGTTTTTTCTTACAAAAGGGCTTATAAACCCTATAGGTAAATAAACAATAATTACCATTTGGGGGAACTAAAGATTCCAACCTGGGGGTGGGGGTGCATGTGCAGGAGAGGGTTCCCTACACCCACAGGGAATTCTCTGACACCAGCTGTGTATCCTACAATTTAACTTACTTCTGACACTACCCAAAGATAGCATCAGGTTCCACAAGTTAAAGGTTCAGTCCCACAACACAGCCTTTCATTTCAGAGGCCATTCACAGCCCTGGTTCCTGTACTTCTGGCCAACCAACTATAGATCAGGTTCACATGACCCCCTCCTCAAGCAGGTTAAGGGGTGGGTCCTATAAGTCTGCACCCCCAGCACCTTCAGAAGCCAATCAAAAGCACAGGTTATCATCTATTTGTCTCACAGACCCCTCCTTATGTTTGGTTAATTTTCTAGAGCAGCTCACAGAACTCAGAGAAACATTTCACTTATTAGATTACTTTGATCACTAATTGTACAGGATATGACTCAGGAACAGCCAGATTGAAGAGATGCTTAGGGCAAGGTATGAGAAAAGGACTTAGAGCTTTCCTGTTGCTCCTGAGCATGCTGCTCTCCCCCACACTCCACCAACCCAGAAGCCTCTGACCCCCATCTATTTGGGTTTTATGAAGGCTTCATTACATAGGCATGATCGATTAAATTATTGGCCATTGGTGATTGATTCCACCTCCATCCCATCTCCATTCTCTTCCCCTCTCCATTCATCAAGGAGTAGGACTGAAAGTTTAGACCCTCTATTCAAGTTTGGTTCCCCTGGAAACCAGCCCCCATCCTTAAGTGCTTTCCAAAAGTCTCCTTGTTAACATAAACCCAGTTGTGGTGAAAGGGGCATGTTATATGACTGGACACCTACTTCACCTTTATGGCCCTGAAGCCATTTCAGGAACTGAGGACAAGAGACCAAAATATTATAGCAAAAGATGCTCCCATTGCTTTTATTGGTCATAAAATTGCAAGGGTTCTGGGAGCTGAGAGCCAGGAACCTGTGGATGAAGACCAAATTTTCTTATCACAGGAACTAACTATAGAAATATCTTATCATCCAATGTAATCTAATTAGGGTGTCTGACCAGAACTATGGGTTCATGATAGGGATTCCCTGTGTTTGAGATACAACCAATTCACTTGTCTGTCTGAACTGACAGATTATTTACTATTTTCTCTCATTGTGCTGCCCTATACTTTCTTTAGAAAGTAATTGTTTAGCACGGCTTTATCCTTTTTTTCAGGAAATATAATGCTCTAGTTATTTTTTGAGAAGTCAGGAAATTAAAATTTAAAATCACATCAAATGAAATAGAAATATTACTCATTCCTTTATTATAATAAAGCTTCCTTGAACATTTGCTTGCTACTTGGAAAATAGAACTTAATTATAGTGTCAACGTAAGAAACATAAAACGTGTAGAAAAATTTTATGAGTTTATTTGAGCCAAATTGACTATTGCCAGGAAGCAAAATCTCAACAGATTGAGAAAATGCTCTAGAGAATGGCAGTTTTGTACCTTGTTATATGTATTAGAATCAAAGGAGAAGATGTAAGGGGGTTAAATAAAATCCATTGGTGGTAGATTAGGAAGGCAGGAGAAAGCATAGCTGAGAAATCTCTGGGATTGTGTAAAAGGTAAAACAGAGAGACATATACTTCTTTTACATTGGTGGGTATAGGATAGTTAACAGTCAACATTTATAGCACATAGAGATGGTATGCAGGAGAACAAGATAATGAGGGGTTCTGTGGTCTCCTGTTCTGGTGAGAGATTATGCTCTGAGGGGTCTGGAAAAAGGGATCACTCTGACATTCGAAGGTATGTTATCATAGATGCAAACAGACAATAATGGACAGTCTCTGTTAGGTAAAGATTGACCTTTGGCAGGGCAGATACCAGCCTAGGACATGACTAGTCATTATGACTCACTTTTAGTTAGGAAGTGTTAATTTCAGACCATCCTGTGTAATTATTGTAGGTCTCTCACTTTGTAAGTCCTGCCATGGAGGTCTCCCCTGAGCTTGTCAGGTATAGTATGTGGTCCCTTTTTCATACACAATAGATAAGTAAAATATCTTGTGTGCTGATCTAATCACAAGACAATAAAACCAGTAGAACTTGTTGACAAACTAAAGCTAGCAATTCAGGGGATTAAACTGGAATGTTATAATTATCTATATATATAAAACCTAATATGCAAATAGACCAAACTGCGGAACAACCAAACAACTGGTCACTATGACATGCGCTGACCACCAGGGGGTGCGAGTGGAACATGGCGGTGTTGGCAGCAGATGGCAGAGCACAGAACATGGCGGGCATTGGCAGTGGCGGGATGGTGGAGCAGGTGAGCAGGGACACCAGACCAAGGTGGGGCGCCGGTTGCTGTCATTGGGGCAAGCCTCTAGTAGTTACTGAAAATTCTTTGCTCCCACATGCCACAGTCCCGCTGGGTGCTTGCACCTGCTGCCGGTGCCCACACCTGCTGCTGGTGCTGGCCCCACTCACATCTGCTGCGGGCGCTGGAGCCGCCACTCACACGTGTTGCCGGCGCCTGTCACCAGCCCCAATCGCTCGGCGCTGTCAGCGGATGCAAGCGGCACTGCCGCCCCGATTGCCCCTCAGGGCTTCTCCATCTCCCCCTGCTCCCGAGGAGTGATCAGGGCCGACAGCCACCTCCCATACCCGCTGCCAGCGAAAGCCCTGCGCACACCTGCTTTCGGCGCCAGAGCTGCCGCTTTCACCCACTGCTGGTGCCCAGCACCGGTCCCGATTGCTCGGCACCATCAGCAGGTGCGAGTGGTGGCTGCCCACCCCGACCCCTATGATTAGGGCAGCAGCCACTGCTTGCAGCTGCTGATGGTGCTGGCCCCGCTCACACCTGTTAGCTGGTGTGAGCGGGGCCAGTGCCATCAGCGTGTGGCAATGGCGGTGGCGGGAGTGGGGCTGCTAGCAGACAGGGGACAAAGGGCCACAGCAGGAGGGGCCAGGTGGGGGCACGAAGGATGGGCCCACACCTGCCCCTGTGCCCACTGAAGCCTCACCCACAGTTCCTTTCAAGGTGCATAAATTCATGCACTGGGCCCCTAGTTATTATATAAATGTCATATCATCTAGATACAGTAGCCTCTAATTGCAGTTATCAGTTTGCTGACTTAGTAGTAAATATGGTCATTGAAGTTCTAGAATTACTTTTAAAAAGTTTTAAGCTTTTTATAAGGGCATATAATTTTTTTTGGATTAGGTTTTGATTTAAAGTTTTTAAGACATTAGTACTTATTATTGAACTATAGATAGTGAAAGACAATTATAAGCTTTAATATCAAGAGAGAAAAAAAATTAGTGTTAAAGTCTCAAATACCAAAGAGTAAGTAGTAAAAACCTTTCCTATAAAAATCATTAAACTATAACATATTTATATTTCTACTAAAATGACTACCAATGAGTTACAGTTTTTACATTGTTTTCTTTCTTAAAACTGGAAATAATTCCAAAGGAAATTTCTGGGAAAATACTAACAAATTATTTGAAAAATTACTTTCTAGTTTCACAGATCTGTTTAAAAGTTATATTTAAGAGAAATATTTTTCTAATAAAACATTATTAGCCTATCTTTTTATACTTTGTTTTCTAGTTATTGCTGGTTTATAGAAATAAAATTATTTTTGTATATTGCCTTCACCTCAGCAACAATGCTACTTTTTGTTTTGTTTTGTTAATCCTCACCCAAGGATATTTTTTCCATTGCTTTTTAGAGAGAGTAAAAGAGAGGAAGGGAGGGGGAGAAAGAGAAAGACACAGAGAGGAAAACATTGATATGAGAGAGACACACTGATTGATTGGCAATGCTACATTTTTTATTCTAACAGTTTGAAAATTACATAAATCAAATGAGTATCATTGTTAAAAGTTTAAATACCAAAAACAATGTAAATACTTAAGAGCCACAAATAACCAAGTTAGTCTTCAAAAATAAGAAAGCTGGAGAATTTAAACTAATGGTCAAAACAGATACACAGGTGATCAGATGATTTATTTTTACAGAATTTACCAGGTGACCGAAAAATACGCAGGAGTACCGGAGGCACAGGAAAACCCCATTTATTTTCAGATGTTTCACATGTACTAGCACAGGACTCAGAGGAGACTGTTTCTCTCCAAATTCTGAGCAAGCCAATATGGAGGAAGCTTTCCCTTTATACCCTTTGATTTCTTTGTTCCCCAGATATGGGATGGGACTTCCAGACCTTTTGTGGGCTTTGCAAAAAGCCCCATGTGTTGAGATGAGGGCTGTGAGACCGCACCTAAAGGCCTGGCCTGGCGCCAGTGCTGATAACTCCGTCTGGAGATTGTGTATTGTTCATGGTTTATGGCCTCTCTAAAATGGGAGTAGTACTTAGGTAAACAAGTCTTGCAAGACCAGATAATTAAAGAAGGGGCAGTGACTAGAGCAGGGGTGGGCAAACGTTTTGACTGGAGGGCCACAATGGGTTCTTAAACTGGACCAGGGCCGGAACAAAAGCATGAATGGAGTGTTTGTGTGAACTAATATAAATTCAAAGTAAACATCATTACATAAAAGGGTACGGTCTTTTTTTTTTTTTTTTTAGTTTTATTCATTTCAAACGGGCCGGATCTGGCCCGCGGGCCGTAGTTTGCCCACGGCTGGTAGAGTCACTAGACTATAGGCCAGTGATGGCGAACCTTTTGAGCTCGGTGTGTCAGCATTTTGAAAAACCCTAACTTAACTCTGGTGCCGTGTCACATATAGAAATTTTTTGATATTTGCAACCATTGTAAAACAAAGACTTATATTTTTGATATTTATTTTATATATTTAAATGCCATTTAACAAAGAAAAATCAACCAAAAAAATGAGTTCGCGTGTCATAGGTTCGCCATCACTGCTATAGGTTAACAAGAATGTGCATTAGGTTACTGGCACAGATTCAGATTGCTAGCACCCCGCTCCCCCAAATGTCTCATTTCCCCCATTATTATGACAAAAGGAATTAGGCAGTGTAATTCCAAACATGATTGTTTCAATAACTGGTGCAAGGTCAAGTGAATATATGGGACAAATATGTATATATCTTGACCTGTACTTTACACACAATGGACCAAAATCATTTCTAAAGGTATTGAAAACCAAAATATGGATGATAAACTAATAAAGCTTTAAAAATGAAAGGTAGGAAAACATCTGTATGACCTTTGCTAGGCTATGATTAAGGAAATCCCCAAGACCACCCTCAGGTTTAGAAGAACAAAACATAGCAAAGCTGTTATAGTTACAGTTTACTACGGTGAAAGAATACAGATTAACATAGCAACAGGAAAAGGGGCATCAGGTGAAATATAGGAAAGCCCTAGTACAGGTAGCTTACAGTATCCTCTCCCAGTGGAGTTATATGAACAGTGCTTTCTTCACCCAGAAAAGACATGTGGTAATGCACACAGTATTGTCAACCAGGGAGAGAGTCAAACAGAACGGATCCCATGTGGGGAGGGGTAAAGAGTCCCACCGACTTCCTGTTTCCATGGTTTATAAAGGCTGCAGTTCCTGTGTCCTGATATCCCCCCTGGTCAATATTCTCTTTTGAATTGGTTACTATAGTGACTCCTGAGGCCCTGCTCCCTCATTGTCCTCTTATTCCAGTGGTTCTCAACCTTCCTAATGCCGCGACCCTTTAATACAGTTCCTCATGTTGTGGTGACCCCCAACCATAAAATTATTTTGTTGCTACTTCATAACGGTAATTTTGCTGCTGTTATGAATCGTAATGTAAATATCTGATATGCAGGATGTATTTAGGTGACCCCTGTGAAAGGGTCGTTTGACCCCCAAAGAGGTCGTGACCCATAGGTTGAGAACCGCTGTCTGGGCTTTCTTCCTTCTTTATTTTGTAAATATAGACCTTTTTTGGCTACTTCCAGTTCCCTTGTCTTATGGAAATGTAACTGCTCCTAGCTTCCTTGTGTTATAGAAATGTACCTTCTCCCAATCTGTAGCTCTATGTTTTTTCCATGGACCCGAATTCTAAAAATTCTCTAAACCTGCCTGTATTCCCCTAAAATTCCTCTTTCACTTAGGCAAAGACATAGTGACTGGACTCCACAGGACTTCTGGGTGCTAATGAGAGTTCTGCTTCTTACCTACATACTCGTTATGCAGGTTTTTTCTTTCATTAGTTAAGTTTACACTTATGATATACTATTAGAAGCATCAGGCTCTATTAGGACCAGTAAGAGGAGAAGGGAATTTGTGTGCAGCTTTGGGTCCCCTGTAAACTTTAATGGGACCTATATGGGCTGGGAGTCTCTAGTCGTGGGTTCTAGATGCAGTGAGGAAGCCAGATTAAAAGATAAAAGCATTTCTATACTGTTATGCCCAGATTTCAGGATTCCCAAGAAACACCAGGGAGCCAGCCTAGTCCGATGCAAAAGCAGAGAGTCTTTTATTCAAACCTGGGCTTGGCTCCCCTACCCTCCTTACTGACACAGCAGCAAGTGGCAGAGAGAGAGCCAGCCCTGTGGGGAGAGAGGTTTTATAGTAAGGGGAGGAGAGAGGACTGTGGGCCCTGCCGATTGGCCAGGCGCAAGTCGGTATCTCGTTACACAGGATGTGGTCGTATCTATGGCGCGCACTTCCCTTGCTTGTCATTGGTTAGTTTAAAGAAGTCCTGGATGTGGCTAGCAGAGGCTTGGGCTTCCGGGAAGAAGCCTTGCTGAGCACATGGCTGCCCAAAAATGGAGGACCCAGGGTAAGATGGAGGGCGTAGTCCTCGCCCTTTCATTCCCCCCTTTGCCTTGGAACTTCCGGCTCAATCATGAGACAGACTGCATTTCTATTTCACCGTTGCTAGAGGCCCATACTGGGCACACAGAATTATCAACTGAACTATCCCTATACGCTTAACAAATGGTCCGGTGGAAGGGAAAGAAACCATTTTAGTTTTAACAACTTCTATTGAAATAGGATTTTTCTTCTTAAAATTCCTCCATGGCTATCAAAAAGCCAAATCAAGATTAATTTATTTTCTATCCTGATGTTTGCATAAACACAACAAGAATGGTAACTGACTACCTTTGCTGGGATCTCATGGTTGAATCTTAATGTGCCCCGTAGGGCCAGGAAGCCAAGCCATTCAGCTGCCATCAGGCCTGCCTGCAGTATCTGCTGAGTTAGGTGAATCCCTCACCTGTAGCAACTCCACCTGAGCCCACGCTCCAGGCTTTAAGGCCCATCTCAGTAGCCCGTCTACTCGTTGTGGCCCAGAGTGTGTGGGGGTTCCGCAGGGACGCAGAGGCATCTTTACTGCTCCCCTTCTACTCTTACCAACCGCCAGTGATGGTAGGACATGGGCCTGACGCTCCAGCGCCAGCCATCTTCAGGGCTTCCAAGCAGGATACCAGGCCTTCTTTGTGGCATTCTTACTGGCTTTAAGTCATTAGAGCTCAGACAGGGCTCTTTAAAACATGATACTCCAATCAAAGTTTTCCATTAATAAAACCACTATTAGGAACCAGTCTTATTGAATCTATGCAAAGAAATGTATCGCCATGACTTATTTAGCATTGCCAGATTTCAGAGGAATTACCTAAGGAGAAAAAGTTACTGATCTGCCTTGCTAATTCCTTTTCATGGATTTATAATAAAACAGTATCTGTTGGCATTAAACCTTCTTTCTATGCATAACCATGCCTCAGACCTTCTATTCCAAACAGGCCTTTCCCAGCTTTACTACCCCTGACATGGGCATGGTTACGCAGGTCTGCAAGACAGTATACAGGCTGCCAACCGTTAACTGTCTCTCAACAGAGACCAAAACCTTATGGGCACCCTTCCCTGCCCAGTTGGGCACCTGCCCTCTTGGCAGCTAGACACTTTTTACTTTTGGGGTTCACCCCACACAGTCCCCTTTCAGGATAACCAACATACATTCAAACCTGCAAGAGAATCAAAGGTCAATATAACATAACATAATATTGGCATCATGGCCGCTTCAGGCAGCCAAATTTTCTGCTACTAAACATGTGATCCTATAAATTGTCCTTGTCTCTTTGGAGCCATGTCCATGAAGATGCAGACATTATCTAAGTCTATTACACAGTATTGTGGGGGCTCCGGTGGCAGGAGTGATTGTGAGCAATGTTACCAGCATCAGGCAGGTCGAGCACGCCGTAGCTTGAGCTTGAGCGGGTTGCATTGATCTTGATCGACGCTCCATTTGGTGACGAAGTCTTCCCGGATCACGGATGGGTCCGCTGACCGGACGTGAGTGTGATGGACCCAGGTCGTGACCCCCCCACCTTGAGAGCGGTGGGGGTCGTCAGCACCACAGTATAGGGACCCTTCCAACGTGGCTCGAGGGTCTCCTGGCAGTGCCTTCTGACATAGAACCAATCTCCTGGTCTGTGCTGATGAGGAGTTGGAGTTGGGCCGGTCTCATAGATGGTGCGAAGGTGCAGCCAAATGTCCTCATGCGCCCTCTAGAGCCCTCTCAAGGAAAGAGATAGTTCTTGCAGCAAGAAAGTCAGCTTTAAGGTTAGGAATGATAGGGGGTGGCCTGCCAAACATGATTTCATAGGGAGTAAAGCCCAGGGTGTAAGGGGAGTTCCTTACCCGGTAAAGGGCATACGTAGGAGAGCCACCCAGTCCCCGCCAGTCTCCATGGTTCCTTTCTACCTGCCCTGAACTCTGGGGTCTATAAGCACAATGTAATTTCCAATTTGCCCCAATAGCCCTGGTTACTACCTGTGTTACTTGTGAAATAAAGGCTGGTCCGTTGTTGGACCCTATCATAGCCTCCGGTTCTCCCAACCCAACGAGGTTTCGGCCAGTCTCCGAGTCAGATTCCTCCTCTCTTGGAGAACTTCAAAGTCCTGATGGCTTCTAGGTAACCCTGTTTATTAGTTACAGCGCTCTGCTTTCTTGCCTTTCTTCCAGTTCCCTTTGTGGCAGAGCAATAACCAGGCCTCTTTCAAGGGAGTGCGCTAGAAGGGGATATCAGCCCCTCCTTTGCTAGCAGCAACAGGTACCAAACCCTTTCTTTCTCTATAAAACCAATAAAAACATATCCTCCAGTGAGGATTTAAGAAAAACAAACAAACAAAATCTTACTATATATTTGGAAAACAGACATCCATGATTTTTTTATTGACTTTTCATCCAGCAGATATTGCAATGCCATCTATACACAGCTTCATTAAGATTTTGTGTGCTCCAGCCATGACAATACAGTATTACATTCTGTAAAATGTTTCAGTTGTTTTTTCATTTCTAATTTTAAAAACTAGAATAAATAATATTTGGCTTTAATGAACTTACCACATCTATTTTAAATATTCAATTCCTTTTTCTTTTAACTCCAATCTCAAAATGAAACTACAACTCTCTGAAAAATTTTTGTTACATAAGGCACATGATAAATTATTAACATCTATAAGGCCAAGGAAAATAAACATTTTCTTATATTTTTATTAAGTTACATTGTATCCAGTTTCTTCAAGTAGGTTACTTTCTTCCATGAATCAAAGGATCCTGATATCTCAATTTCATCTTTATTGGCTCAGTGGTTGAGCATCAACCTATGAACTAGGAAGTTCGATTCCTGGTCAGGGCATATGACTGGGTTGCGGGCTCTTTGTTCCTATGTGGGCTGTACAGGAAGCAGCCAATCAATGATTCTCTCTCATCATTGATGTCTCTCTCTCTCCTTCTCTCTTCCTCTATGAAATCATTAAAAATATATTTTAAAAAATAATAAATATAGTGCAGCTGTGGGTTAAGAAATCAATTCTGCTATTTATTTATTTAGCTAATCTTCCTTTTAAAGACAATGATCTATTCTGGCAAGTGTGAGCTGATACCTCATTATAGTTTTAATTTTCATCTCTCTGATGATTAGTGACATTGAGCATTGTTTCATATGTTTGTTGGCCATCTCTATGTCCTCTTTGGAGAAGTGTCTATTCAGGTCCTTTGCCCATTTTTAAATTGGATTATTTGTCTTCCTTTTTGTTGGGTTGTATGAGTTCTTTATATATTTTGAAAATTAACCCCATATCAGATGTATCATTGGCCAATATATTCTCCCATACCATGGGTTGCCTTTTCATTTTGGTAACAGTTTCCTTTGCTGTGCTGAAGCTTTTTAGTTTGATGTAGTCTCATGTGTTTATTCCTTCCTTTGTTTCTCTTGTCCTAGGAGATGTATCAGCAAAAATTCTGCAATGTACGATGTCTGAGATTTTGTTGCCTATGGTTTCTTCTGGAATTTTATGGTTTCATGACTTACATTTAAGTCTTTTAGCCAGTTTTAGTTTATTCTTGTGTATGGTGTAAGTTGGTGGTCTAGTTTCCTTTTTTTTTTTTTTTTTTTTTGCATGTACCTCTTCAATTTTCCCAACACTATTTATTGAAGAGACTGTCTTTACTCCATTGTATGCTCTTGCCTCTTTTGTCAAAAATTAATTGACCATAATGGCATGGGTCAATTTCTGGTATCTCTGTTATGTTTCATTTATCTGCATGCCTGTTCTTCAATAAATCAATAAACAACAAGTGCTGACAAGGATGTGGAGAAAAGGGAACTGTAATACACTCCTGGTGGGAATGCAGATTGGTGTAGCAGCCACTATGGAAAACAGTATGGAGTTTCCTCAAAAAAAAAAAAAAAAAAAATAGAACCGCTGTTTTACCCAGGAATCACACTTCTGGGAATATATCCTAATATTACTGAAGAGTTGAATTTTTTCATCACTAGTGGGAGTGGGGTTCTGAGGGCACTGCTGGACTAAGCATTTCTAGAGGCCCCCAGAGAAGGATGAGATTTGGTAAAAGGCTTTTATTTTCATGGAATTACATTCCTCAGGTTCCAAAGTTCATTTTCCCCTTAATCCAGTCCTGAGACAGGTGCAGCTGGGGCTTTAGCAGAGCTAAAAGCATAGCCAGTATCCAGAGTTTTCATTCCATGGTGGAGTTGGGTCCAATGTAGCAACTGGCTAAACATTATTCCATTATGTGGAGTTCATGTGGCTGTGGGCCACACAGGCAAGTGCAGAACATGAAAGTCCTGCAATCCAGGAGTCATGGGCAAGCAGCAAGAGAAAGAGAGGGGGATCTTTCCTTATTTAGGAGCTAAGCATGTCAGATTTCTCACCCTTGCCAAAATAGGCCACTGACTTGCTCCCAGGTGTGACTGACAAGCAAGCATCTTCCCTTGTTACCCAGGGCATGCATCCATTGTCCAGTCCCTTCCCCCAGTGATCTGCGGGGCACACACTTGGAGAATGTTAACTGTGGTTTCCTTGCAAAGCTGTATAAATAGCATGTCTATATTATCTAGTCTTCCCTTTGCTCCTTTCCTGTTAAATTATAATAACCAGGTTTTACAATGGTAATACTAAGAATTCCGAAACACCAATCAGAAAGAATATATGTACCCCTATGTTCATAGCAACATTATTTACAACTAGTGCCCCAGTGCACGGATTCGTGCACATTGAAAGGAAATTAATTAGAAGGTGGCTGGCAGGGTGGGACTGGGTGAGATGGGCTGGACATGCCCTGGAGCCAACCTCCTGCAATCCCTCCCGGCCGGCAGCACCTGGGGCTGTGCCGTAGCTCAAAGGTCATCTGCAGAGTGAGCAGGATCCCTCTGGCAGGTGGAGTCCCTCAGCCTGGCTTGTGGGTATTGAGCCACAACTGGCTCTCCAACATCCCCCGAGGGGTCCCAGATTGCGAGAGGGTGGTTCTTGGATGATGCACCCTGAAATCATGCTCCCTCCTCTCTGGTTCTGGGTGCATCACCCGAGAACAGCAGCTGCCAAGTCACTGCAGCTCAGCAGCTCCTATGTTAAGTGTCTTTCCTCTGGTGGTCAGTGCACGTCATAGCTACCAGTTGGAGCGTCCGCCCCCTGATAGTCATTGCATGTCAAAGCTACTGGTTGGATGGTCGGACAGTAGCTTAGGCTTTTATATATATAGATAGCTAAGATCTGGAAATAGCCCAAGTCAGTAGATGAGTGGATACAAAAGCTGTGGTATATTTACACAATGGAATACTATGCAGCTGTAAAAATGAAGACTCTCTTACCTTTGAGACAGCATGAAGGGATCTGGAGATTATTATGCTAAATAAGTCAGAGAAAGACAAGTATCACATGATCTCATTTATATGTGGAATCTAATGAACAAAATAAGCTGATGAACAAAATAGGTCCAGGGGCATGGATGCCTAGAACAGACTGACACATCTCAGAGGGGAGGGGGTAGGAGGACAGGAAGAGATTAACCAAAGAACTTATATGCATATATGCATAGCACATGGACACAGACAATAGCGTGTTGAAGGACTGGGGTGGGGTGGGGATAGGTGAAGGGGGAAAGTGGGAAAATAGCGGGCATCTGTAATAATGTCAACAATGGAAAATAAACTTTACATTTTTTTGTAATAAAATAAAGCCAGTGATCCATCCATTTCCCATGTTGTTCAATCCTTTGTGTAAATTCAAATTTCCATTGGGGTCATTTTCCTTCTGTACTTCTTCCTTTAACATTTCTTATAGTGCAATTTTCTAGTGATAAAATTTTTCAAGTGTTTAGTCTGAAAAAGTTTTTGTCATCTCAATACTTGAAATATTTTCTATAGTTATAGAGTTCTAGATTGACTTTTTTTCAGAAAAATATTTTGCTCCATTGTTTTCTGTCTTGCATAGTTTCTTAGAAGAAGTGTGCTATTACTTATAGCTTTGTTTTTCTATAAGTAATGGGCCTTTATTCTCCTTTAAGATGTTTTTCTTTGTCACTGCTGAAAATAATTTATGTGCTTTGTTGTGTTTTTTCTTCATGTATCTCCTACTTAGAAGGATTGAGCTTCTTGAATATAAAGGTTTACACTTTTTGTCAAATTTGCAAATTTTTTACCTACAATTTCTTCAAATCTATTAAAAAATTTTTTTTATTCACTGATGAGAGAGAAAGAGGTAGAGATCAATTTGTTGTTCCACTTAATTATGCATTCATTGGTTGCTTCTTATATGTGCCCTGACCAGGGATCAAACCTGAAACCTTGGCATGTCAGGACAACGCTCTAACCAACTGAGCAACCTGTCCAGGGGGATGTTTTTCAAATATTTCCTCCCTCTTTGACTTAATTTACACATATGCTAGACTAGTTGATATTTTCCCAGACCACTGGCACTCCCTTGACTTTTTTCAGTCTTATTTCTCCGTGTTTCATTTTGGATACTTTCTGTCACAGTATCTCCAAATTCACTAGGCTTCTTCTGCTGTGTCTAATATGCTGTTAATATCTTCGTTTATTTTTCATTACAGATCATTTATTTTTCAACTCTACAAGTGTTTTGTAGTTTTTTGATGACACTTCAATTCTCTCATCATGTTCATATTTTTTTCTACCTTGTTGTATATCTATAGATTTGTAGTAATTTAATATCCTTTCTGCATTATTTCTGTCTATTTCTATTAATTTGATATTTTTTATTAGGGGTTATATTTTGCTAGTTCTTTGTATGACTGTGAAATTTTACTTGATGGCAGGATATTGAATTTTGAAGATGCTAGATTTCAGTGTGTTCATTTCAGTTTTGTTGGGCTTTGTTTTGGGATGCAGTTAAACTTCTTGAAATTAGTCCAATACTCTGGAGACTTATTTTATGCTTTATAGGATGAGTTCAGAGCAGCCTTTAATTAAGAGCTAGCCTGGCTCCATTATTAAGGGAACGCCTCTCTGAATACTCTGTCCTGTGCCCAGTGTATTGGATAGTTTTTCCACAAACTGGTCTCAGATTGTGGGAGAACTAAAGATTGCTCTAGTCCTCCTTTTTAGTGGCTCTTCCCATTATTTCTGGTGGTTTCCTCACACATATTTACAGATCAGTCCTCAACAGAAGATTTCAGGTCAACCTTATACAGATCTCTGCAGAACTCTTTATATGTAGCTGCTGCCTTCTCAGCATTATCTCCAAAGTACTAGAAAACTGGCCTTCCAAAACACCAAACTCTGTTTCCTCAATGTAGTGTGATTTCTGACTTCTGTGTAGGCACACTTCCATCTATATATATAAAAGGCTAAACGACCGTCCAACCGACCAACCATCTGACCAGTAGCTATGACACACAATGACCTCCAGCGGGCAGACGCTCCAACTGGTAGCTATGATGCACATTGACCACCAGGGGGCAGATGCTCAATGCAGGAGCTGCGGAGCTGCAGAGAACTGCCCTCTCACAATCCGGTACCCCTCAGGGGATGTTGGAGCCTGATCCCTGCAGGCTAGGCCGAGGTAATCCACCTGCTGGAGGGACCCCGCTCACACTGCAGATGCTCTTCAAGCCTCTGTGCTGCCCCAGGTGTGGCTGGCCATGGAGGGACCGCAGAAAGTTGGCTCAAAGGCATGTCTGGCCTGTCTCACCCAGTTCTGCCCAGTCCCGCTCCACCTGCCACCTTCTAATGAATTGCCTTTCAATGAGCACAAATCTGTGCACTGGGTCACTAGTATACTATAAACTGGAGACTACAGAAAATAAATTTGGGCAACGTAGGACTTACCATTCCTATTTCCTTTGTTATAGGACCACTGACTATTGTCCTGTGTCTGAAAACTGATGTTTTCTCTTTGCTATGGTGGGAGGATAAATCTGGTACCTGTTGTTCTCTAATAGCTAGAAACAAAACTTAATTCAGAGTGCTTAAAAAATTTTTTTTGGAATTGGCATTCCTTGAGAAGACACAACTTTCCAGTTTACCCCTGAACTACTCACCTCCGAATACAGTGTTAGAATGAACAAACATTTATGTCACTTGCTTGGTCCCAAAAGATGGCTGGGTTTCCAACTGATTCAGTCTACTTTCTCTTCTTAGAATTGTTTTCTCTTTCTTTTTCTTTTCTTTCTTTCTTTTTTCTTTTTCTTACAGCATGAGTCACAATAGCAACTGTTCAAAGAAAAAGGACAATAATATACATATCAATCCAAATCCAAAGAGAGAAAAAGACACTTTTCCCAGGGAAGCCAAAAAATCTGCAGACACCTGATACCCAGATACATTCAATAAAACTCTTAGCTTCTCTAAGATATTTACATTCAAGATACTTGAAGTTTTCCCAGAAACAATAGGTAGAATGTAACTTTCTTAAAGCAGAGACAATCTGCTGTAAAGGTAATTGGAACTCTTAAAAGGAAGGCATACTTAATGACATTTTAATGGCATTTCCCAGTGTGTATTCATCAAGGGCTCAAAAACATCTTGTAGTCCAGTGTGTCACCTCTTTGCATAAATGTGGTATTGATAGGGGAGACCTACAACCTGATAGATAGAGCACCTGAATTAATCTGAAAAGTAATATTTTAAATCTTAGAACATATATACTTATATGTGAATAGAGGGTTAAGTTTTTCTTAAAGTTTTCTTTTTAAGGCCTGTGTAAGGAATTAGGGAGTTGACTCAGCTGTGAAGCCAGCAAGCAGAACCAATAAGCATGGTCAGGCTGACCCACCAAGAGTCAAAATATCATCTTGTTCACATGATCAATGTTTCTGTGTGTCTGGATCTGTTTTTTGTTCATCAGATTATGTTCATTATATTCCACAAATGAGTGCGATTATGTGATATTTATCTTTCTCTGACTGGCTTATTTCACTTAACATAATACTCTCCAGTTCCATCCATGTTGTTTCAAATGGTAAGAATTCCTTCTTTTTTACCACAGTGTAGTATTCCATTGTGTAGATGTACCACAGGGTTTTTAATCCATTCATCTGCTCATGGGTACTTAACTTGTTTCTAAATCTTAGCTATGGTAAATTGTGCTGCTGTGAACATAGGGGTGCATATATTCTTTTTGATTGGTGTTTCTAGTTTCTTGGGATATATTCCTAGACTAGAAGTGGGATCACTGGGTCAAATGAGAGTTCCATTTTTAGTTTTTTGTTTTTTTTTTCTTTTTTTTTTCTTTTCTTTTTTTTTTTTTAATCTTTATTGTTCAGATTATTACATTTGTTCCTCTTTTTTCCCCCCATAACTCCCCTCCTTCCAGCTCCCACCCCACCCTCCACCCTCACTCCCCACCCACTGAGTTCATCCATAGGTGCATGATTTTTGTCCAGTCACTTCCCGCATCTCCCACACCCCTTTTCCCCCAAGAATAGTCAGTCCATTCCCTTTCTATGTCCCTGATTCATTATAGTCACCAGTTCATTCTGTACATCAGGTTATTTATTCACTTGATTCTTAGATTCATTTGTTGATAGATGCATATTTGTTGTTCATAATTTGTATCTTTACCTTTTTCTTCTTCTTCCTCTTCTTAAAGGATACCTTTCAGCATTTCATATAATACTGGTTTGGCGGTGATGAACTCCTTTAGTTTTTCCTTATCTGTGAAGCTCTTTATCTGACCTTCAATTCTGAATGATAGCTTTGCTGGATAAAGTAATCTTGGTTGTAGGTTCTTGGTATTCAGCACTTTGAATATTTCTTGCCATTCCCTTCTGGCCTGCAAAGTTTCTGTTGAGAAATCAGCTGACAGTCGTATGGGTATTCCCTTGTAGGTAATTGAGCCTCTTTCTCTTGCTGCTTTTAAGATTTTCTCTTTGTCTTTTGCTCTTGGCATTTTAATGATGATGTGTCTTGGTGTGGTCCTCTTTGGATTCCTTTTGTTTGGGGTTCTCTGCGCTTCTTGGACCTGTAAGTCCATTTCTTTCTCCAGGTGGGGGAAGTTTTCTGCCATTATTTCTTGAAATAGGTTTTCAATATCTTGCTGTCTCTCATCTTCTGGCACTCCAATGACTCTGATATTAGTCCGCTTAAAGCTGTCCCAGAGGCTCCTTACACTATCTTCACACTTTCGGATTCTTTTTTCATTTTGCTTTTCCAATTGGGTGTTTTTTGTCGAATCTTTGGTTTGATTCTTGTGCTCCTCTGGTCTGCTATTGGGTATAATATTCTTTATTTCAGTCCGTGTATGCTTACTTTCTAATTTCTTTATCGTAGCATCGAGGGTCTCATTAGTTTTCGTGAGGCTCTGCACAAATTTATGGCAAGCCCTCAAAATTGCGATTCTTAGCTCCATATCCTCCATTTCTGTCATGTTTTTTTGTCTCCGCATCTTTTATGCTTTCTTGGTGCACCCCCTTGTGGTCTCTGTGCGCAGTCTTGTTCTAGCCAAGCCTTAATTGTTGTAGTTAACACTAGAGGGATTTGACCACCAGGCCGACTGGCTGTGGAAATCAGCTGTGGGAAAACTTCAGTCCTCAGGGGAGGCGCTAGTCCAGCCCTTGCCTGAGGCGATCGGCAAATGGCTGTGCGCAGGGTTTGGGCGGGGCGGGCTCAACAGGGCGGGGGGAGGGAGCAGCTATGGCCGCTCTCAGTCTGTCCCCAGGGGTTCTGCCTCTCTGTCCCAGCAATCGCTGCAAACCTCGGAGGGGCCGTAGCCAGACAGTCCCGCTTCTCCCGTTTGAGTCTGGGTCCCTAGAGACTCGCCCGGATCTGTAGCCCAGTGTCTGAGACTCGCTCCTGATTGAAAACGACAATCGCGCCCTCAGCCGCCAGCCCGCTTTGCACGCGCACCCTCACCACCGCACCGCCGTACCTTTAAATTTTCCACACTGCGCCTCCGCTGAGCGTCGGAATGCTGTTGTTTTTGCTTCTAGTTGAAGAGACTCTCCTCAGCCAGCCTTCCCGTGGTTCTGGTTGATGTCCGCTCCGACTTTTAGTTGTATTTTTGAAGTGGTTGTCCACGGCGGCAGTCTCCGGTGTTTACCTATCCATTTTTAGTTTTTTGAGGAAACTCCATACTATTCTCCACAGTGGCTGCACCAGTCTGCATTCCCACCAGCAGTGCACGAGTGTTCCTTTTTCTCCACATCCTCTCCAGCACTTGTCGTTTGTTGATTTGTTGATGATAGCCATTCTGACAGGTGTGAGATGGTACCTCATTGTCGTTTTGATTTGCATGTCTCAGATGATTAGTGACTTTGAGCATGTTTCCCAATGTCTCTTGGCCTTCCTTTTTTTAAAAAAAATCATTATATATATATATATATATATATATATATATATATATCCATCCAAATCCAAAGAGAGAAAAAGACTTTTCCCAGGGAAGCCAAAAAATCTGCAGACACCTGATACCCAGATACATTCAATAATATATATATATATATATATATATATATATATATATATATTGATTTTTTACAGAGAGGAAGGGAGAGGGATAGAGAGTTAGAAACATCGATGAGAGAGAAACATAGATCAGCTGCCTCCTGCACACTCCCTACTGGGGATGTGCCCACAACCAAGGTACATGCCCTTGACCGGAATCCAACCTGGGACCTTTCAGTCCATAGGCCAAAGCTCTATCCACTGAGCCAAAAACGGTTAGGGCTCTCTTGGCCTTCCTTATGTCCTCTTTCGAAAAGTATCTATTTAGATCTGTTGACCATTTTTTGATTGGGTTGTTTATCTTTCTTTTGTTAAGTTGTATGAGTTCCCTATAAATGTTGGAGATTAAACCCTTATTGGTGATAACATTGGCAAATATGTTCTCCCATGCAGTGGGCTTTCTTATTGTTTTGTTGATGGTTTCTTTTGAGGTACAAAAGCTTTTTATTTTTATGTAGACCCATTTGTTTATTATCCCTTTAGTTTCCATTGTCCTAGGACAGTGATGGCGAACCTTTTGAGATCGGCATGTCAGCATTTTGAAAAACCCTAGCTTAACTTTGGTGCTGTGTCACATATAGAAATTTTTTTATATTTGCAACCATGGTAAAACAAAGATTTATATTTTTGATATTTATTTTATATATTTAAATGCCATTTAACAAAGAAAAATCAACCAAAAAAATGAGTTCGAGTGTCACCGCTGACATGCGTGTCATAGGTGCGCCATCACTGCCCTAGGAGCTGTGTTGATGAAGATATTGCTTCAGTATATGTCTGAGAGTTTGCTGCCTGTGGATTCCTCTAATATTTTTATGGTTTCCCGTCTTATGTTTAAGGCCTTTATCCAATTTGAATTTATTTTTGTGAATGGTGTAAGTTGGAGGTCTAGTTTCATTTTTTTGTATGTATCTGTCCAATTTCCCCAACATCATTTATTGAAGGGACTGTCTTGATTCCATTGTATGTTCTTGCCTCCTTTGTTAAATATTAATTGAGCATAGTGGTTTGGGTTGATTTCTGGGTTCTCTATTCTATTCCATTGGTCTAGGTGTCTGTTCTTGTGCCAGTACCAGGCTGTTTTGAGAACAGTGGCTTTGTAATACAGCTTGCTATCTGGTATTGAGATCCCACCTACTTTATTCTTCTTTCTCAGGATTGCTGTAGCTATTCGGGATCTATTTTTTATTTCAGATGAAATTTTGGGAGTTCATTCTAGGTCAGTGAAATATGCCATTGGCATTTTAATAAAGAGTGCATTGGATCTACAGATTGCTTTGGGTATTATGGACATTTTAATGATGTTGATTCTACCAATCCATGAAAATGGTATGTTGATCCATCTGTTTATGTCTTCCTCTATCTCTTTTTTCAGTGTCCTGTAGTTTTCTTAGTACAGGTCTTTACCTCCTTAGTTAAGTTTATTCCTAGGTGGCTTAATTTTTTTGGTGCGATGGTAAATGGGATTGTTTTTTTAATCTCTCTTTCTGTAAATTTACTATTGGTGTATAGAAATGCCATAGATTTCTTTGCATTAATTTTGTATCCTGCTACATTGCCAAATTCATTTATTAAGTTTAATAATTTTTGATGCAGTCTTCAGGGTTTTTTATGTACAGTATCATGTCATCTGCAAATAATGACAGTTTTATGTTTTCTTTTATAATTAGAATACCTTTTATTTCTTCTTCTTGTTTAATTGCTATTGCTAGCACTTTCAGAACTATGCTGAACAGGAGTGGTGAAAGTGGGCATCCCTGTCTCGTTCCTGGTCTTAGGTGAAATGGTTTTAGATTTTTCCCATTGAGTATGATGTTGGCTGTGGGTTTGTCATATAAGGCTTTTATTATGTTGAGGTATGATCCCTCTATCCCATTTTGCTGAGGGTTTTTATCAAGAAAGGGTGTTGAATTTTGTCAAATGTCTTTTCTGCATCAATTGATATGACTGTGATTTTTATCTCTCATTTTGTTTATTTGATGTATCACGTTTATTGATTTGCGGATATTGTATCATTCTTGCATCCCTGGGGTACATCGTACTTGCTCATGGTGTATGATCTTTCTAATGTAATGCTGGATCCGATTCGCTAAGAATTATTTGAGGATTTTGGCACCTATGTTCATGAGGGATATTGGTCTATAATTCTCTTTCATTGTGTTGTCTTTATCTGGTTTTCATATTAGGGTAATGCTGGCCTCATAGAATGAGCTTGGAAGTGTTCCTTCTTCTTGAATTTTTTGGAACAGTCTGAGGAGGATAGGTTTCAGTTCTCTTTTGAATGTTTGGTAAAACTCCCCTGTGAAGCCGTCTGGCCTTTTGTTTGCTGGAAGCTTTTTGATGACTGCTTCAATTTCCTCTATAGTTATCGGCCTATTGAGATATTTAGATTCTTCCTGATTGAGTTTTGGAAGGTTGTATTTTTCTAGGAATATGTCTATTTCCTCTAGGTTGTCTAGTTTGTTGGAATAGAGTTGTTCATAGTATTTTTTTAACACTCCTTTGTATTTCTATGGGGTCTGTTGTTATTTCGCCTCTTTCATTTCTGAATTTGTTTACTTGGGTCTTCTCTCTTTGCTTCTTGGTGAGCCTGGCTAGAAGTTCATCAATCTTGTTTATCCTTTCAAAGAACCAGCTCTTGGTTTAATTGATCTTTTGTGTTTTTTTTTTGTTTTGTTTTTTGTCTGTATGTCATTTATTTCTGCTCTGATCTTTATTATCTCCTTCCGTCTGATCACTCTGGGATTTTGTTGTTGCTTTCTTTCTAATTCTTTAAGCTGTAGAGTTAGATGATTTGTTACCATTTTTTTCTTGTTTTTTTTTTTTTTTTTTTTTGAGGTAGGCTTGTAGAGCTAAAAACTCCCTTCTCAGGACTGCTTTCACTGTGTCCCAAAGGTTTTGGATTGTTGTGTTTTCATTGTCATTTGTTTCCAGGATGTTTTTAATTTCTTCTTTGATCTTTCTGGTAACCCAATCTTTGTTTAATAGCATGCTATTCAGCTTCCAAGTGTTAGGATTTTTTTCATTGTTTTTATTGTCGTTTATTTCTAATATTATGCCATTGTGGTCTGATAAGATGCTTGATATGATTTCAATCTTCTTGAATTTGGAGAGACTTTGCTTGTGACCCAATATGTGGTCTAACTTTGAAAATGACCCATGTGCACTTGAGAAGAATGGATATTCCGTGGCTTTGGGTGAAATGTTCTGAAGATGTCAATTAAGTGTATCTGATCTAGTGAGTCTTTTATGATTGCTATTTCTTTGATGATTTTTTTGTCTAGAGGATTTATCCAGTGATGTCTTTGGGGTATTAAAGTCCCCTACTATGATTGTATTGTTGTCAATCTCTCCCTTGATATCTTCCAGGAGTTTTTTTATGTATTTGGGTGTTCCTGCATTGGGTGCATATATGTTTACCAAGGTTATATCCTCTTGTTTTATCGTCCCGTTTAGTATTATGAAGTGGCCTTCCTTATCTCTTGTTATGGCCTTCACTTTGATGTCTATTTTTTCAGATTTAAGTATTGTTACCCCAGCTTTTTATCATTTCCATTTGCCTGAAAGATATTTTTCCATCCCTTCACTTTCAGTCTGTGTGGGTCCCTTGTAGACAGCATATATATTGGTCATGTTTTTTTTATCCATTCAGCCACTCAATGTCTTTTGATCAGAGCATTTATTTCATTTACATTTATAATTATTATTGATAGGTAATTGTTTGTAGCCATTTTTATTTTTTGTGCCTGTGTTGTTTCTTTCCTTCGTATTTATTCTTTTTCTACCAGTCCCTTTAGCATTTCTTGCATTGCTGGTTTGGTAGTGATAAACTCCCTTAGTTTTTTTTTTTTTTTTTTCTGTGAAACTCCTTATTTCCCCTTCAATTTTGAATGATATCCTTGCTGGATAGAGTAATCTTGGATTTAGTCCCTTGCTTTGCATCACTTTGTAAATTTCCTTTCATTCCTGTCTGGCCTGATGTGTTTCTGTTGAGAAATCATTTGATAATCTAATGGAAGATCCCTGTTTCATAATTTTCTGTCTCTCTCTTGCATCCTTTAAAATTCTCTCTTTGTCCTGAACATTTGCCATTGTAATTACGACCTGTCTTAGTGTGGGTCTTCAGATTCATGTTGTTTGAGACTCTGTGCTTGTGTGACTTTTTTCTTCCCCATATCATTGATTTTTTCTGACATTATTTCTTCAAATAGGTTTTCAAATTCTTGGTCCTCTTCGGATCGTTCTGGCACCCCTATTATTCATATGTTGCTTCATGTCATGTTGTCCCAAAGCTCCCTTAGACTCTCCTCCTGTCTTTTAAATTTTTCTCTAATTACAGTTTAGTTTGGGTGTGTTTTGCTTCCCTGTCTTCTAATTTGCTAATTTGGTCCTCCGCTTCTCCTAGTCTACTGTTGAAACTTTCCATGGTGTTTTTTTATTGCAGCTATATGACACTTTATTTCTTCTTGATTATTACATAAGTTGTTGATTTTTTCATCCACCAGGTTTATAAGTATATGATCCTTATTCTGATTTCTTTTTATGACATACTAGAGGCCCGGTGCACAAAAATTTGTGCACTGGAGGGGGGGGTCCCTCAGCCCCACTTGTGCCCTCTCACAGTCTGGGACCCCTCGGGAGATTATGACCTGCTGGCTTAGGCCTGATCTCGGGTGGCAGAGGGCTGTCGCAATCCCTAGGTGCAGCCCCTGGTCGGGCTCAGAGCAGGGCCGATTGGGGAGTTGGGGCATCGCCCGCTGTCATGCACAGAGCAGGGCGGATCGGGAGGTTGCGATGCCACCCCCAGTCATCCTCAGGGTAGGGCCGATTGGGGGTTTGGGGCACTTCCCCCTGTCACAATCAAGGCAGGGTTGATGGGGAGGTTGCGGTGCCACCCCCTGTCATGCACAGAGCAGGGCCAATCAGGGGGTTGGGGCTCTGCCCCCTGTCACGCACAGAGCAGGGCCCATTAGGGGGGTTGGGGCTCCATACCCTGTCAGGCACAGAGCAGGGCCGATCAGGGGGTTGGGGAGTTCCCCCCTGTCATGCATAGAGCACGGCCCATCAGGAGATTGGGGAACTCCCCCCTGTCACGCACAGAGTAGGGCCGATAGGGGAGTTGGGGCACCGACCCCTGTCACACACAGAGCAGGGCAGATCAGGGGGTGGGGGTGCCGCCCACTGTCACCCACAGAGCAGGGCCCATCAGGGGGTTGGGGCACCGCCCCCCGTCACACACAGAGCAGGGCCCATGGGGGGGTTGGGGCGCCTTCCCCTGTCACACACAGAGCAGGGCCAATCAGGGGGTTGGGGAGCTCCCCCCTATCAGGCACAGAGCAGGGCCAATCAGGGGTTGGGGCACCTTCCCCTGTCAGGAACAGAGCAGGGCAGATAGGGAGGTTGTGGCCACGCCCCCTGTCACACACAGTGCTGCAGGGTGATCAGGGAGTTTGGGCGCTGCCCCCTGTCATGCTGCTCCAGGGGCCAGGAGGCCTCGCGGCTCCACTGATCCTGGTGCCAGGTGGCCTCGCGGCTCCGCTGATCCCAGGTTCAGGAGGCCTTGGGGCTCTGCTGATCCTAGGTTCAGAAGGCCTCATGGCTCTGCTGATCCAGGTGCTGGGAGGCATATTACCCTTTTACTATATAGGATAGAGGCCTGGTGCACGGGTGGGGGCCGGCTGGTTTGCCCTGAAGAATGTCCCGGATCAGGATGAGGGTCCCGCTTGGGTGCCTGTCAGCCTGGATGAGGGCATGATGGCTGTTTGCCGCTGGTCACACCCCCTTCAGGGTGGGGGTCCTCACTGGGGTGCCTGGCCAGTCTGGGTGAGGGGCTGAGGGCCGTTTTCAGGCTGGTGGGTGACTAAAGCTCCCAACCTCTCCTTTTTTCTTTTTTTTTTTTTTATTCTCGGAGTTATTTACCTTCTATGGCTGTCACTGGAGCTGAGAGCCGGCTTTAGCTCTGAGGCCGGCTCCAGCTTGAGGCCTCGGCTGCTGAAAACAGGGATCTGGGTTTGTTTGGGTTCTATAATTGTAACACTGTTTTGGTCCTGCTCACTCCAGCTCTGACGGCTGAAAACAGGTTTCTGGAGTTTTGTTTAGCTTCTATATTTGCAACATTGTTTCTTAGACTGCAGCTCAGAGGCCGGCAGCGGCAGGCGGGGAACCTTGGCTTCCTCCGTCACTGGAGCAAGCAAGGCTCCCTGTTCACTTCAGCTGCCTGGCTGCCGGCCACCATCTTGGTTGGCAGTTAATTTGCATATCGCCCTGATTAGCCAATGGGAAGGGTATCGAAGTTATGGTTAATTACCATGTTTCTCTTTTATTAGATAGGATTGCATGCCTCCAGTTCACTTAGCTGCTTTTAGGGTAATGCTTTTCTTTCATTTGGGGATTTCTTTGTCTACCCATTTTTACTGTCACCGAAGGATCTAGGTGTTGAGTCATTCAGGGGCTGCTCCTCGGGCAGCAGCGACTCCTCTATCTGTGTTTTCAGTGTCCTATAATTTTCTTAGTACAGGTTCTTTACCTCGTTGGTTAAATTTATTCCTAGGTATCTTGATTTTTTTTGTTGCAATGGTAAATGGGATTGTTTTTTAGTTTCTCTTTCTGTGAGTTCATTATTGGTGTATAAAAAAGGCATAGAAAGATCCAAGATGGCGGCCGATGGGATGGCAGCTGATGGGATGGCAGGCTGCAAGATAGTGTGTGAGTGTGAGAGGAAAAGGAGAGTGTGTGGACGTGCTGGGAGTTTCTGTATTTGTGAGTGAGGGACAGTTATATTCCACAGGACTGTTGGGGACTGGCTGACCAGGCTCCATTGGCCAGGCAGCCTCTACTACTGCTGAAATTTCTCCCAGAGCTGTTGTCTGTGTTGCAGAGACCATGGCATCTTGAAGACGAGAGCGGCTGTGATTGGAATCCCAGCCTTACCTTCAACCAGGGAGACCTTGGATACCTCCCAGGATTCTACAACTACAATGCCCAGGGACCAGCTGCCTCAGCTGCGAACCCACGAAGACCAAGACTCCAGCCTCCCCAGCCATAGGCGCCTAAAATATTTGTCCAGGGGGAGACAAGATGGCAGCTGAATACACGGTCAGGTCTTGTGCCTCATCACACAGCAGATAGAAGGAACAGCTGAATTGAATAACACCCACCTGGAATTGGCGAATGAAACACAGGTGGTGAGGCAATTCATGGACAGAAAAGTCATAGATCACCTGGAGAGAGGTGAGATCTGGGATCAAGGCTTGAGGGAGAAACACATGCAGCAGGGACTGAGTCTCAGAGGGAGACTGCGCCCCATCAAATCTGTGGCCTTGGGGTCAGTTTAGCCCTCGAATGTGGAAGGGGGTCCACAGGGCTGCTGGCAGAGGGGGACTCTAGGTCTAAGCCCACAGACGTGGGAGACTGTGCCCAGAAAGGCAGCCTGAAGTTCTTTCTCAGACTCACAGTGCTGGTGGGGCGAGGAGGGGGTGGAGAAAGATACAGGTTGGCACAGTCCCTCTGTCTTTTTTACTTCCTTATTTGCTAAGCCCAGTACATAGGATCTTCCAATTAAAAACACTCACTGAGACTGCAGGGGAAAGCTGTTTTTGTGGAAACTGGGGATCAGAGTAAGGAGAGAGGAGCAGGAAACCAGCTCTGGGTGAGTCCGTACCTCCAACCCAGTATTAAGTGCAGCAGAGAAAGAAGAGGCAGGTCAAAGGGCCATTTGGTTCTGGAAACTAATCCAGAAACACTGCCACCCAGGGGTTGTGTCAGAAATTGACTCTTGTGTAAATACAACTGAAGGCAGGCAGAGAAACAAAGCAGAGAGATCCCGCCTGCTTGAAAATGAGGTTGTGGCTTATGACACATAGGAGCGATGGATCACAGGGAACTTCAACACTGTACTGACTACCTGTCAGGAAACAGACCTGCCAGGCAGAGCAGTAGAGAAGGGTCTTAAAACAGACCCCATGGGTCACTGAAGCACCGCTGAAGTGAACAACCTTCATTACTTAACATTTTTATTTTTTATTAGAGGCCCGGTGCACAAAAATTTGTGCACTCCGGGCAGGGGGGGTGGTTCCCAGCCAGGCCTGTGCCCTCTCGCAGTCTGGGACCCCTCGGGAGATAACGACCTGCTGGCTTAAGCCTGCTCCCGGGTGGCAGAGGGCAGGCCCAATCCCTAGGTGCAGCCCCTGGTCAGGCTCAGAGCAGGGCCGATTGGGGAGTTGGGGCGCCGCCCCGTCATGCACAGAGCAGGGCGGATTGGGAGGTTGCGATGCCACCCTCAGTCACGCTCAGGGTAGGGCCAATTGGGGGGTTGGGGCACCGCCCCCTGTCACACTCAAGGCAGGGTTGATGGGGAGGTTGCGGCGCCACCCCCTGTCACGCACAGAGCAGGGCCAATCAGGGGGTTGGGGCGCTGCCCCCTGTCACTCAGAGAGCAGGGACGATCAATCAGGGGGTTGGGGCTCCATACCCTGTCACACACAGAGCAGGGTCGATCAGGGGGTTGGAGAGCTCCCCCCTGTCACGCACAGAGCAGGGCCGATAGGGGAGCTGGGGCACCGCTCCCTGTCACACACAGAGCAGGGCGGATCAGGGGGTTGGGGCGCAGCACCCTGTCACACTCAGGGCAGGGCCAATGGGGAGGTTATGGCTCTACCCTGTCACACACAGAGCAAGGCCCGTGGAGGGGGGTTGGGGCGCCACCCTCTATCACCCACAGAGCAGGGCCGATCGGGGGGTTGGGGCGCTGCCACTGTCACACTCAGGGCAGGGCCGATGGAGAGGTTATGGCTCTACCCTGTCACACACAGAGCAGGGCCGATCAGGGGTTGGTGCGCCGCACCCTGTCAAACACAGAGCCGCAGGGCAACCTGGGGATTGGGGAGCTCCCCCCTATCAGGCACAGAGCAGGGCTGATTAGGGGGTTGGGGCGCCTTCCCCTGTCACGAACAAAGCAGGGCGGATAGAGAGGTTGTGGCCCTACCCCCTGTCACACACAGAGCTGCAGGGTGATCAGGGGATTGGGGAGCTCCCCCCTATCAGGCACAGAGCAGGGCTGATCAGGGGGTTTGGGCGCTGCCCCCTGTCACGCTGATCCCGGTGCCAGGAGCCTCACTGCTCCGCTGATCCCGGTGCCGGGAGGCATATTACCCTTTTACTATATAGGATAGAGGCCTGGTGCATGGGTAGGGGCTGGCTGGTTTGCCCTGAAGTGTGTCCTGGATCAGGGTGGGGGTCCCCACTGGGGTGCCTGGTCAGTCTGGGTGAGGGGCTGAGGGCTGTTTTCCGGAGCAGGTGACTGAAGCTCCCAACCGCTCCTTTTTTTCTTTTTTTTTTTTTATTCTGGGCCAGCTTTAGCTCTGAGGCCTCACTGCTGAAAACATCGATACAATGTTGCGGTCCGGCTGGCTGAAGCCCGGCTGAATGAAAGCCGGTTTCTGGGGTTTTGTTTAGCTTCTATATTTGCAATGTAGTTGCTTAGAGTTGCAGCTGAGAGGCCGGCAGCGGCAGGCGGGTTGGAGTCTACCGTCACTGGAGCAAGCAAGCCCCCCTGCTTGCTTCAGTGCATGGCTGCCGGCTGCCATCTTGTCTGACAGTTAATTTGCATAAGGATATGCTGATTAGCCAATGGGAAGGGTAGCGGTCGTACTTTAATTACCATGTTTCTCTTTTATTAGTGTAGATTTTTTTAAAAATATATTTTATTGATTTTTTACAGAGAGGAAGGGAGAGAGATAGAGAGTTATAAACATCGATGAGAGAGATCGATCAGCTGCCTCCTGCACATCTCCCACTGGGGATGTGCCTGCAACCCAGGTACATGCCCTTGACCGGAATCGAACCTGGGACCCTTCAGTCCGCAGACCGACGCTCTATCCACTGAGCCAAACCGGTTTTGGCATAGTGTAGATTTTTTATTTAAGCAACTAAATTTGTTTTTTTCTCATTCTATTTTACTTTTTTTATTATTATACTAGAGGCCCATTGCACAAAGAGATTCGTGCAATAGGCCTTCCTTCTCCTGGCTTCTGGCACCGGTTTTCCTCTGGCACCCGGGACCCAGGCCTTTGGTCCCAGAGAAACCAAGCCTCTTCAGTCTTCAGTCGTCTTCAGTCTTCAGTCGTTTTCAGTCTTCAGTCTTCGCTCTGTGCCTGCATATGCGAATTAACCCCCATCTTTGTTGGGTTATTTTGCATACTCATCCTGATTGGCTGGTGGGCGTAGTGAGTGACATCAACTTGCATGTTTCTCTTTTATTAGTGTAGATTTTTATTTTTAATTTCTATTACTATTATTTTACCTTTTGTAAGACTTTTATTTTATTTTATTTTATTTTTGGATTAGTGGTCTACATTCTATTTTTATTTTTATTTTAGCATTATTTTACTTTATCTCAATTTGTCCTTTATGCCAACACTCCCTTCCTCACTTTTCCCCTTTTTGGTCCTGTTTTTCTGATTTGTTCCTGCTTTAGTTTTTATCTATCCTTTCTTTTGACTCCCTGTTAAAAATTGAACTTACTCATATATCTAATTTCCTCACCCCTGCTCCAAGTCCATGCACACTTCTCTCCTCTCTTTCTTTACTAGGCAAATTTTTTTCTTTTCTTTTTTTCCCCCTTTTCTTTCTTTCTGTCTTATTGTTTGTTTGATTGTATGTTTGTTAGTTTGGTTTTTTGTTTCTTCTGTTTTTCTCTCCTTGCTTGTTCTCTTCATCTACTAATAGCTTAATTAGTTTCAGTCAACAACTCAGGCCTATCTACTCTCTATTCTCTTTTTCCAAGAATAGATTAATACATAGATAGATAGAGTAAAGAAAGGGAAAAGAATTATATATATATATATATATATATATATATATATGTACATATATATATATATGATTTTAATATAAATGTATATTTTTAAATATATATCTTTTTCTCTTTTTTGTATTTTGTTTATTACTTTTCTTATTATACACTCACTCTCATTCTACCTCTTATATACTGAATCATGGACATTTCCCCACTCATTCAATTCCTTGACCTTACGTTCTAGAACTAAGCTCTGCCTCTTCAGAGTCATCTTGGTAATTGTTGTTTGGGTGTTTGTTGTTTGCATTGTTTAGAATAGTTGTTGATTTTTTGGAGTTTTCTCCCCATATACATATATTTCCCCCCCTTATTTTTTCTTCACTTTATTTTCTCTCTTACATTTTTTGTTTATCTAAATATCATTTTTGCACTCTTTTCACTTCTGGTCACCTTTATTTGGGGTTATTGGTATGATGAATACATTTGTGTTTGGTGCCCTGTGTGTTGTGTCTTTTCATATTGTATTTTGTGCCTTTAAGTCAACGCAGGAGAGAGAGAGATATACAACAAGAAACCCTGAGAAGAGCGAACATGGGGAGACAAAGAAACAGCCCTCATATGAAAGAAAAGGAAGAATCACCAGAAAAGGAAGTAAACGAAATGGAGGCAAGCAATTTGTCAGAGAAAGAATTCAGAGCAATGGTCATAGGACACTGAAAAGGATGGAAGGGAAATTCAACAATATGTGTAAGAATCCAGAGGAAAGGAAGAAGAACCAAGAAGAAATGAAGAATGACATTGCTGTAATAAAGAACACAATAGAAAGCAATAACAGACTAGAAGAAGGGGAGGACCACATCAGTGAGCAAGAAGACAAGGTAGGAAAAAAATACCCAAGCAGAGCAGGAAACGGAAAAAAAAACCTTAAAAATTAGTAGGATTTTTATCAGCAAGTTTATCTATATATATAAGCGAAATTTGGGACAACACAAAAGGAAACAACATTCATATAATAGGTGGACCAGAAAGAGAGGAAAATGAACAAGTATTAGAAAATCTTTTTGAAGAAATAATAACAAAAAAGCTTCCCTGATATTGGGAATAAAAAACAAACACGATAATTACAGAGAAACCAAGATGGCAGCATAGGTAAACACCGGAAATTGCTGCCTCGCACAACCACTGCAAAAATACAACTAAAAGACAAAACGGACATCATCCAGAACCACAGGAAGGCTGGCTGAGTGGAAATTCTACAACTAGAAGGAAAGAGAAAAGCACACTGAGACTCAGAGGAGGTGCAGAAGTAAAGTGTAGAGGTACGGAGGTGGACGTGTAAAGGCCTGGCAACTGAGGACATGGTGCACGTGGAAAGGGCTGGCAGCTGAGGACGCGACGCATGTGGAAAGGGCTGGCAGCTGAGGACGCGGCGCACGTGGAAAGGGCTGGAAACTGAGGACATGATTGTCTTTTTCAATCAGGAGGGAGTCTCAACCTCCTGACTGCTCTGAACTCCAGTTCCGGGCGAGTTTCTGGGGACCCAGACTCATACAGGAGAAACTGGACTGTCTGGCATCGGTCAGAACTCCAGCGCAGCTTTCTCTCAGAGGTACCTGCAGCGATTACGAGGACACTGAGAAGCGGGACCTCTTAGGGTAGGATTGAGGAGCAGCAATAGCTGCTTGCTCTGCCCTGTTGATCCCCAGAGACCCCACCCCACGCAAGCTGTGCGCAGAGGTTTTTGCATATGAAAGGCCTGGCCCTTTGCAATCTGAAAATTGCCTAAAAACTGCAGCTGGGTCAGAGAAACCCAGAACTTACAAAAGAAGGCCCAAGGACCCACAACACCTTGCATTGCTTCACAGCTGGGCTCCTGCTGGGTAGTCTCAGGCAGAGGCTAAATTAGCACCTCCTTAGAAATCCAAGAGCCAGTGTACCCAGTGGTCATAGTGGGACCATCCAGATTAAAACTCCTCAGATTCATAAGGGACACACTCAGGAGGCAGACTCAGTGAGCACCAAAGCCCCACTGAAGCAAGTCTTGCCCCAGAAGGGTGTTTCCAGCACAGAAGTTTTCCCACTGCAGACACAGCTGATTCTCACAGCCAATTGGCCTCGAGGTCAATTCCTCCCAGTGATACCTACAACAATCAAGGCTTAACTACAACAAGACTGTGCACAAAGATCACAAAGGGGTGCACCAAGAGTGTCCACCTCAGGTAATTGGGGAGGCTGAGCCACTGGGCCCTATAGGACACCTAGCACAGAAAGCCACTCTATCAACACAGGGAAGCATAAAAAATATGGAGACAAAGAAACAGGTTACAACTGACAGAAATGGAGGAAAGCAAACTACTGGATATAGAGTTCAAAACCACACTTTTAGGGTTTTTCAAGAATTCTCTAGAAACCGCCGATAAATTTAGTGAGACCCTCAAGAAATCTAGTGAGGAGGGAGAAACCAAGATGGCGGCATAGGTAAACACGGGAGTTTGCTGCCTCGAACAACCACTTCAAAAATACAACTAAAAGACGGAATGGACATCATCCAGAACCACAGGAAGGCTGGCTGAGTGGATGTTCTACAACTAGGAGGAAAGAGAAAAGCATACCGAGGCTCAGAGGAGGCGCAGTGCTGAAGTAAAATACTAAGGTGCGGAGTGCATGTGGAGCGGGCTGGAGGCTGAGGGCGCGGTTGTTTTCAATCGGGAGGGAGTCTCAGGCTCTGAGCTCCAGTTCCGGGCGAGTCTCTAAGGACCCAGACTCATACGGGAGAAGCGGGACTGTCTGGCATCGCTCAGAACCCTAGGGCAGCTTTCTCTCCGTGGGGCTTGCAGCGACTACTGGGACACTGAGAAGCAGAGCCTCTGAGGGCAAGACTGAGAGCAGCCATAATTGCTAACCCCGCCCTGTTGATCCCGTGGGACCCGCCCCGCCCAAGCCCTGCAGGGAGGCTTTTGCTGGATAGCCTCAGGCAAAGGCTAGATTAGCACCTCCCTAGAGATCCAGGAGCCAGGAAGCCCAGAGGTCAGAGTGGGACCATCCAGCTTTAAGCTCCATGGAACCATAAAAGACACACTCAGGAGGCAGACTCAGTGAGCACCAAAGCCCCATCGAAGCAAGTCTAGCCCCAGAGGGGTGTCTCCAGCACAGAAGTTCTCCCACCGCAGACACAGCTGATTCTCACAGCCAATTGACCTGGAGGTCAATTCCTCACAGTGATAACTACAACAATCAAGGCTTAACCACAACAAGACTGTGCACAAAGCCCACAAGGGGGTGCACCAAGAGTGTCTACCTTAGGTAATTGGGACACTTAGCACAGAAAGGCACTCTATCGACACAGCGAAGCATAACAAAATACCGAGACAAAGAAACAGGACACAAACGACAGAATTGGAGGAAAGCAAACTGTTGGATATAGAGTTCAAAACCACACTTTTAAGGTCTTTAAAGAACTGTTTAGAAGCCCTCGAAAAGACTGGTAAGACCGCCGATAAATGTAGTGAGATCCTCAAGAAATCTAATGAGACCCTCGATGTTGTGATAAAGGACCAACTAGAAATTAAGCATACACTGACTGAAATAAAGAATATTATACAGACTCCCAACAGCAGACCAGAGGGTCGCAAGGATCAAGTCAAAGATTTGAAATACGAAGAAGCAAAAAACACCCAACCGGAAAAGCAAAATGAAAAAAGAATCCGAAAATATGAAGATAGTGTAAGGAGCCTCTGGGACAGCTTCAAGCGTACCAACATCCGAATTATAGGGGTGCCAGAAGATGAGAGACAGCAAGATATTGAAAACCTATTTGAAGAAATAATGACAGAAAACTTCCCCTACCTGGTGAAAGGAATAGACTTCCAAGTCCAGGAAGCGCAGAGAACCCCAAACAAAAGGAATCCAAAGAGGACCACACCAAGACACATCATCATTAAAATGCCAAGAGCAAAAGACAAAGAGAGAATCCTAAAAGCAGCAAGAGAAAGAAAATCAGTTACCTACAAGGGAGTACCCATACGACTGTCAGCTGATTTCTCAACAGAAACTTTGCAGGCCAGAAGGGGATGGCAAGAAATATTCAAAGTGATGAATACCAAGAACCTACAACCAAGACTACTTTATCCAGCAAAGCTATCATTCAGAAGTGAGGGCCAGATAAAGAGCTTCACAGATAAGAAAAAGCTAAAGGAGTTCATCACCACCAAACCAGTATTATATGAAATGCTGAAAGGTATCCTGTAAGAAGAGGAAGAAGAAGAAAAAGGTAAAGATACAAATTATGAACAACAAATACACATCTATCAACAAGTGAATCTAAAAATCAAGTGAATAAATAATCTGATGAACTGGTGATTGTAATAGAATCAGGGACATAGAAAGGGAATGGACTGACTATTCTTGGGGGGGGGGGAGAAAGGGGTGTGGGGGTGAGTGAAGAGATTAGACAACAATCGTGCACCTATGGATGAGGACAGTGGGTGGGGAGTGAGGGCAGAGGGTGGGGTTGGAACTGGGTGGAGGGGAGTTATGGTGGGAAAAAAGAGTAACTAATGTAATAATCTGAACAATAAAGATATAATTTAAAAAAAAACAAAAAGAATAAATAAAAAGAGGATGTTTAAAAAAAAAAAAAAGAAATCTAGTGAGACCCTCGAGGTTATGAAAAAGGACCAACTAGAAATTAAACATACACTGACTGAAATAAATAATATTATACAGAGTTACAACAGCAGACTAGAAGATCGCAAGAATCAAGTCAAAGATTTGAAATGCGAAGAAGCAAAAACACCCAACTGGAAAAGCAAAAAGAAAAAAGAATCCAAAAATATGAAGAAAGTATAAAGAGCCTCTGGGACAGCTTCAAACGTACCAACATCCGAATTATGGGGGTGCCAGAAGAAGAGAGAGAACAAGATATTGAAAACCTATCTGAAGAAATAATGACAGAAAACTTCCCCTACTGGTGAAAGAATTAGACTTACAAGTCCAGGAAACACAGAGAACCCCAAACAAAAGGAATCTAAAGAGGACCACACCAAGACACATCATAATTAAAATGCCAAGAGCAAAAGACAAAGAATCTTAAAAGCAGCAAGAGAAAAAAGTCAATTACCTACAAGGGAGTACCCATACGACTGTCAGCTGATTTCTCAACAGAAACTTTGCAGGCCAGAAGGGAATGGCAAGAAATATTCAAAGTGATGAATACCAAGAACCTACAACCAAGACTACTTTATCCAGCAAAGCTATCATTCAGAAGTGAAGGCCAGATAAAGAGCTTCACAGATAAGAAAAAGCTAAAGGAGTTCATCACCACCAAACCAGTATTATATGAAATGCTGAAAGGTATCCTGTAAGAAGAGGAAGAAGAAGAAAAAGGTAAAGATACAAATTATGAACAACAAATACACATCTATCAACAAGTGAATCTAAAAATCAAGTGAATAAATAATCTGATGAACTGGTGATTGTAATAGAATCAGGGACATAGAAAGGGAATGGACTGACTATTCTTGGGGGGGGGAGAAAGGGGTGTGGGGGTGAGTGAAGAGATTAGACAACAATCGTGCACCTATGGATGAGGACAGTGGGTGGGGAGTGAGGGCAGAGGGTGGGGTTGGAACTGGGTGGAGGGGAGTTATGGTGGGAAAAAAGAGTAACTAATGTAATAATCTGAACAATAAAGATATAATTTAAAAAAAAACAAAAAGAATAAATAAAAAGAGGATGTTTAAAAAAAGAAATCTAGTGAGACCCTCGAGGTTATGAAAAAGGACCAACTAGAAATTAAACATACACTGACTGAAATAAATAATATTATACAGAGTTACAACAGCAGACTAGAAGATTGCAAGAATCAAGTCAAAGATTTGAAATGCAAAGAAGCAAAAACACCCAACTGGAAAAGCAAAAAGAAAAAAGAATCCAAAAATATGAAGAAAGTATAAAGAGCCTCTGGGACAACTTCAAACGTACCAACATCCGAATTATGGGGGTGCCAGAAGAAGAGAGAGAACAAGATATTGAAAACCTATCTGAAGAAATAATGACAGAAAACTTCCCCTACTGGTGAAAGAATTAGACTTACAAGTCCAGGAAACACAGAGAACCCCAAACAAAAGGAATCTAAAGAGGACCACACCAAGACACATCATAATTAAAATGCCAAGAGCAAAAGACAAAGAATCTTAAAAGCAGCAAGAGAAAAAAGTCAATTACCTACAAGGGAGTACCCATACGACTGTCAGCTGATTTCTCAACAGAAACTATGCAGGCCAGAAGGGAGTGGCAACAAATATTCAAAGTGATAAATAGCAAGAATCTACAACCAAGATTACTTTACCCAGCAAAGCTATCATTCAGAATTGTAGGTCAGATAAAAAGCTTCACAGATAAGAAAAAACTAAAGGAGTTCATCACCACCAAACCAGTATTATATGAAATGCTGAAAGGTATCCTTTAAGAAGAGGAGGAAGAAGAAAAAGGTAAAGATACAAATTATGAACAACAAATACACATCTATCAACAAGTGAATCTAAAAATCAAGTGAATAAATAATCTGATGAACAGAATAAACTGATAAATATAATAGAATCAGGAATATAGAAAGGGAGTGGACTGACTATTCTTGGGGGGGGGAAGGAGTGTGGGGGGTGTGGGAAGAGACTGGACAAAAATAGTACACCTATGGATGCGGACAGTGCAGGGGGCGGGGGGAGGGCAGAGGGTGGGGTGGGAACCGGGTGGAGGGGAGCTATGGGGGGAAAAAAGAGGAACAACTGTAATAATCTGAACAATAAAGATTTAATTAAAAAATAAAAATAAAAACATAAACACAAAACAAACAGAAAAAAACAAACACAAGTCCAAGAAGCTCACAGAATCCCAAGCAAGATGAAACCAAAAAGACTGACATCAAGACACATTGTAATTAAACTAGGGCCCACTGCACAAATTCATGCACCTTTAAAGGAACTCAGGCCATGTGGCTGTGGTGGACACAGGGGTGGGTCTTGGCCCATCAACTGCACTCCCGCCCGGCTGTCCTGCCATGGCCCCCGGTCCCCTGTCTGCCGGCAGTCCCACTCTTGCTTCTGTCACTCCCATGCACTGTTGGTGCCAGCCCCGTGCGCACCCTCTGATGGCGTGGAGCGATTGGGGCCAGCGCCAGCAGTGGTTGCCCCAGCAGCGAGGGCAAGTGGGGCCAGCACTGGCAGTGGGTGCAAGTGGTGGCTTTAGTGCCGGCAGCAGGTTTAAGCAGGTCTGGCACCAGCAGCAGGTGCGAGTGCCGAGCAGGATCACGGCACACAGGAGCAAAGTATTTTCAGTAACCACCAGAGGCTCACTCGGAAAGACATCCCTGCTCACCTGTACCACGAACCCACTGCGCCTTCACCCACTATGTTCCACGCACACCCCCTGCTGGTCAGCGCACATCATAGTGACTGGTTGTTCAGTTGTTTGGTTGTTCCAGTTGTTCTGCCATTCGGTCTATTTGCATTTGGGCCTTTTATTATATAGGATTAGAAAACACCAGTGATAAAGTAAGAATCTTAAAGGTTGCCAGGGAGAGATAGAAAGTTACGTACAAAGGATCTCCCATCAGACCATCAACTGATTTCTCAACAGAAACACATCAGGCCAGCAGGGAATGGAATTAAATATACAAAAACATGCAAAGCAAGGGTCTGAATCCAATAATACTATACCAAGCAAAGCTATCAAAGTAGAGGGTGAAATCAGGAGCTTCACAGACAAAAAAGAACTAAGGGAGTTTATTACCACCAAACCAGCAATGCAAGAAATACTAATGGGTCTGCTGTAAAAAGAAGAAATAGGAAGGGAAGAAGGAACAAAGGCAATGCTGCTGAGACCCCATGGTGCAAAATGCAGCCCACAGCCCAGCCCAGCCTGGAAATGGTTGCTGTGGACGCCGGGTAATGACATCACATAGCAATGCCCAGCTTCCTCTCCCTAAATGACTAGCCTCCTTGCACTTTCTTTAGCCCAGGAACACGACTTGCTTTATACCCAGGTGCAAACATTTTACACTTTAACCAAATGTCTGTGAAGCATTTCCCATGTGTTATCTCATTTGATCCTCACAGAAATCCTGGGTTAGGTAGATAGGAGACTCAGTAGAATCCTATGTTCTTTTCATTATCCAGAAAACAGAGATTTAGAAAATTTAGAAACTTGATGAAAAGAAGTAAGAAATGGTGGAACTTGAAAATGACTTCAGGTTTTCTCACTGCGGAGAATATAGTCAAACACTGCTACAGTTAAATATTTCATCCTTTGTTCTCCCTGCATGATCTACAATAATAATCTGCTTTGTGTTTATATTTACTGCTGTGTTGCTGACAATTACCTGAAAAAGAAGTTGGGGTGCTTCACTGGGCTGGAAAAAGGTTAGCTAAATTAGAAAGCAGGTCTAATTAAGCAAGTTTATATATATATATATATATATATATATATATATATATATATATATAAAGCTCTCGCTAGCACCAATCTCATGCATGTGTTTCCATCTGTCATTGTCGATCATGAATTTGGTTGACACTTCTATTATAGAGAAAGGGCGGATAATGATATTAAAATATTTCTTTTAATGAATTTCCTTTCAATGTGCACGAATTCGTGCACTCGACCTCTGGTTTTTATATAATGCTTACTTTCATACAGATTTCATTTTGAGTATATGAAAATAATAGTAACCAGTTGAATGAAAAAGTACAATAGAATATCCTAATTAAAAAGATGGAAAAGTTGCCGAAGCCGGTTTGGCTCAGTGGATGGAGCGTCGGCCTGCGGACTGGAGGGTCCCGGGTTCGATTCCGGTCGGGGGCATGTGCCTGGGTTGCGGGCACATCCCTGGTGGGGGATGTGCAGGAGGCAGCTGATCGATGTCTCTCTCATCGATGTTTCTGACTCTCTGTCTCTCTCCCTTCCTCTCTGTAAAAAATCAATAAAATATATTTAAAAAAAAAAAAAAAAAAGATGGAAAAGTTAAGTAATAATAATGATCAAACAGGAAAATTAAATAAGGGAACTATTTAAAGGTAAATAAGGAATTTTTAAAAAAATGCAAATTAGAGAGAAAGGAATAAAACATATGAATGATTAAATTTTCCAATATATAAAACAGATTCTCAGATTGGGTTGGATAAAACCCCAATACCTATCAATATATTCCTTTTAGAAAACACATTTAAATGAAGTAGTAAAGAAATGTTGAAAATGAAAAATGGTAAAGGAGATAAGCAACTGCATACAAAAAAAGGAAGAAAGGCAACAACTATATAAGTTAAAATGAAAAGATTATAAATACTAAACAAAATAAATATTATTCAATGATAAAGCCACAGTTTACAAAGAGAATATAATAGTTAAGGCCAGTTTTTAAAGTATTATCTATCAGTTTCAAATTTACCCTTTTAAAAATTGATTTTAAGAGAGAGATAGCAAGAGAAAAATCGGTTTTGTTGTTCAACTTATTTATACTTCTCCTATGTGCCCTGATCAGGGATCAAAACCACAATCTTGGCCTATTGGGATGATGGTCTAACCAATTGAGCTCTGCAGCCAAATTAAATTTACCCTTCTATATTTTGCTTTGTGATGCTGGAACTAGAACTATGAAAATTGCATTTTTGATTTGTCAGCTTGCTTCCTGTTAAGCTCTGGCAGTAAGGGGCAATAAAGTGTAATCATAAAACAAAATGGAGAAGAAATTCTTTTTCTTATTCTTACCATTTACTCTGTTCCTATTAGCATCACCCCAGTAAAACTTCACTGACAGTAACATTTACTCATGTTAGCAGTAGTTGACTATATAGTTTGCAGTTTTTCAGACACTATGCTGATTGTGCCCCCCTCATGGAAACTGATACCAGTGGTCACTCCAGCTTCTGTTAGTTCTCAGTCACAAACCCATGAGTGCCCTCATTTGAACAAAAAATAGCAGCACCAACTAAGTAGCATATCCTTCTTTGGTCTCCCAGCTCTAGATAAGGTAGTTGCTTCCAGCAGTTTTTAGCTCTGTGATAGTCAAAAGTTGTTATATTTTTTGGTTCTTTAATATCTTTTGTATTACACTATAATAACTTTTATATTACAGTAGAGGGCCAGTGCATGGTGGGGTCCGTCGGGGTGGCCTGCGGGGATTGGGCCAAAATTGGCAGTCCAGTGCTGCCTGCTGCTCCTGCCTGTTGCTTTCGCTCATCCCGGACCCTCTGCACCTGCCACGGGCTCGCACCCAGTCAGTCCTGATTGGGAGAGGCTTTGCGACACAGCAGTGGTGCTCACCATCATGAGCCCTGCATCTGGCACCTGTCCCGAGGACGGGGGGGGGGGGGGGTTGGGCAGGATACGATTGTCCCTCTGGGTGGGTGGTGGGACGCCCTTGCTGGCCCAGGATCTGGATCCGTCCTGCTGACATTTTCTCAGGTTGTTGGGATCCACCTGGTGGCTGCTTTTATATAATTTCCTTGCGGAGCATCTAGGGAGGGGAAGTAGCAGCGGTGCCCAAGGCCAACTTCCAGGAGGCCTGCGGCACTGTTGGGATCATGCCAGCAGCACCAGTCTATCTGTGCCAGGCCCGTTCTCCAGAGATTGGACCTGCAGGACTGCTGAGGAGGGGAGGAAAGGAGTGGCTGCCGCCAGGCTGGTGGGCTGCCAAAACAGGTCATTCAGCTGAGTGGCGCTACTGCTGTGGGAGCACACTGACCATCAGGGGGCAGCTCCTGCGTTGAGTGTCTGCCCCCTGGTGGTCAGTGAGCATCATAGTGACCAGTCAACTGGTTGTTCGGTCACTTAGGCTTTTATATATATCGACTAGGGGCCCAGTGCACAAATTCGTGCACCTTGAAAGGAACTGTGGGCCACGAGGCTGTGGTGGGCACAATGGCAGGTCTCAGCCCATCCTCCACATCCCCTCCCTGCCCCTCTCATTGTGGCTCCTGGTCCCCTGTTTTCTTGCAGCCCCGCTCCTGCTGCCACCACTCCCATGCACTGACAGTGCCGTCCCTGCTCGCATCTGCTGTCAGCATGGAGTGATTGGGGCCAGCGCCAGCAATGGGTGGCTGGTGCCCTCAGGGGCGATCAGGGCTGGCAGCTGCCGCTCGCACCTGCTGATGGCACAGATCAATTAGGGCTGGTGCCAGGTGCTGGCAGCAGGTGCGAGCGGCAGGTCTGGTGCTGGAAGCGGGTTCGAGCAGGGCCAGCGCTGGCAGCAGGTGCCAGTGACAGGTGGGACTGCAGCGTGCAGGAGCAAAGAATTTTCAGTAACCACCAGAAGCTTGCCCTGATGACAGCAAATGGTGTCCCGCCTTGATCTAGTGCCCCCACTCACCTGCTCCACCATCCTGCTGTGGCCAACACCTGCCATGTTCCACACTCTGCCATCTGCTGCCGATGTCTGTCATGTTCCACGTGCACACCCTCGTGGTCAGCACGCGTCATAGCGACTGGTTGTTCTGTTGTTCGGTTGTTTGGTTCAGTTGTCCCATGCCAGGAACCAATTCCAGCATGTCATAATTTCAACAAAAGGTTGATGAAACTTGGGGACTCAACAGGGTTGAGTCACACATGTAGTCACTTGTTGGGAATGGCTAAAGGCATTTCCCCAAACCGGAATAGGAAAATGATTGTGGCTGCCAGACATTTAAAAGGCATCTTAATCTACATGTTATTGCCCCCTACTGGCCAAATACCTGAACAGCGGTAGCCTAATTCCCCCAAACTGACAATGCTTCTGTACCCTTTGAAACCTTACCCTTTGAGGTGTATTATCTCCACCTTGCCTTAGGACAAATTGTGTTAATAAAAGCAAGGGTCCTAGACAAGGAGGGAGTCTTCACTTCCTTTAGCTGAAGCTCCTCTGACCCCCAATGCCTTTCAAAATTATATCTCGTCTCTGGACTCTTTATTAGTCTCGATTCCTATGTCATCTGCACACAGCCCCTTTCCAGATTCCTGAACCCTTCTTGATGCTGGGACAAGAACCCCAGCAGTCCCGCAGTTTGGTCTGTTTGCATATTAGGGTTTTATATATATAGATGTTCTCCAATCCTTCCACTTCCAGGGAAAGGGGCAAAGGAGGATTTCTGGAAGTGATAAGGGAGGTAGAAGGGTGAACGTTTTTGGGGGTGGTGGGGAGTGTTTCCTCCTGATAAGGAGCTTCAAAGGAGAGTAGCCTGCTTCTGCTACCCTCTGTTTCCAGAGACACAATTTCTGATTGGCGTCTGGCAGGACAGAGCAGTTGCAGGTACAGGACTGGGAGCATCTTTTTGCATGCAGCTCCCTGCAGAGTCTCTTCTGGCCAAAGCTTTGTTCTAACCTTTTTTCCCAGAGCCAGGGCTGCTGGGTGGTCTGGGGCAGGAGGGCAGAATGGAGGTAGGGCAGGGTAGGGAAGGGCAGGAAGAAGTATGGGGTAGAAGACTGGGGGGTGCGGGAGGGAGAAGGTGAAATTTGTGTGTGGGGGGGGGAGGGCTGGTGCAGGAGAGTTTGGGGTCAGCATAGGAAGGTTTGGAGGTACTGGGGGAGTAAGAAGGACCAGCAGATGCCAGAACAGGGGAAAGGGTCTATGGAATCAGGTGCGGGTCTGCGAGGGTGAGGATAGACTAAGTCCCCTCCCCAGGCCCTGCCATCCCAGGTGGCTAGTGGGAGGGGTCCATGTAGAGGTGCTGAGCCCCCTATACTTTGTGTCTGAGGCTCCAGAACATGTGGCCAACACGCCCTGCCCCTGCCACCCCTGCTGAAGTGCTAGCATTTGGAACGCATTTGCAGACACATAGATTGTTTTTAAGTTAATGCTTTTTAATTCACTCTGTTTCCCACTTGTTTTTTATTGAAAAGGCAGATCCTGCTGGTGTCCATTCCTTTGCAGGGGCGGCAGGGGTGTTCTCCAAGGGCAGAGATCTGATGAGAGACAGAGACAAAAAGGCCCAGGGAGACATGGGGAATAAGTAAACAGGATCAGAGAGCAAGGAAAAGCGAGAAATATGCACAGGGTGAACCAGACAGACACAGAGAACCCAGGAAGGCTAAGGGAGGGACTCAGCCCTAAGGGCAGAGCAAGTGTGCTGAGAAATCCTGCTTCGGGATGGTGGATCCCCCCACTTCCAACTAGGACCCTGGGGCTGAGCTTGCTCTCCTCTGTGCTCTAGTTTCGTTCAGCATAGACATGGCTGAACTGGCCTCAGGGAAAGGGCTGGAAGGATGTGGCATGCGATGGACTGAATACACAGGACCAGGGTCACTGAAGGCTAGGAATCTGAGACCAGACAGAGAGAGGAGGACCTGGAGGAGTTGCCTCCCAGGTCCCCACACACCTGTTTTTGAGAGAAGCTGGAATCCCGAATTCCGTGTTGCGGCTCTGGAGAGTGGTGGCCCTGGCCTGCTGTGCCGCCTAGGGTGAGTGCCCTAACCTCTCTGAGCCCTGGCTATGCCACCTGCAGGAGAGGAGCACTGGTGGCTGAGGTTCAAAATGGATCGGGGGCCGAAGAGACAGAGCTTGGTCTAGGACACCTCGGTTTGGTGGTTACATCTGCAATCCCAGAGATTTTTGGCCTCGGCTGCTGCTCCAGGCTCATGTTTATGTAGGACTTGTGCAGACTGGAGAGCCAGGAGCTAGTGCAGCCGTGGGCAAACTACAGCCCGCGGGCCAGATCCGGCCCATTTGAAATGAATAAAACTAAAAAAAAAAAAAAAGAAAAAAAAGACCGTACCCTTTTATGTAATGATGTTTACTTTGAATTTATATTAGTTCACACAAACACTCCATCCATGCTTTTGTTCCGGCCCTCTGGTCCAGTTTAAGAACCCATTGTGGCCCTCGAGTCAAAAAGTTTGCCCACCCCTGAGCTAGCGCTTCCTTCCTTTGCAGCTGAGAACCAGTTCATCCTACCCCTCCCCCAACCCAGTGACCCCTCCTCTCCTCATTGGTGGCTGGTACTCCTGAACCTTCCCAGCAGCCAGTGTAGACACACAACCAACAAACAAAGATATCCCCAAGCCAGCATGTGGTGGCTGTGTAGACAGTTGGGCAAACACAGACACATGACACAGGGTGCTGTGGATGGGGATAGAGCTTCCTGGCCTGGCAAGAGGGCTCATTCAGCGGAACAGCGCAGAACAGCAGCTCCGCAGGCACGTTCACCCGGGGCACAGCTCCCAGGCCCAGAGTCAGTGAACTGAAAGCCCGGGACAATTAGAGCTAATTACATGTGTGCAAACAGCTGCAGCAGAGGCCGTGAGTGAGCCTCCCCTCCACCGGCCTGCCCCCTGCAATCCTGCCCCAGTAAAGGGGCTTTGCTGGCATAGCTGGGGCTGAGTGCCTGGGGGAAGGGCACACAGGTGGAGAGCCCCTGGGGTCCAGGGGTTGGGGTGAGCCCTCCACCTCCAGAGTGTCCCCCGTGATTATACACTTCAGTGTGTGCTGTGGCCCTGGATGCCCCAGGATGGCTGGTTGCTACCATGTTAGGAATTGGACCAGAACTAAGTCCTAGCTCCCCTTGGCCCTGGTGGCATGGGTCCCAGCTTTTGGGTCCTTAGCTTTCTATTATCTCGGCCTCCTGAGCATTCCTGTCTCTGTGAAGATTTGAGACTCGGCTCTCCTTGTATCCTGCCATGGGGAGTGCCTGTCTGGTGCTGAGGCCACGGGTGAGGATGGGACAGAGTCTGGTGCTTGGCTTTTGGTGATCAGTTTGTCTCTGCCTGGATGTACCACAGGACCCCAAAAGAGCAACTTTTCTGAGCTTTCATTTGCGCGTCCATACTGTGCATGCCTCCTCTGAGACACGGAATCCAAGGGGAAGAAGAAAGGAGCGAATTCTCACATGTGAATGAGGTTTTACACTTTGAACTACTAGCCTGAATCAGTGATGTAATTTTGTGGTTTCAGGAGCCTTTGGCGGGTTGGGTTGGAGTGGTGGCAGGGTAAGGTTTTCTACTAGAGGCCCGGTGCATGAAACCCATGCACTCAGGGGGGTCCCTCATTCCAGCCTGCACCCTCCCACAGTCTGGGAGCCCTTGGGAGATGTCCAACTGATGGCTTAGGCCCACTGGCAGTCAGACATCCTTAGAGCTGCCACAGAGGCTGGAGAGGCTCCCGCCACCACCGCTGCGCTTGACAGCCATGAGCCCAGCTCAGGGCTTCTGGCTGAGTGGCGCTTCTTCTTTGGGGATTCACTACCCACCAGGGGGAAGTTCCTGAGTTGAGCGTCTGCCCAGGGTGGTCAATACGCGTCATAGAGACCAGTTGTTCTGCTGTTTGGTCGATTTGCATATTAGCCTTTTATTATATAGGATAAGGGCCCAGTGCATGGGTGGGGTCCAGACTGCCTGCTCCAATGGGGGCCAATTGGGACTGGCTGGGTGGGGAAAGAGGACACTGGTGATTGGTCACTGGCCCCACCCTCGATTGGGGTGTTGGGGGCTGATCGGGGACCAGGCTGGCCGGAGGGGGTGCAATCAGGACCCGGATCAGGCTGGTTGGCTGCTGCAGTGTGCAGCATAGCCACCAGTCGTTCTGGCCTTTCTGGTTGTTCTGCCGTTTGTTCGCTGGGCTTTTATATATATATATATACACTAGAGGCCCAGTGCACAAAAATTTGTGCACTCGGGGGGGGGGGTCCCTCAGCCCGGCCTGTGCCCTCTCCCAGTCTGGGACCCCTCAGGAGATAACGACCTGCTGGCTTAGGCCTGCTCCTGGGTGGCAGAAGGCAGGCCCAATCCCTAGGTGCAGCCCCTGGTCGGGCTCAGAGCAGGGCCGATTGGGGAATTGGGGCACCGCCCCCGTCATGCACAGAGCAGGGTGGATCAGGAGGTTGTGATGCCACCCCCAGTCACGCTCAGGGTAGGGCCGATTGGGGGGTTGGGGCACCGCCCCCTGTCACACTCAAGGCAGCGTCGATGGGGAGGTTGCGGCGCCACCCCCTGTCATGCACAGAGCAGGGCCGATCAGGGGGTTGGGGCACTGCCCCCTGTCACGCACAGAGCAGGGCCCATCAGGGGGGTTGGGGCTCCGTACCCTGTCATGCACAAAGCAGGGCTGATTAGGCGGTTGGGGAGCTCCCCCTGTCACACGCAGAGCAGGGCGGATCAGGGGGTTGGGGAGCTCCCCCCTGTCATGCACAGAGTAGGGCCGAAAGGGGAGTTGGGGCACCGACCCCTGTCACACACAGAGCAGGGCCGATCAGGGGATTGGGGTGCCGCTGCTGTCACACTCAGGGCAGGGCCGATGGGGAGTTTGCGGCTCTACCCCGTCACACACAGAGCAGAGCCCATGGGGGGGTTGGGGCGCCTTCCCCTGTCACACACAGAGCAGGGCCAATCAGGGGGTTGGGGAGCTCCCCCCTATCAGGCACAGAGCAGGGCCGATCAGGGGGTTGGGGCGCCTTCCCCTATCACACTCAGGGCAGGGCCAATGGGGAGGTTGCGGCTCTACCCCGTCACACACAGAGCAGGGCTCTGTTCCCTGTCAGGAACAGAGCAGGGCGGATAGGGAGGTTGTGGTCCCACCCCCTGTCACACACAGAGCTGCAGGGCGATCAGGGGGTTTGGGTGCTGCCCCCTGTCATGCTGCTCCAGGGGCCAAGAGGCCTCGCGGCTCCACCGATCCCGGTGCCAGGAGGCCTCGCGGCTCTGCTGATCCCGGTGCTGGGAGGCATATTACCCTTTTACTATATAGGATAGAGGCCTGGTGCATGGGTGGGGGCTGGCTGGTTTGCCCTCAAGGGTGTCCCGGATCAGGATGGGGGTCCTGCTTGGGTGCCTGGCCAGCCTGGATGAGGAGATGATGGCTGTTTGCAGCTGGTCACACCCCTTTCATGGTGGGGGTCCCCACTGTGGTGCCTGGCCAGTCTGGGTGAGGAGCTGAGGGCCGTTTACAGGCTGGCGGGTGACTGAAGCTCCCAACCTCTCCTTTTTTTCTTTTTTTTTTTATTCTGGAGTTTATTTACCTTCTATGGCTGTCACTGGAGCTGAGAGCCGGCTTTAGCTCTGAGGCTGGCTCCAGATTGAGGCCTCGGCTGCTTAAAGCAGGAATCTAGGGTTTGTTTGGGTTCTATAATTGCAACATTGTTTCGGTCCTGCTCGATCCAGCTCTGAAGGCTGAAAGCAGGTATCTGGGGTTTTTTTTTAGCTTCTATAATTGCAACATTGTTTCTTAGAGAGCAGCTCAGAGGCTGGCAGCGGCAGGCGGGGAACCTTGGCTTCCCACATCACTGAAGCAAGCAAGCCTCCTGTTCGCTTCAGCTGCCTGGCTGCCGGCTGCCATCTTGGTTGGCAGTTAATTTGCATATCTCCCTGATTAGCCAATGGGTAGGGTAGCGAAGTTACGGTTAATTACCATAGCTCATAGTTCATACAAAGTTATGCAAAGGAAGGGTCTGAATCCAAGAATATTGTACCGAGCAAGGCTATCAATCAAAATTGAGGGTGAAATCAGGAGCTTCACAGACAAAAAAGGATTATGGGAATTTATTACCACCAAACCAGCAATGCCAGAAATGCTAAAGGGTCTGCTGTAAAAAGAAACAATAGGAAACAAAGAAGGAACACAGGGGTAAAGAATAAAAATGGCGACAAACAAGTATCTATCAATAATAACTTTAAATGTAAATGGATTAAATGCCCCAATCATAAGACATAGGGTAACTGAGTGGATAAGAAAACATGACCTATATATCTGCTTTCTACAGGAAACCCACCTCAGAAAAAAAGACGCACACAGACTGATGGTGAAGGGATGGAAAAGGTTTTTCAGGCGAATGGAAATGAAAAAGAAAGCTGGGGTAGCAATACCTATATCTGAAAATTAGATCTCAAAGTGAAGGACATAAAAAGAGATAAGGAAGGCCACTTCATAATACTAAAGGGAGCAATCCAACAACAAGAAATAACTCTGGCAAACATATACGCACCCAATATAGGAGCACCCAAATACATAAGAAAACTTCTGGAGGGGATCAAGGGAGATACTGACAGCAATACAATCATAGTAGGGGACTTTAACACCCCACTATCACCATTGGACAAATCCTCTAAACAAAAAATCAGCAAAGAAACATCAATCCTAAATGACTCACTAGATCAGATGGAATTAATTGACATCTTCAGAACATTTCACCCCAAAGCCACAGAATATACATTCTTCTTAAGTGCACATGGGTCATTTTCAAAGATAGACCATATATTGGGTCACAGTCAAAGTCTCTTCAAATTCAAGAAGATAGAAATCATATCAAGCATCTTCTCAGATCACAATGGCATAAAACTGGAAATCAACTACAATAAAAACAATCCAAAAAAATCAAACACATAGAGACTAAATAGCATGCTATTAAAGGATGACTGGGTTACCAGAGAGATCAAAGAAGAAATAAAAAACATCATGGCAACAAACGACAATGAAAACACAACAATCCAAAACCTATGGGATACAGCGAAAGCAGTCTTGAGTGGGAAGTTCATAGCTCTACAAGCCTACTGCAAAAAACAAGAAACAATGATAATAAATTACTTAAACCTACAACTCAAAGAGTTAAAAAGTGAGCAACAAGAAAAGCCCAGTGTAAGCAGAAGGAAAGAAATAATAAAGATCAGAGCAGAGATAAACGACATAGAGACCAAAAAACAAAAACAAAAACAAAAAACAATACAAAAGATCAACAAAACCAAGAGCTGGTTCTTTGAAAGGATAAACAAGATTGATGAACCTCTAGCCAGGCTCACAAAAAACAAAGAGAGAGGACACAAATCAACAAAATCAGAAATGAAAGAGGAGAAATAACAACAGACCTCACAGAAATAGAAATGATTGTTAAAAAATACTATGAACAACTCTACTCCAACAAACTAGACAACCTGGAGGAAATGGACATATTGCTAGAAAAATACAACCTTCCAAAACTCAATCAGGAAGAGTCTAAAAATCTCAATAGGCCAATAATTATGGAAGAAATTGAAGCAGTCATCAAAAAGCTTCCAGCTAACACAAGCCGAGGACCAGACGGCTTCACAGGGGAGTTTTACCAAACATTCAAGGAAGAACTAAAACCTCTTCTCCTCAGACTATTCTAAAAAATTCAAGAGGAAGGAACACTTCCAAGCTCATTCTATGAAGCCAGCATCACCCTAATACCAAAACCAGGTAAAGACAACACAATGAAAGAGAATTACAGGCCAATATGCCTCATGACCATAGGTGCCGAAATCCTCAACAAAATCCTAGCAAATCAGATCCAGCAGTACATCAGAAAGATCATACACCATGACCAAGTAGGATTTATCCCACGGATGTAAGGATTGTACAATACCCGCAAATCAATAAATGTGATACATCACATAAAATAATTGAGAGATAAAAACCACATAGTCATATCAATTGATGCAGAAAAAGCATTTGACACAATCCAACACCCTTTCTTGATAAAAACTCTCAGCAAGGTGGGAATAGAAGGATCATACCTCAACATAATAAAAGCCATATATGACAAACCCACAGCCAACATCATAATCAATGGGCAAAAACTAAAACCATTTCCCCTAAATACAGGAACAAGTCAGGGATGCCCCCTCTCACCACTCTTGTTCAACATAGTATTGGAAGTACTAGTCGTTGTGATCAGACAAGAAGAAGAAATAAAAGGCATCTAAATTGGAAAAGAAGTAAAACTGTCCTTATTTGCAGATGACATACAGTACATAGAGAACCCTAAAGACTCCATCAAAAAATTATTAGACTTAATAAATGAATTCGGCAATGTAGCAGGATACAAAATTAATTCCAAGAAATCTATGGCATTTCTTTACACCAATAGTGAACTTACAGAAAGTGAGACTAATAAAGCAATCCCATTTACGATTGTATCAGAAAAATGAAGATATCTAGGAATAAACTTAACTAAGGAGGTAAAAGACTTATATATGAAAAACTACAGGACACTGAAAGAAGAGATAGAGGAAGACATAAACAGATGGAAGAACATACCGTGTTCATGGATTGGTAGAATCAACATCATCAAAATGTCCGTACTACCCAAAGCAACCTATAGATTCAATGCAATCCCCATTAAATTACCAACGGCATATTTCATAGATCTAGAACGAATGTTCCAAAAATTCATCTGGAATAAAAAAAAAAAGACCTTGAATAGTTGCAGCAATCCTGAGAAAGAAGAACAAAGTAGGTGGGATCTCAATACCAGATATCAAATTGTATTACAAAGCCACTGTACTTAAAACAGCTTCGTACTGGCACAAGAACAGACATATATATCAATGGAATAGAATAGAGAACCCAGAATTTGACCCAAACCACTATGCCCAATTAATATTCAACAAAGGAAGCAAGAACATACAATGGAGTCAAGACAGTCTCTTCAATAAATGGTGTTGGGAAAATTGGACAGATACATGCAAAAAGATGAAACTAGACCACCAACTCACACCATACACAAAAATAAACTCAAAATGGATAAAAGACTTAAACGTAAGATGGGGAACCATAAAAATACTAGAGGAATCCACAGGCAGTGAAATCGCAAACATATCCCAAAGGAATTTCTTCTCTGATACTGCTCCTAGGGCAATGGAAACTAATGAGAAAATAAATGGGACTACATCAAAATAAAAAGCTTTTGCACAGCAAAGGAAACCATCAACAAAACAACAAGAAGGCCTACTGCATGGGAGAACATATTTGCCTCTGTTATCACCGATAAGGGTTTAATCTCCAACATTTACAGGGAACTCATGCAACTTAACAATAGGAAGATAAACAATTCAATCGAAAAATGGGCAACAGACCTAGATAGACACTTTTCGAAAGAGGACATACAGAAGGCCGAAAGACATATGAAAACATGCCCAAAGTCACTAATTATATGAGAGATGCAAATCAAAACAACAATGCGGTATCATCTCACACCTGCCAGAATGGCTATCATCAACAAATCAACAAACAACAAGTGTTGGAGAAGATGTGGAGAAAAAGGAACCCTTGTGCACTGCTGGTGGAAATGCAGACTGGTGTAGCCACTGTGGAGAACAGTATGGAGTTTCCTCAAAAAAACTAAAAATGGAACTCCCATTTGACCCTGTGATTCCAATTCTAGGAATATATCCCAAGAATCCAGAAACACCTATCAGAAAGGATATATGCATCCCTATGTTCATAGCAGCATAATTCACCATAGCTAAGATTTGGAAACAGCCTAAGTGCCCAGCAGCAGATGAGTGGATTAAAAAACTGTGGTACATCTACACAATGGAATACTAGGCTGTGGTAAAAAAGAAGGAACTCTTGCCATTTGCAACAGCATGGATGGAACTGGAGAGCATTATGCTAAGTGAAATTAGCCAGTCAGATAAAGATAAATACCACATGGTCTCACTCATTTGTGGAATATAGAGAACTACATAGACTGATGAACAGGGACATATCCAAAGACGAAGAAACAGGGATCAGACTATCAATCCCCAGAGGGAAAGTAGGGGAGGGTGGGGGTAAGGGGAATAGATCAACCAAAGGACTTGTATGCATGCATATAAGCCAAACCAATGGACATGGACAATAGGGGGATGAGAACATGAATGGGGCGGGGGGAGGTTGGGGGTAAATGGGGGGATGAGGACACATTTGTAATACCTTAACCAATCAATAAATTTAAAATAAAGTTTAAAAAAAATAATTAACGGGGGTGGTGTAGTCCTCTCCGCGTCTCTTGAAATCCTGAAAATTCTCAAGAAAACATTGTAAGGGGGTCGATGATGATGACTGACCTTGATCCATTTTTACAAAGACAAAGACAACAAAGAAGAAAGACAAAACAAACCAGACAAATGCAACCTAAGGTTGCCCAGACCAGGACCCCCAGACGCCGTCGACTTCGAGGTTCCGCTGCTTCCAGTCCTCTTTTGAGTCCTAAAGGGAACGTTCCACAGACAGATACCAGATTCTTACCTCCCCACTGGAGGTCCAGGTGGCTTGTCGTTTTCAGATTGCAGTTTTGGGAGGAAAACACTCCGCCTCCCTGAGACCTAGGACGGAGACTGGCGTGTCCTCGCCTGGGGAGTCCGGGGTGTCCACCAGCAACTCGGCCGGAGTGGGTCTTGCTGGGGGCCTCCAAATGTTATGGGGAAACCCTCAGAGACGACTACCATGGACTCAGATCAAGATTTAGGAGCCTTTATTAAGCTGGCCAGCGACTACAGTTACAGCACCCTGCTGAAGCAAAGGCTGAACTGCAGGGCCGACTACAGGAGTTACAGCGTTTTTATTTGCAAAAACCACAAAGTTAGTTACAAAGCCTTGTTTACACAATTTGTTCCCGACACAGCACAGCATCAGTACAGTGACTACCTTCCTATCTATGTGTTCTAGGAACAGAGAGCACAGCGTGACGCGCCTGGCCAAAGCACCAGATATGCAGCCCAGCACATGACTAGCACTTCCAGGACTGTGTTGAACAGGGGTGGTGAAAGTGGGCATCCCTGTCTTGTTCCTGGTCTTAGGTGAAATAGTTTTAGTTTTTGCCCATTGGGTATGATGTTGGCTATAGATTTGTCATATAAGGCTTTTATTATGTTGAGGTATGACCCCTCTATTCCCATTTTGCTTTGGGTTTTTAATCAAGAAAGGGTGTTGGATTTTTGTCAAATGCTTCTTCTGCATCAATTAATTTGACTATGTGATTTTTATCCTTCAATTTTATTATGTTATGTATCATGTTTATTAATTTGCAGATATTGTACCATCCTTGCATCTGTGGGATAAATCCTACTTGGTCATGGTGTATGGTCTTTCAGATGTAATGCTGGATCCGATTTGCTAGAATTTTGTTTAGGATTTTGGCATCTATGTTCATGTGAGATACTGGCCTGTAATTCTCTTTCATTGTATTGTCTTTATTTGGTTTTCGTATTAGGGTAATGCTGGCTTTATAGAATTAGCTTGGAAGTGTTCCTTCCTCTTAAATTTTTTGGAATAGTCTGAGGAGGATAGGTTTTAGTTCTTCTTTGAATGTTTGGTTAAACTCCCATTGAAGCTGTCTGGCCCTGGGCTTTCGTTTGCAGGAAGCTTTTTGATGACTGCGTCAATTTCCTCCATAGTTATCAGCCTATAGAGATTTTTAGATTCTTCCTGATTAAGTTTTGGAAGGTTGTATTTTTCTAGGAATATGTCCATTTCCTCCAGGTTGTCTAGTTTGTTGGAGTAGAGTTGTTCATAGTATTTTTAAACAATCCTTTGTATTTCTATGGGGTCTGTTGTTATTTCGCCTCTTTCATTTCTGAATTTGTTTATTTGGGTCTTCTCTCTTTGCTTCTTGGTGAGGCTGGCTAGAGGTTCATCAATCTTGTTTATCCTTTCAAAGAACCAGCTCTTGGTTTAATTGATCTTTTGTGTTTTGTTTTGTTTTTGTCTCTATGCCATGTATTTCAGCTCTGATTTTTATGATCTCTTTCCTTCTGCTCATTCTGGGCTATTCGTTTTGCTATCTTTCTAATTCTTTAAGTAGTAGAGTTAGATGATTTATTACCATTTTTTCTTGGTTATTTGAAGTAGGTCTGTAGAGCTATAAACTTCCCTCTAGGACTGTTTTCACTGTGTCCCATAGGTTTTGGATCGTTGTGTTTTCATTGTCATTTGTTTCCCGGATGTTTTTAATTTCTTCTTTGATCTCTTTGGTAAACCCAATCATTGTTTAATGGCATGCTATTCAGCTTCCAAGTGTTTGAATTTTTTTGTTTTTATTGTAGTTTATTTCTAATTTTATGCCATTGTGATCTGAGAAGATGCTTGATATGATTTCAATCTTCTGGAATTTGGGGAAACTTTGACTATGACCCAATATGTGGTCTATCTTTGAAAATGTCCCATGTGCACTTGAGAAGAATGTATATTCCGTGTCTTTTGGGTCAAATATTCTGAAGTTGTCAATTGAGTCCATCTGACCTAGTGGTAATTTATGATTGCTGTTTTTTTGCTGATTTTTTTGTCTAGAGGATTTATCAAGTGATGTCAGTGGTGTATTAGAGTCCCCTACTATGATTGTATTGTTCTTGATCTCTCCCTCGATATCTTCCAGGAGTTTTTCTTTTTATGTATTTGGGTGTTCCTGCATTGGGTGCATATATGTTTACCAGGGTTATATCCTCTTGTTGTATCGATCCCTTTAGTATTATGAAGTGGCCTTTCTTATCTCTTGTTATGGCCTTCACTTTGAGGTCTATTTTGTCAGATATAAGTATTGTTACCCCAGCTTTTTTTTTTCATTTTCATTTGCCTAAAAGATATTTTTCCATCCCTTCAGTTTCAGTCTGTGTGAGTTCCTTGTTCTGAGGTGGGTCTCTTGTAGACAGCATATATATGGGTCATGTTTTTTATCCATTCAGCCACTGGATGTCTTTTGATTGAAGCATTTATTCCATTTACATTTAATGTTATTATTGATAAATAGTTGTTTCTAGGCATTTTTATTTTTTGTGTCATGTTCCTTTTTCCCTTTTTATTCCTTCTTTTTATATCAGTCCCTTTAGCATTTCTTGTATTGCTGGCTTGATGATGATAAACTCCCTTAACCTTTTTTTTTTGTCTCTGAAGCTTCTTATTTCCCATGTAATTTTGAATGATAGCCTTGCTGGATAGAGTATTCTTGGATTCAGTCTCTTCCTTTGCATCCCTTTGTAAATTTCCTTTCATTCCTTTCTGGCCTGATGTGTTTCTGTTGAGAAATCACTTGATAATCTAATGGGAGATCCCTTGTACATACTTTCTGTCTCTCTCATAGCCTTTAAGTTTCTCTCTTTGACCTGAATGTTTGACATCATAATTATGATGTGTCTTGGTGTGAGTCTTTTTGGGTCCATCTTGTTTGTGACTCTCTGTGCTTGTGTGATTTTTTTCTTCGCCACATCAGGGAAGTTTTCTGACATTATTTCTTCAAATGATTTTTTTATACCTTGTTCCTCTTCCTGTCATTCTGGTACCCCTATTATTGGTATATTGCTTCATTTCATGTTGTCCCAAAGCTCCCTGAGGCTCTCCTCCTGTCTTTTAATTTTTTTCTTCAATTGCAGTTCAGTTGGGTGTGTTTTTCTTCCTTGTCTTCTAATTCGCCCACTTAGTCCTCTGCTTCTCCTAGTCTACTGCTGAAACTTACCATGGTGTTTTTTTATTGCAGCTATATCACTCTTTATTTCTTCTTGATTCTTACATAAGTTGTTGATTTCTTCATCCATCCAGTTTTTGAACTGTATGACCCTTATTCTGAATTTTTTTTCTGACATATTGAATGCCTCCCTTTCAGTTAGCTGCTCTTCTGGCAATGCCTCTTTTTCTTTCCTTTGGGGGTTTCTTTTTCTCCCCATTTCTGTACTCACTGAAGGATCTAGGTGTCGAGTCATGCAGGGGCAGCTCCTGGTGCAGTACCAACTCCTTGGGCGGCGGCTGCTCCTCAGTAGTTTATGGCAGTGGCTACTCCTCAGTTGACAGTGTCTCCTCTGGGGGATGCTGCTCGCAGCAGTGGTGGCTCCTTTGGCTGGTGGCAGCAGGCTGCTCACACAATTGCTGCACCTCAGACAAGGGCGGGCTGCTCACAAGTCTACTGCTCCTCCAATGGGGGCAGGATGTGCATGGCTGCTGCTGCTCAGACTGGGGCTGGCTGCTTGCGGGGCTGCTGCTCCTCAGACAGGGGCAGCTGCTTTTGGGACTGATGCTCCTTGGATATGGGTGGGCTGCTTGTGTGGCTGCTGCTCTTTGGGTGGTGGCGGGCTACACGGGGTTGTGCAGGGCTGCTGCTCCTTAGACATGGGCAGGCTGCTTATGGGGCTGCTGCTCTTAGGACAGGAGCTGGGTACGTGAGGCTGCTGCTCCTCGGATGGGTGCAAGCTACTCATGGGGTTGCTGCTTCTTGGACGGGGGTGGGCTGCTCACACAACTGCTGCTCCTGGGACAGGTGCAGGCTGCTTGTGGAAATACTGCTCCTCATACGGGGTTGGACTGCTCACGTGGCTGCTGCTCCTTGGACTGGTGCAGGGTGCTTGCTGGGCTGCTGTGCCTTGGACGGGGGCAGGCCATGTGAGGCTACTGCTCCTTTGACTTGGGCAGGCTGCTCACATGTCTTCTGCTTGCATGGCCACTGTGCCCTAGGCTAAAGTGTTCAGCCGGCCAAAGGGGAGCATGCTTCGGAATTCACAGGAGCCCAGTCCTGAGGTGGCTGGAGTCTCAGTGACCTGGGACTGCAGCCAAGGCAGCAGGTCCCTGGTGGGGGTGGCTGTAGAGTCCTGGGTGTGTTATCTGAAGGCACCCTGGGTGGAGGTGAGTCTGGGCTCCCAGTCATAGCAGCTCTCCCCTTCAAAAAGGCATGGCCTCTGTGGAAGAGCCAGCCACTCCAGGGCTCTTTACAACAGTAGCAGAGGCTGCCTGGTTAGGCAAGCCTGGTCATCCTTCCCCCGAAGGTCCTGTGGGACCTAACTGTGCCTCACTCACACACACACACACACACACACACACACACACACACACACACACCACATGTCCACATACTCCTCTTTTGCTCCCTCACTCACTCGCTCTCTCCCTCACTGCTGCCTTCTTCCTGCCTCTGTAGTTGGGCCTGGAGTGTTACTGACCTGTTTTTGGATGGAGTCTCCTCTCCAGGTGTCTGGTTATGTGTCTCACTCTCTACCACATTGGCCAAACAGGATAAAGTTCACCTTGACAAGGCATGACACAAAGGGAACAAAACATGAATGTACTCATGACACCGATAACCCCAATATAAGTGACCACCAAAGAAAAGAGAATTAGGGAAGATAAAAGAGAGCACAAATGATATCAAAGAGAGAAAAAATGGTATGAGAGAAAAGAAAAAGAAGAAAAAGGAATAAAAAGGCTATATATATATATATATATATATATATATAATCAGAGAACAAATAGATAAACCAAAATATACAAATACCAAATACCCAGTAAAGAGGGTGGGGGCAGAATCTTATATACAGGAAGTAAGGTTAAGGAATTGGATGAATATTGGGAGGACCTCAGTTCAGTATAGAGCAGCCGTGGGCAAACTATGGCCCACGGGCTGGATCCGGCCCATTTGAAATGAATAAAACTAAAAAAAAAAGACCATACCCTTTTATGTAATGATGTTTACTTTGAATTTATATTAGTTCACACAAACACTCCATCCATGCTTTTGTTCCGGCCCTCTGGTCCAGTTTAAGAACCCATTGTGGCCCTCGAGTCAAAAAGTTTGCCCACCCCTGGTATAGAGGAAGTAGAAAGAGGGTGAATGCATAAGAAGAAAGAGAAAGAGAAGAAAAAAATTAATTAAAAACGTAGGATAAAATAAAAAAATTAGAATGATGAAAAAATAATATGAAAATAGAAAATAAAGAAACAAACGAAAGAAGGAAAATAAAGAAAAAAGTGATAATAAAGTAATAATAAAATAAAAATAAAAATAAAATGAGGGCTGGTTTAAGATCCCACTCTTCTGTACTGTCTGCCGCTTCTCAGTTTCCTGTTGCTGGGACTGAAGGCCTCTCTTTAGGCTAGTACCTGTGGGCTCTCAGGGACTATTCAGATTTTTTTTGTATCATTTGTACTACTTGGGGTGTAGTCTGGGTGTGGCTGTATTGGTTGCCTGGAGACTGCAGGGAGGGGCTATCTCTTCAGGAGAAAATGGCTGCCTGGATCTGGCACATCAGGCATGACTCAGTGCTAGACTGTTGGTCACCTCTTCCTGACAATTTCCTCTACCTGGCCTCTCCCCAGACTCCACAAGTCTGCATCTCCACCTGCACCGCAGCCATGGGTGAGTGTCTGTATTTGAAAGGTCCTATGAACTCAGTTCAGCAAACAAAAGCAAAGACCAAAAAGAGGGGAAAGAGCTGCACCTCTGCTAGCTCCTCTCCCCCTGGCATGGCACAGCCTGGGCAGCCACCAAGGCTGCCCCCTCTGGGCTCAGTCTCTTGACTGTGGACCCAGACCTAGAATTCCCTACTGCCAGTAGTCCTGCAGACCTTCTTTCCACAGTCAGACACTATGCCTGTCCCAAGGGACACCGCCTCAGTTCCCTGCGGTTTCCCTCTGACCCTCTAGGCTCAGAGGTCTCACAGTTCTCTCTAGCCCAGATCCCCGATTTTACCATTCTCCAGGTGTACTCTGCCCTTCACAGCTGAGAATTGTCTCATCAGCCAATTTGGGGTGGATGTTATTCCATTTAGTTGCTCATTCTTTCTGCTCTGCGACAAGGCTTGGGACACGTCCGTCTATTCCGCCACCATTTTGTCTCTCCAAAACATTGGATTTTATTAGAACACTAATTTTTGTTGTTTGAAGACATCTTCAAAACTTGTCCAAATGATGTACTAAAAACCAAATTTTTGTAACTATTTTCCTGATTATATACAAATAATTTGCAGACATTTTAGCAGCAATCCTAAAAAAATTAATGATAATTTAAAAAAAAAAATCAGAAAACCAGTAGAGGAAAAGGTCTATCAAATAAAAATTTTAATGCATCTACCCCAAAAGTCTGAGACTATCTCAGCAAGGTAAGTTCTGGCAAGGTATATATTTCCTGCAGGTTGCTCTGGCTGACAATATGCAATGAGGTGCAAGACCATAGGAGCTCAAATTGATTATTCTGAGATGGAGAGCATCTGGCAACATGCTCTTTCAAAACATTACTGCACCTCACATTCTCAGAGCTTGAGATAACATAATTGCAGGCTTTGTTAGTTCTCAGCATCACACACTATTTAAGATATCTGATACAGATGTGAACATAACTTTGGAATACAAAATCTCAAATTTTGTTCCTAGATTGTTTTGGGGAAGTGGTTCCAGGCGTGGAGTGCTTAACTCTATTTTGATTTTTAGTATTTGTCCTCATATTTTCTTTGCAATTCAGTACAAAGGCATATGCTCTCAATTCAAGAAATTATATATGAAACTATTTGATTCCCTAACTACATTTCTCAATTTTCAAACATATGCATGTATTTTTTAGTGTACTGATATTATGGGTTTCTTTAAAACTAATGCTTATGATAATAACACTAGCTACTCCTGCTGAGGCAATAAGTCAGAGTTAAAGGCAAGGGCCTTGGAAGTTTATCTTCCTGGGTTCTGTCCCAGGCTCTGCAATAATAACATCTACTTCCTGGTACTATGGACTAATTGAGAAAATATATATACAAAGTGGCCAGGATTTAGTAGGCACTAGATAATTGGTAGCTAGTTCTCTAAGGGTAGAATTTGTAAACTGGAAGTGAACACTTCAATTAACTCATCTCTGAATTGTAAGATATATGACACACCAAGCTTAGTGGCTGGCACATAGTGAGCAAGTCAATAAATGGAAACCTTTGCTTTGTTATTATTTTCAATACTATATATACCACATCTCCAATAAAAATAATCTCCCCATTTTATTGAGTAGATACTTGGGCCCAAATAGACTTGAAGGTAATTGAGTCAACAATCAAACCCCAGTCGGCTCAAAGACCCAAATCCTTTCATGACAAAGTATTTGTCTCTAACAAAAAACCATTCTAATATTAAGAGAACTGACATTGAGAGACCAAGGAACAAGTTTTATTTCAACTTAACTGCTCAGAGATGGGATATGCCTCATACCACTTGCTGATACTTTAATATATAATAACTAGATAGCCGGTGTACAAAAATTTGTGCACTCGGGGGTCCCTCAGCCTGGCCTATGCCCTTTTACAGTCTGGGACCCCTCAGAGGATGTCCACCTGCTGGCTTAGGCCCACTCCCTGGGGGATCGGGCCCAAGCTGGCAGTCAGACATCCCTCTGGCAGCCCAGCAGCCCTCGGGGGAAGTCCACTTGCCAGCGGGGAGCAGGCCTAAGCCGCAGTCGGACATCCTTAGCACTGCTGAGGAGGCGGGAGAGGCTCCCACTACCACCGCTGTACTGGCAGCCGTCAGCCTGGCTTGTGGCTGAGCAGGGCTCCCCCTGTGGGAGTGCACTGACCACCAGGGGGCAACTCCTGCATTGAACGTCAGCCCTCTGGTGGTCAGTGTGTGTCATAGTGACCAGTCATTCCCAGTCATTCTGCTGTTAGGGTCAGTTTGCATATTATCCTTTTATTATATAGGGTAGGATAGAGGCCTGGTGAATGTTGGGGGCTGGCTGATTTGCCCTGAAGGGTGTCCCAGATCAGGGTGAGGGTCCCCAATGGGGTGCCTGGCCAGCCTGGGTGAAGGGCTGATGGCTGTTTTCAGGCTGTCCACAGCCCCTTCAGGGTGGGGGTTTCCACTAGGGTGCCTGGCCAGCCGGGGTGAGGGGCTGATGGCTGTTTGCAGGCTGGCCAAGCACCCTGGCGACAGAAGCTCCCAGCCTCTACTATTTTTCTTTCTTTTTTTTAATTCTGGGATTTATTTACCTTCTATAATTGAAACTTTGTAGCTTTGAGTGGAGCTCAGAGGCAGCCAGGGCAGGCAGGGAAGCTTGGCTTCCTCCATCATTGGGGCAACCAAGCCTCCTGCTTGCTCCAGCTCCCTGGCTGCCAACAGCAATCTTTGGTTGGGTTAATTTGCATATAGTCGCTCTGATTGGCTGGTGGGCATGGCTTAAGGCGTAGCGAGGGTATGGTCAATTTGCATGCTTGTCTTTTATTAGTGTAGATTGAAAAACACATTGTTTAAGTTCTGAGGCCTGTTTAAAAATGTCAAGATGATATTTCATCAAAGGCACAATGAGTATACAAAGTTTGCATAACCAAATAAACAAAAAACAATAAATTCTTTAAATTCTCCAAAATCTCTGACAGAGTTATAGACTTGTTTGTACTTGTTTTTATTTTTATTTTATTTTATTTTTTTTATTGCTAAAAGTATTACAAAGGGTATTACATATGTGTCCTTCCCCCCCGCCCCCCGCCCTTGACAATCCCCTGGCCTCCCTTAACCCGCAGTGTCTTATGTCCATTAGTTATGCTTACATGCATGCATACAAGTCCTTCGGTTGATCTCTTACCCCACTTCCTCCTGCCCCCGAACCCTCCCTGGCCTTCCCATTGCAGTTTGACAATCAGTTTGAGGCAGCTCTGCCTCTGTATCTATTATTGTTCAAAAGTTTGTAATGGTCTTTATTATCCATAAATGAGTGAGATCATGTGGTATTTTTCCTTCATTGACTGGCTTATTTCACTTAGCATAATGCTCTCCAGTTCCATCTATGCTGTTGCAAATGGTAAGAGTTCCTTCTTTTTTACAGCAGCATATTATTCCATCATGTAGATGTACCACAGTTTTCTAATCCATTCATCTACTGATGGGCACTTAGGCTGTTTCCAGATCTTAGCTATGGTGAATTGTGCTGCTATGAACATATGGATGCACATATCCTTTCTGATTGGTGTTTCTGGTTTCTTGGGATATATTCCTAGAAGTGGGACCACAGGGTCAAATGGGAGTTCCATTTTTAGTTTTTTGAGGAAACTCCATACTGTATTCCATAGTGGCTGCACCAGACTGCATTCCCACCAGCAGTGCACAAGTGTTCCTTTTTCTCCACATCCTCTCCAGCACTTGTCGTTTGTTGATTTGTTGATGATAGCCAGCCTGACAGGTGTGAGAAGGTACCTCATTGTTGTTTTGATTTGCATCTCTTGGATGATTAGTGACTTTGAGCATGTTTTCATATGTCTCTTGGCTTTCTGAATGTCCTCTTTTGAAAGGTGTCTATTTAGATCCTTTGCCCATTTTTTGATTGGATTGTTTATCTTCTTTTTGTTAAGTTGTATGAGTTCCCTATAAATTTTGGAGATTAGGCAATTATCAGATATAATGTTGGCAAATATGTTTTCCCATGCAGTGGGTTTTCTTGTTGTTTTGTTGATGGTTTCTTTTGCTGTGCAGAAGCTTTTTATTTTGATGTAGTCCCATTTGTTCAGTTTCTCTTTAGTTTCAACTGCCCTAGGAGCTGTATCAGTGAAGAAATTGTTTTGGCATATGTCTGAGATTTTGTTGCCTTTGTATTCTTCTAGAATTTTTATGGTTTCCTGTCGTACATTTAAGTCCTTTATCCATTTTGAGTTTATTCTTGTGTATGGTGTAAGTTGGTGGTCCAGTTTCATTTTCTTACATATATCTGTCCAATTTTCCCAACACCATTTATTAAAGAGACTGTCTTGACTCCATTGTATGTTCTTGCCTCCTTTGTCAAATATTAATTGAGCATATTGGTTCGGGTCGATTTCTGGGCTCTCTATACTATTCCATTGATCTATATGTCTGTTCTTGTGCCAGTACCAGGCAGTTTTGAGAATAGTGGCTTTGTATTACAGCTTGATATCTGGCATTCAGATCCCACCTACTTTGTTCTTCTTTCTCAGAATCGCTGCAGCTATTCGGGGTCTTTTTTTATTCCAGATGAATTTTTGGAGTGTTCGTTCTAGATCTTTGAAGTAGGCCATTGGTATTTTAATGGGAAGTGTGTTGAATTTATAGATGGCTTTGGGTAGTATGGACATTTTAATGATGTTGATTCTACCAATCCAAGAACATGGTCTGTTCTTCCATCTGTTTATGTTTTCCTCTATCTCTTTTTTCAACGTCCTGTAGTTTTCTGAGTAGAGGTCTTTTACCTCTTTAGTTAAGTTTATTCCTAGGTAGCTTAATTTTTTTTGGTGCGATGGTAAATGGGATTTTTTTTATAATCTCTATTTCTGAAAGTTCACTATTGTTGTATAGAAATGCCTCAGATTTCTTGGGGTTAATTTTGTATCCTGCTACATTGCCAAATTCATGTATTAAGTCTAGTAGTTTTTTGATGGAGTCTCTAGGGTTTTGTATGTATAATATCATGTCGTCTGCAAATAAGGACAGTTTTACTTCCTCTTTTCCAATTTGGATGCCTTTTATTTCTTCTTCTTGTCTAATTGCAATGGCTAATACTTCTAGGACTATGTTGAACAGGAGTGGTGAGAGTGGGCATCCCTGTCTTGTTCCTGTTCTTAGAGGAAATGGTGTTAGTTTTTGTCCATTGAGTATGATGTTGGCTGTGGGCCTGTCATATATGGCTTTTATTATGTTGAGGTATGATCCTTCTATTCCCACCTTGCTGAGAGTTTTTATCAGAAATGGGTGTTGGATTTTGTCAAATGCTTTTTCTGCATCAATTGATATGACTATGTGGTTTTTATCTCTCAATTTGTTTATGTGATGTATTACATTTATTGATTTGCAGATATTGTACCATCCTTGCATCCCTGGGATAAATCCTACTTGGTCATGGTGTATGATCCTTCTGATGTACTGCTGGATCTGATTTGCTAAGAATTTGTTGAGGATTTCGGCACCTATCGTCATGAGGGATATTGGCCTGTAATTCTCTTTCATGATGTTGTCTTTCTCTGGTTTTGGTATTATGGTGATGCTGGCTTCATAGAATGAGCCTGGAAGTGTTCCTTCCTTTTGAATTTTTGTAGTAGTTTGCGGAGGATAGGTTTTAGTTCTTCCTTGAAAGTTTGGTAAAACTCCCCTGAGAAGCCATCTGGTCTTGGGCTTTTGTTTGCTGGAAGCTTTTTGATGACTGCTTCAATTTCTTCCATAGTTATTGGCATGTTGAGATTTTTAGAGTCTTACTGATTGAGTTTTGGAATGTTGTATTTTTCTAGGAATTTGTCCATTTCCTCCAGGTTGTCCGTAGTATTGTTGAACAATCATTTGTATTTCTGTGGGGTCTGTTGTTATTTTGCCTCTATCATTTCTGATTTGATTTATTTGGGTCTTCTCTCTTTGCTTCTTGGTGAGCCTGGCTAGAGGTTTGTCAATCTTGTTTATCCTTTCAAAGAACCAGCTCTTGGTGTCATTGATTTTCTGTATTGTTATTTTGGTCTCTATGTCATTTGTTTCTGCTCCAATCTTTATTATCTCCTGCCTTCTGCTCACGCTGGGGTTTTTTTTTGTTGCTCTCTTTCTAATTCTTTGAGTTGTAGAGTTAGATGATTTACTACCATTTTTTCTTGTTTTTTTGAGATAGGCCTGTAGAGCTATAAACTTCCTTCTCAGGACTGCTTTCATTGTGTCCCATAGGTTTTGGATTGTTTTCATTGTCATTAGATTCCAGGATGTTTTTCATTTCTTCTTTGATCTCATTGGTAACCCAATCAATATTTAATAACATGCTATTCAGCTTCCAAGTGTTTGAGTATTTGGGGTTGTTTTTATTTTAGTTTATTTCTAACATTATGCCATCGTGGTCTGAGAAGATGCTTTTTATGATTTCAATCTTCTTGAATTTGTGGAGACTTTGCTTGTGACCCAATATGCGGTCTATTTTTGAATATGTCCCATGAGCACCTGAGAGGAATGTATATTCCATGGCTTTGGGTTGAAGTGTTCTGAAGATGTCAATTAAGTCCATCTGATCTAGCGAGTCATTTAGGATTGCTGTTTCTTTGCTGATTTTTTGTCTAGTGGACTTATCCAGTGATGTCAGTGGTGTATTAAAGTCCCTTACTATGATTGTATTGTTGTCGATCTCTCCTTTGATATCTTCCAGGAGTTTTTTTATGAATTTGGGTGCTCCTGCATTGGGTGCATATATGTTTACCAGGGTTATATCTTCTTGTTGTATTGATTCCTTTAATATTATGAAGTGGCCTTCCTTATCTTTTGTTATGGCCTTCATTTTGAGATGTATTTTGTCTGATATAAGTATTGCTACTGCAGCTTTCTTTTTCTTTCCATTTGCCTGAAAGATATTTTTCCATCCCTTCACTTTCAGTCTGTGTGAGTCTCTTCTAATGAGGTGGGTCTCTTGTAGACAGCAGATGTATGGGTCATGTTTTTTATCCATTCGGCCACTTGATGTCTTTTGGTTGGAGCATTTAGTCCATTTATGTTTAAAGTTATTATTGAAAGGTACTTGTTTGTAGCCATTTCTATTTTTTAGTGTGGCTGTTTTCTTCCTGAGCTTTTTATTTCTTCTTTTTACACCAGTCCCTTTAGCATTTCTTGCATTGCTTGCTTGGTGGTGATAAAGTCCCTTAGCCTTTTTTTTTGTCTGTGAAGCTTCTTATTTCCCCTTCAATTTTGAATAATAGCCTTGCTGGATAGAGTATTCTTGGATTCAGTCCTTTGCTTTGCATCACTTTGTAGATTTCTGTCCATTCTTTTCTGGCCTGATGTGTTTCTGTTGAGAAATCATTTGATAATCTAATGGGAGATTCCTTGTATGTAACTTTCCGTCTCTCTCTTGCAGCCTGTAAGATTCTCTCTTTGTCCTGAACATTTGCCATGGTAATTATGATGCATCTTGGTGTGGGTCTTTTCGGGTTCATCTTGTTTTGGACTCTCTGTGCTTGTGTGACTTTTTTCTTCCCCACCTCAGGGAAGTTTTCTGATATTATTTCTTCCAATATGTTTTCTAACCCTTGTTCCTCTTTCTGTTGTTCTGGCACCCCTATTATTCGTATGTTGTTTCGTTTCATGTTGTCCCAAAGCTCCCTTAGGCTCTCCTCCTGTCTTTTAATTTTTTCTCCAATTGCAGTAAAGTTTGTGTGTGTTTTGCTTCCCTGTCTTCTAATTCTCTAATTCGTTCCTCCGCTTCTCCTAGTCTACTGTTGATACTTTCAATGGTGTTTTTTATTGCAGCTATATCGCTCTTCATTTCTTCTTGGGACTTACTTAAGTTGTTGATTTTTTCATCTGTTTCTTCTAGCTTCTTGCATATGGTATTGATTTTTTCCTCCGTCCGGTGCATGCACGCTAGGACCCTTCTTCTGAATTCTTTTTCCGTCATGTTGCATGCCTCTGTCTCACTTAGGTGCTTTTCTGGTGAGTCCTCTTTTTCTTTCCTTTGGGGGTTTCTTTGTCTACCCATGTTTGATCTCACTGACATATCTAGTTGTTGAGATGTTCAGTGGCTGTTTCCTGGGTGGCAGAGCTGTTCCCTGGTGCCAGTGGCTACTTGGGCTGTGGTTGCTCCTTGGGTAGTTGTGGTAGCATCTGCTCCTCCGTTGGTAGCAGGGCTTCTGGTGGGTGCTGTTCACAGTTGTGGTGGCTCTTCTGGCTGGTGGAGGGAGGCCTCACATACAGTAACTCTTCCCCATACAGAGCATGTGGTGATCAGGAGGCCGCTGTTGCTTGAATCTGCTGCGTTGATTTAAAGGCACAAAATACAACACAACAAGTCACAATGTACCAGGAACTGAACAAGAATGTATTAACAATATTAATAACCCCAAATAAAGGTGGCCACCCGAGCTAAGAGAGTTAGGAGATAAGCAAGAAAGAAGAGAAAAAGGTAGAAGAGAAAAAAGAAAGAAAGAAAAAGAAAAAAAAGGAATGCAAAAATGAAATTGGAAAAAGGGAGGAAAAAAAAGAAGAAGAAGAAAAAGAAAAAAAGTAAGAGAGAAAAGAGAATGAAGTAGAAGAGGGGAAGCGACTATTTAAATGAGGAGAAAACTCCTATAGAACTGCCATTAATCCCAACAAATTACAGCAACAGATTCCTGGAGATGAATACAAACTACAAACAACCAATAATATCAAGTGACGCAAGGGAAAACAGAAGCACAGAATTAGCCGGGGGGGGGGGGGGGCAGAAAAATAAAAAGAATATGCAGAATAACCTTACAAACAATCCTAAAAAAACCCCAATATACTCAACAATCAAGCAAACAACAAGAAAACAATAGAGAGAGAAAAGAAGAAGAAGAAAAAAAATTTGGATAGTGAAAGTAGATACGAGAAAGGTGTATAAGGATTTAGAGCAAGGGATTGGACATAGGATATATAAGCAGGGTGAAATTTTGACAGGGGGGTAAAAAGAATAGGGAAAATCTAAAGCTGGAGTAGGGTAAGAGAAATAGGACCACAAAAGGGAAAAAGTGGGGAAGAGGGTTTTAGCACAGAGGCAAAATTGAGGTAGAGAAAAATGTTGCTAAAGGAATAATGAAAATAGAATTGAGAAGATTAGTCCTAAAATAAAATAAAGACAAAATAAAATTACATTTTAAAAAATGGTAAAATGGTAGCAGTAATAATGCTAGTTAAAAATAAAAATGTAGTAATTGAAAGGGTAAAATCTGGTGATGGGAAAAAAAAGAAAAAAAATGGTTTCTTAGTTAAAAGGTGAAAAAATAATTTAAAAAAATAAAAATAAAAATGTACAGTAATGAAGGTGCTTCAGATCTTCTACTCTTCTTTTTGGAACACCCAGAATTCAGGAGAATGTTGAATTTCCCTCTGATACACTGTTCCTCTGTGTTGTAAGCCACAGTCCTGATTTTAAGGCAGGCCGTATTGGTTCCCCATACTGCCTTTATCTGTATTTACAGAAGAGTCAGTTTGTGGCTCTGCCTCTGGGTGGCAGTGTGTCTGGATTGACCTCTGAGTCTATAAGTCCTCTCTGACCAGGAGTTCTCTATTGTACCTGAACCAGCTCTGCCCAGAGCTGGTTCCCCAGTCTCCACTCCCAGCTCTCTTTCCCAGGCTCCCCAAAAACCATCTTCCCCCACAGGCTCTGCTAGCGACCCCAACTGGGTAATCCCATGCACTGGGTTCAACAATCAAACTCAGAGATTTAAGAGGAAGTGTGTAAACAAGAGCCTGGGAAGCTGTGCGAACTCGCAGGGCTCCACCTTCCAGATCTGTGCGGAGTCTCTGCGCGCGCTCTGGCCCCTGGCATCAAGTAGCCAGCCGGCTGGCAAAATCTGAGGCTGCCCCTTTGCATCCAGTCCAACTATGGGCTTATTTATAGTGTTCCCTTCTGCCAGCAGCCCTGCAGGAGCCCTTCCCCACTTGCGGGTAATGCTGGCCTCAATGGGCTCGGACTTTGTGGGGCGCAGATTTTCCCCCGCCCGCGTGTGTTCCTCTCTCCAACCTGAATTGCAAACCGCACCTTTGGGGGAAGTCTAACCTTTCTGTGGGGGGAAGCAGGTCTCCTCTGAGTTCATGTAGTCGCGCTGCTTGAGAGCCGTTGCCTCCGGGTTAGTAGCCAGTCTCTGGATGCCGATAAACAGCTACTCAAAATGGGGCGGTCTCGTGGCTGAGCCGGCACCCCGGGGGAGGTTTCAGCCTCAATCTCTAACCGTTCCAATTTTCTAGGAGTTCGCTGTCTTTCCTGGCTGCAGACTGTCTCTCAGCTGAATCTCCTCTGCTTATTCGGGCTGTATGTTACCCGTTTCAGCTCCTCACCCTTATCTGCTCCGGGACAAAGCACCGACACGTCCGTCTAAACCTCCGCCATTTTTTCTCTCTCTGTTTGTACTTCTTGATGCACTGTAAAATAGTGATATTTAAAATTTGAAATATTTTGTACAAAGATGTTACATGAGATGATTTTTTTACCTCTAACATCTAGTGTTTGCAAAATGAACCTGGCTAAATAGAAATGAGTCAATCACTTAGTGTTCCAGATGTTTTGGAAAATATACAGATGTTTGTGATCTTTAAAAAGTATATTTTCAAAACAAACATTTTATTTTCTCAGTTTTCAGCTACATGTAATAGCCTCGTTAGTACATAGAACTACTATAATTTGCTCTTTAGTGTAAAAACCTGAATCTTTTCACAGAGAAAACCCAATTCCAAAAATATGAACTTTAAGTCACTTTGAAGACATTTTAGAGAATTAGAATGAAAGAAAAAAAAGGCTTTAAACCAGGGGTTTAACACATCAAGCTTACATACAGAAGACATACAGATGTCCATCAAACCCAAACTTTTTCTGCCAAAGGCCGGATAGGAAATTCTTCAGGATTTGCAGGACACGTGATCACTCTTGAATCTATTCAACTCTACCTTTGTGAGTTGTCAGGCATGGCTGGATTACAATGCAACTTCATGTACAAATATAAGCAGCAGTGAGATGCATTTGGTTGGCCTGGAGATAGACACTGAAGACACCAGATAAATGCTATTTGGGTAATTACTAAACATTTGCCAACATAAATCTGGGAAAAGACATTTTTAAATGGCAGAATCTATCACTCTCTAGTTGGCCTTGGAGAGTGCTGGTCATGCTCCACTTGTCCCACCTCCCATGTGATACAGCAAAATGCTCAGTCCCTCTGAATATCTCAATTCTAGCCTGCATTTTCCTATTCCCTTCCTTTGGTTTAAAAGAAGCTTAAACTTTGGCCTTGGGGAAATATGGATTTGAGGATCTACTAAAGCCCCCATCTTCTCTATTGGGTGCATTTTTAATCAATAAACTTTTCTTTACTCCAAACTCTGATGTTTTGAATATTGGCCTTTTGAATGTTGGGCTCACAAACTTTTGGACTGGTAACAACTTTTCTCCCCTCTCTGCCCTTCTCTGTCTCTTGGGAGACTGACCTTAACAAACTACATCACTCTTGGTCTTTTGGGTAACATCAGCACAAAATGAGAAGCTAGAGGAGAGAGAAATTCTAACTTTGTAGTGCCTCAACCAGACACAGATACTTCACTGCCTATCAAACCTGGATTGCTATGTGCTAGTGAAATCCATACTGTGCACAAATCTCCTTCTCCTCTAAACTAAAGTATATTGCTTCTAATCTATTCTCTAAGGATAAGCTTGCTACTGATTATCTCAGAAAAAATATCTGACATCTGCTAAGTGTTAACTTTCAGGGAGGGACTTCTCATTATTAGACGATTCTAAGAAATGCCTTAAGAAATAAGTAAGGCTCTGGCAGGTGGCTCAGTTGGTTGGAACATTGTCTTGTGCACCAAAAGTTTCTGGGCTCAACTCCTGGTCAGGACATATACCCAGATTTTGGGTTTGATACCTAGTTGAGGTGCTTACGGAAGACAACCAATTGATGTCTCTCTCCCCTTTCCTCTCTCTCTAAATCAATAAAACCATATCCTTGGGAGAGGCAGGGAAGATGGCTGCAGATGGGAAGGCAGGCTGCAAGATAGTGTGTGAGTGGGAGAATAAAAGGAGAGTGTATGGATGTATGGGGAGTGTCTATTTCTGAGTGAGGGACAGCTATATTCCAAGGGACAGTTGGGGACTGCTAGACCAGGCTCCCCTGACTGGACAGCCTGCACTGCTGCTGAAATCTCTCCCAGAGCGACCAGCTCTGCTGCAGAGACTGCGCCATCTTGAAGGGGAGAGTGGCTGTGATCGGAAGCCTAGCCTTACCTTTAACCAGGAAGAATCGGATACTTTCTGGGACCCTACAACCACAACACCCAGGGACCAGCTGTGAACCCACAAACACCGGGTCTCAAGTAGCACGAATAGTGGATGCAGATAAGCTCTGCACCTTCTCACAGAAGGTCAAATTTCTCCCAGAGAAAGGATAGGTCTGCGATCCAGGCTGTAGAGAGAAACACGTGCTGCAGGATCTAGAGGTTCAGAGGAAGTCTGCGCCCCACAAAATCCATGGCCACTGGGGCCAGTGTAGTCCGTGAATGTAGAAGGGGGTCCACAGGGCTGCTGACAGAAGGGACCTCTAGAAATCAACCCATAGCTGAGATGGGCACAAAAAGGCAGCCTGAAGCTTTACCAGTAAACCAGCTACGCTGTGCCAGGGGAAAAAGACATGCACAGAGATGTGAGCAGAGTCGCGTGCAGTGCTGGGGCAAAAAAGTCATGAGTTCATGAACTTACTCTGGCTCTTTTTTCTCTTTTAATGCTTACTTTTGGTTACTAAGCCCAGTACATAGGATCACCCAATTAAAAACACTCTCAGAGACTGCAGGGGAAAGTTGTTTTTGTGGAACCTGGGGATCAGAGTGGGGAAAAACGATCAGGAAACCAGCTCTGGGGTAGTCCATACCCCAAACCAGTATTAAGCGCAGCAGGGAAAATAAATTCTAAATACTGGGAAGAGAGGATTTATAGCCCTGGATGTCAATACAGAGACACTGCCACCCAGGGGTTGAATCACAAATTGACTCTTGTGTAAATACAACCACAGGCAGGGTGAGAAACAAAGAAATACTGCCAGCTTGAAACAGGATTGTGGCTTACAACACAGAGGAGCTGTGGAATGCAGAGAACTTCAATACTGTCCTGACTACCTGACAGGAAACAGGCATGCCAAACAGAACAGTAGAGGAAGTGAATAACCTTCACTACTGCACATTTTTATTTTTTATCTTTTACGTAAGAAACTATTTTTTTCTTTTTTTCTCACTTGATTTTTACTTTTTAATTATTATATTTTTATTTTTAATCAGTATTATTACTACTATTATTTTACCTTTTTAAAAGTTTCGTTTTATTTTCTCTTTTATTTTATTTTATTTTATTTTATTTTATTTTATTTTATTTGGTGATTAGTGTTCTACATTCTATTTTCATTTTTCCTTTAGCATCATTTTACTCTATCTCAACTTTACCTTTATGCCAAAACTCCCTTCATCACTTTTCCCCTTTTGTTGTCCTGTTTCTCTTACACTATTCCTGCTTTAGATTTTCTCTAGTCCTTCTTTTTACCTCTTGCTTAAAATTCATCCTATTTATATATCTAATTTCTGATCCAATGCTCCAAGTCGATACACACTTCTCTTCTCTTTCTTCACTATCCAAATTTTTTCCTCTTCCCTTTTTTTGATTTTTTTAAAATTTATGTTTTTGTTTGATTTGGACTGGTTCTCTCAGAAAAAAATCCTCTAATAATGAGAAGTCCCTTCCTGAAAGTTAACACTTAGCAGATGTCAGATTTTTTTCTGAGAGAATCAGTAGCAAATCAAACAAAAATCTGATAAAATTTGGTTGGCCTGGATTTTGTTTTGCCCTTCTTTCTCTCTGTCCTATTGTTGTTGTTAGTTTGATTGTTGATTAGATTGGTTTGTTTGTTTGTGGGATTGTTTCTCTTTTTTTGCTTCTATTTTTCCTCTCCTCACTTGCTATTAGTGGTTGTTGGTAGTTTTCATTCATATCTGGGTGTTAGTTGTTTGCATTTGTTTGGATTAGTTGTTGTTCTATTGGAGTTTTCTCCCCATATAAAGATTTCCCCCCTTCTTTTTGATTCTCTTTCTTTTCTCTCTTACTTTTTTTCCTTTTCTCAGTATCATTTTTGCACTCTTTTTTAATCCCCTAATTCTCTTTTCTCTGGTGGTCACCTTTATTTGGGGTTATTAGTATAATAAATACATTTGTGTCCAGTGCCTTGTGCATTGTGCCTTGTTGTGTTGTATTTTGTGCCTTTAAGTCAACACAGAAGAGAGAGCTACATAACTAGACACCCAGAGAGGAGAGATCATGGGGAGACAAAGAAACAGCCTGCATACAAAAGAAAAGGAGGCATCCCCAGAAAAGGAAGTAAACAAAATGGAGGCAAGCAATATATCAGAGAAAGAATTCAGAAAAATGGTCATAAGGTTGCTGAAAGGGTTGGAAGACAAATTCAATAATATGTGTATGAACCAAGAGGAAATGAAGAAGCAAGAAGAAATGAAAAATGACATCACTGCAATAAAGAACTCAGTAGAAAGCATCAACAGTAGACTAGAAAAAGCAGAGGACCACATCACTGAGCTAGAAGACAAAGTAGGAAAAAATGCATAAGCAGAGCAACATCTAGAAAAAAACTTAAAAAACAAGAGGAGAGCCTAAGGGACCTTTGAGAAAACATGAAACGAAACAACATCTACATAAAAGGGGTGCCAGAATGAGAGGAAACTAACCAAGGAATAGAAAACCTCTTTGAAGAAATAATGACAGAAAACTTCCCTGATATAGGGAAGAAAAAACTCACACAGGTCCAAGAAGCTCACAGAGGCCCAAACAAAATGAACCCCAAAAGGCCAACTCCAAGGCACATTATAATTAAATTGGCAAACACCAACGACAAAGCAAGAATCTTAAAAGCAGCCAGAGAGAGACAGTAAGTTACCTAAAAAGAGTCCCCCATCAGACTATCGACTGATTTCTCAACAGAAACACACCAGGCCAGACGGGAATGGAATGAAATAAACAAAGTCATGCAAAGCAAGGGTCTGAATCCAAGAATACTGTAACCAGCAAGGCTATCAATCAAAATTGAGGGGAAAATCAGGAGCTTCACAGACATAAAAGGACCAAGGGAGTTTATCACCACCAAACCAGCAATGCAAGAAATGCTAAAGGTACTGCTGTAAAAAGAAGAGATAGGAAGTGAAGAAGGAAACAGGCATAAAAAATAAAAATGATGACAAACAAGTACCTATCAATAATAACTTTAAATGTAAATGGATTAAAGACCCCAATCACAAGACATAGGGTCATTGAGTGGATAAGAAAACCTAACCCATTATCTGCTGTCTACAGGAAACCCACTTCAGAAAACACTACTGACACAGACTGATGGTGGAGGGATGGAAAAAGGTATTTCAGGCAAAAAGAAATGAAAAAAAGGCTGGGGTACCAATACTTATATCTGACAAATTAGATCTCAAAGTGAAGGACATAATAAGAGATAAGGAAGGGCACTTCATAATACTAAAAGGAGCAATTTCACAAGAAGGTATAACTCTGGTAAACATATATGCACCAAATACAGGAGCACCCAAATACATAAAAAAAAATCTGGAAGATATCAAGGGAGAGATTGACAGCAATACAGTCATAGTAGGGAAGTTTAATACCCCACTAACACCACTGAAAAATCCTCTAAACAAAACATCAGGAAAGAAATATCAATCCTAAATGACACACTAGATCACATGGAATTAATTGACATCTTCAGAATATTTCACCCCAAAGCCACAGAATATACATTCTTCTCAAGTGCACATGGGTCATTTTCAAAGATAGGCCCTATATTAGGACACAGGCAAAGTCTCTTCAAATTCAAGAAGGTAGAAATGATATCAAGCATCTTCTCAGATCACAATAGGATAAAACTAGAAATTAACTACAATAAAAACAATAAAAAAAATCAAACACCTGGAGGATAAATAGCATGCTATTAAACAATGACTGGGTTACCAGAGAGCTCAAAGAAGAAATAAAAAGCATCATGACAACAAACAACAATGAAAACACAACAATCCAAAATCTATAGGACACAGTGAAACCAGTCTTGAGAGGGAAGTTCATAACTCTACATACCTACCTCAAAAAACAAGAAACAATGGTAATAAATTATCTAAACCTACAACTAAAACAGTTAGAAAGAGAGCAACAAGAAAAGCCCAGTGTAAGCAGAAGGAAGGAAATAATAAAGATCAGAGTGGAGATAAATGACATAGAGAACAACAAAAAAACAAACAAACAAAAAACAACAATACAAAAGATCAACAAAACCAAGAGCTGGTTCTTTGAAAGGATAAACAAGATTGATGAACCTTTAGCCAGGCTCACCAAGAAGCAAAGAGAGAGAACCCAAATAAACAAAATCAGAAATGAAAGAGGTGAAATAACAATGGATCTCACAGAGATACAAATGATTATGAAAAAATATAATAACTCTATTCCAACAAAATGGACAACCTAGATGAAATGAATATATTCTTAGAAAAATACAGGCTTCCCAAAACTCAACCAAGAAGAATTAAAAAACCGGAATAGGCTGATAACCACTGAAAAAATTGAAACAGCATTCAAAAACCTTACAGCAAATAAAAGCAGTGGTCCAGATGGCTTTAGAGGGCAGTTCTACCTAGCATTCAAAGAAGAACTAAAACCTATCTTCCTCAGAGTATTCGAAAAAATTCAAGAGGAAGGCACACTTCCAAGCTCTTTCTATGAAGCCAGCATTACCCTTTTCCCAAAACCAGATAAAGAAACCACAAAAAAAGAGAACTATGGACCCTAACCGGTTTGGCTCAGTGGATAGAGCGTTGGCCTGTGGACTAAAGGGTCACAGGTTTGATTCTGGTCAAGGGCATATACCTTGGTTGCAGGCACATCCCAGTAGGAGGTGTTCAGGAGGCAGCTGATTGATGTTTCTCTCTCATCTATGTTTCTAACTCTCTATCCCTCTCCCTTCTTCTCTGTAAAAATCAATAAAAATATACATTTAAAAAAAAGAGAACAATGGGCCAATATCCTTCATGAACATGGATGCTAAAATCCTCAACAAAATGCTAGCAAATTGGTTTCAGCATTACCTTAGAAAGATCATACACCATGACCAAATAGGATTTATTCAGGTGATGCAATGACGGCACAATATCCTCAAATCAATAAATGTGATACATCACAAACAAACTGAGAGACAAAAATAACAATCATATCAATTGAGGCAGAAAAACCATTTGACAAAATCCAATACCCTTTCTTGATAAGAACTCTCACTAAAGTGGGAATAGAGGGATCATACCTCAACATAATAAAATCCTTATATGACAAAACTACAGCCAACATCATACTCAATGGACAAAAACTAAACCCATTTCCCCTAAGAACAGGAACAAGACAAGGATGCCCACTTTTACCACTTCAGTTCGACATAGTACTAGAAGTACTAGCCATGGCAGTCAGAGAAGAAGAAGAAATAAAAGGCATCCAAATTGGAAAAGAAGTAAAACTGTCCTTATTCACAGATGACATCATACTATACATAGAAAACCCCAAAGATTCTATATAAAAACTACTAGACCTAATAAATGAATTTGGCAATGTAGCAGGATACAAAATTAACATCCAGAAATCTATGGCCTTTTTATACACCAATAATGAAGTCACAGAAAGAGAAATGAAAAAACAATCCCATTTACCATTGCACCAAAAAAAAATTAAGATACCTAGGAATAAACTTAACTAAGGATGTAAAAGACCTGTACTCAAAAAACTACAGGACAGTGAAAAAAGAGATATAGAAAGACATAAACAAATGGAAGAACATACCATGACCATGGATTGTTAGAATCAACATCATTAAAATGTCCATACTACCTAAAGCAATCTATAAATTTAATGTGATACTTATTGAAATTCCAATGACATATTTCAAAGATCTAGAATAAATTCTCCAAAAATTCATCTGTAATAATAAAAAAAGACCCCAGAATAGCCACAGATATTCCGAGAAAGAAGAACAAAGTTGATGGGATTACAATACCAGACATCAAGCTATATTAATATGCCATGGTTCTCAAAACTGCCTGGTACTGGCACAAGAACAGACATATACACCATTTTTTGATTGGATTGTTTATCTTCCTTTTGTTGAGTTGTATGAGTTCCCTATAAATTTTGGAGATTAGGCCCTTATCCGATATGACATTGGCAAATATGTTTTCCCACACAGTGGGCTTTCTTGTTGTTTTGTTGATGGTTTCTTATGCTGTGCAGAAGCTTTTTATTTTGATGTAGTCTCATTTGTTCATTTTCTCTTTAGTTTCAACTGCCCTAGGAGCTGTATCAGTGAAGAAATTGCTTCGGCATATGTCTGAGATTTTATTGCCTTTGGATTCTTCTAGAATTTTTATCGTTTCCCGTCTTACATTTAAGTCCTTTATCCATTTTGAGTTTATTTTTGTGTATGGTGTAAGTTGGTTGTCTAGTTTCATTTTCTTACATGTATCTGTCCAATTTTCCCAACACCACTTATTGAAGAGGCTATCTTGGCTCCATTGTATGTTCTTGCCTCCTTTGTCAAATATTAATTGAGCATATTGGTTCCGGCCGATTTCTGGGCTCTCTATTCTATTCCATTAATCTATATGTCTGTTCTTGTGCCAGTACCAGGAAGTTTTGAGAACAGTGGCTTTGTAATACAGCTTGATGTCTGGTATTGAGATCCTACCTACTTTGTTCTTTCTCGGGATCGCTGCAGTTATTCGGGGTCTTTTTTTATTCCAGATGAATTTTTGGAGAGTTTGTTCTAGATCTGTGAAATATGCCGTGGGAATTTTAATGGGAAGTGCGTTGAATTTATAGATTGCTTTGATTGTATGTGCCGGGAGCCGGTCCATCCTTGCTGCTTGACACAGTCGCTGCAGAGAAGAAACATCTGCACAGCATATGTTTCAAGGGACCTGGCGTATATGGCATACTGTTCTTAATATGTTTGCTCCCCTTAGCGCTATGTGTTTTAACCAAGGTCACCTCTCCGAGAAAGGTTGTTTTCCCAGGTAGGGATTTTTTCCTGAAGTTAGGGAGGGGATAAAACCTCTTAACTAGTGCCAGTTAATCACTTTAACTACAAACAATCACACTTAAGCTACATAATCTCTACTCCCTGGAATGGAGATAAGAAACGCCCTAACCTTTGCAATAGAAATTCACAGGATTAAAATCGACTGGTATAAATACAGATGTAACAAGACAATAAACATCAGATCCAAAGCAGAACTTAGCCAGAACTTCGCTGGAGGTCCTGACCAGAACTTGGCTGGAGTTCCTGGCTTGAGATCCTGGCTAGAGATCCTGGCTAGGCTGCTGATCAACTAAATGCTGCCTCTGTGTGCTTCCTTCTTCACCTACTCCGTCCACACCTTTGGGGACCCCTGGACCTGCTGGGGCAGGACCCCAGCAAGTATGGACATTTTAATGATGTTGATTCTACCAATCCATGAACACGGTATGTTCTTCCATCTGTTTATGTCTTCCTCTATCTCTTTTTTCAACATCCTGTAGTTTTCTGAGTAGAGGTCTTTTACCTCTTTAGTTAAGTTTATTCCTAGGTAGCTTAATTTTTTTTGGTGCGATGGTAAATGGGATTGTTTTTTTAATCTCTCTTTCTGAAAGTTCACTATTTGTATATAGAAATGCCTCCGGTTTCTTGGCATTAATTTTGTATCCTGCTACATTGCCAAATTCATCTATTAAGTCTAGTAGTTTTTTTGATGGAGTCTTTAGGGTTTTGTATGTATAATATCATGTCGTCTGCAAATAAGGACAGTTTTACTTCCTCTTTTCCAATTTGGATGCCTTTTATTTCTTCTTCTTGTCTAATTGCAATGGCTAATACTTCCAGGACTATGTTGAACAGGAGAGGTGAGAGTGGGCATCCCTGTCTTGTTCCTGTTCTTAGGGAAAATGGTGTTAGTTTTTGTCCATTGAGTATGATGTTGGCTGTGGGCTTGTCATATATGGCTTTTATTATGTTGAGGTATGATCCTTCTATTCCCACCTTGCTGAGAGTTTTTATCAGAAATGGGTGTTGGATTTTGTCAAATGCTTTTTCTGCATCAATTGATATGACTATGTGGTTTTTTTCTTTCAATTTGTTTATGTGATGTATCATGTTTATTGATTTGCAGATATTGTACCATCCTTGCATCCCTGGGATAAATCCTATTTGGTCATGGTGTATGATCTTTATGATGTACTGCTGGATCCAATTTGCTAAGATTTTGTTGAGGATTTTGGCATCTATGTTCATGAGGGATATTGGCCTGTAATTCTCTTTCATTGTGTTGTCTTTACTTGGTTTTGGTATTAGGGTGATGCTGGCTTCATAGAATGAGCTTGGAAATGTTCCTTCCTCTTGAATTTTTTGTAAAATACTGCCATTTGTGGAAACATGGATGGATCTTGAGAATATCATGCTAAGTGAAATAAGTCAGACAGAAAATGTCAAGAACCACATGGTTGCACTCAAATGTGGGATATAAAACTGAAAGCAACAAATGAATGAACAAGGAAAACAAACAATAAAAAACTCATAGGCCCAGACAATATGGTGGTTACTAGAGGGAAGGAGGTTAGGAGAATAATAAAGGGTAGAGGGATCAAATATTTGGTGACAGAGAAGATTTGACTTTGGGTGGTAAATACCCAATGCAATATACAAGTGATGTATCATGGAATTGTACACCTGAAACCTACATAATTTTGTTAACCAATGTCATCCCAATAAATTTAACTTTTAAAAAATAGAAAAAAATTAATAAGGAAGGAATTTATAACTCTAAAAGCTGTCTTATGAAAAATAAGGGCAATTTCTACCATGGAGAAAATTCATTGTCCATAAGGTCAAGCTTCATACTAGCAATGAACAAAGATTTGGAAGTATAGATTGAGTGTATCACCTCACTAAATGCCATTAGGGCTTTTAAAACAAGTGGTGTAATGTTTATTCATGTTTGATCTCACTTTAGTATTCTAGAGGAATAAAACAGATTGAGAGGCACAGATGCATGGTATAGACTGATGAATCTCAGAGGGAAGGCAAAGATGGGTGGATGGATGGGGAGAGATTAACCAAAGAACTTATATGCATATATGCATAATCCATGGACACAGATAATAGTGTGGTGAAGGCCTGGGGTGAGGGATGGGTATGGGGTGGAGGGGTCAATGGGGAAAAAAGAGGGGCATCTTTTAATACTTTCAACAATAAAGATAAATTTTTTAAAAACTACTCTCAATTGTCAGGTGTTATGCTACCCACAGGATAATTGAGAGATGATGAAGTAGAACTAAAATGTTGAGTTTTTGTTTTTCTGTTATCTTAATGGCAATTTAAGATTCTGCTGGTTTGAATAGCAAGCAAAGACTGTTGTTGAAAAAATAGTCACTTAAAAAATTTGTTAATGAGCCATTTGTACTTTAATATTTTCTTTATTGAATTTACTGGGGTGACAATGGTTAACAAAATCATACAGGTTCCAGATGTACAATTTCACAACACATCATCTGTACACTGTATTGTACATTCCCCACCCCAAGTCAAGTCTTCATCCATCATCATTTATCCCTTCTATCCCCTTCTCCACCTTTTCCAACCTGCTCACCCCCACAATCACCACACTGTTGTCCTTGTCCATACTCCATAAGTTTCCTCTCTCTCTCTCCCTCTCTCTCTCTCTCTCTCTCTCTCTCTCTCTCTCTCTCTGTCCTCAAACCTTCAACCTCTCCTACCCAGCCTGTTCTCTATCTATGACTGTGTTTCTATTTTGCTTGTTAGTTCAGTTTCTTCATTAGGTTTCACATGAGTGAAATCATGTGGTACTTGTCTTTCTGTGACTGGCTTATTTCACTTAGCATAAGAATCTCCAGGCTGAAGTGCATTTCTTATAATACTAATCCTATGAGTCTCTGTAAAGGACTGTGGACATATAGCCTGCTTTAAAGGATCACAATACATAGAATCAGATTAAAGGTTCTGGGAAGTACTGCAGTAATCTGTTCAACTTTCCTCACTATTTCCTAAACTTACTTAACCATGGAGTTTTATTTTAAATGTGGTTATTTAAAATTCTTGTCTTTGAAAAGATTTATAAGCAAAAAATAATAATGCATTCCCAAAAATGTCTGGTAAACTCAATTTTTGCTTACTCCCAAGTGTTGGAACTGCTCAAGTCAGGCCACATACTTCCTACTTGTGTTCAACATTCAACTCAAGTATCACCTCCACTTGGAAGCATTTCTTTTTTTTTATTATTTCATTTTTAAATTACAATTTAGTATTAGTTTCAGGTGTGTATCATAGTGGTTAGACAATCACATACTTTACAAAGTGTTCCCCCCAATATTTCCAATATCACCTGACACCATCCATAGTTATTACAATACTGTATCATTAACTATATTCCCCATGCTGCAATTTACATCCCCATGCCTATTTTATAACTACCAATCTGTACTTTTTAATCCCTTCATCTTTTTTCACCAATTCCACATACTCCTGCCCTCTAGCAACTATCATTTTATTCTGTGTATCTGTGAGTCTGTTTCTACTTTGTTCATTTATTTTGTTCTTTAGATTCCACATATAAGTGAAATCAAATGGTATTTGTTTTTCTGTGTCTGCTTTATTTCACTGAGCATGATACCCTCTAGGCCCATTTATGCTATCGTAAATGGTAACATTTCATTCTTTTTTATAGCTGAGAAATATTCCATTGCATATATACCACAGCTTTTTTTTTATCCACTCATCTATTGATGGGCACTTGGGGTGCATCCATATATTGGCTATTGTAAATGACACTGCAATAAACATAGGGTTTCATATATCATTTGGAATTAGTATGTTGGATTTCTATGGATATATACCCAGAAGTGCAGTCACTGGGTAATAAGGAAGTTCCATTTTTAATTTTTTTGAGGAACTTCCATACATACCGTTTTCCATAGTGGCTATACCAATCTGCATTCCCAACTGTACACAAGGGTTCGCTTGGAAGCATTTCTGACCCATGATCCAGTTACAGGCTCTATCCTTTATGTTTTTCTTATGATAACACTCCTTGATCTTGTTCCAGTCAGTAATTTACATCTCTAATCTCACCTATATATATATAAAGAGCCAGGGTCTGTAATGTCCAAAATGATCAAACGGACGACTGAACACCGGAAGTCAGTCCTGCAGTCAGTGCTGGGTTGCCACTGCTGACTGTCACCGCTGCAGGTGCAGCGACCCAGCACTGACTGCCAAGGAGGCTGTGGATCAGGCCCGGAGAGAGAAGCAGGTTCTGATCCCCAGCCTCTGTGGCAGCTGTTGATCAGCTCTTGCCTCTCTTTCTCTCCGGGCCTCACCAGCAGCCACAGGGGCTACTGATCAGCCCCGCCTCTCTGATCAGGCATGGAGATAGGCCCAGAGATGCTGACTGGCATAGAAACCAACCAATCAGAACCAAATCTGGGTGAACTGTGAGGAGCCAATGGCTGCCTAGGAGGCAGAACTTTTGATGCTGACTGGCATAGAAACCGACCAATCAGAACCAAATCTGAGTGAACTGTGAGAAGCCAATGGCTGCCTAGGAGGCAGAGCTTTTAATGCTGACTGACATAGAAACCGACCAATCAGAACCTAATCTGGGTGAACTGCTAAGGCAGAATCTAAGGTGGAGGCTGAGGAGGGGTTTTAAGGGCAACAGCTGTTTGGAGTAAGGTATAAGAAAGCAGTTCAATTTTTTAATGACCGTTCTGGCAGTATAGTGCATATGGCTGGTTTTCAGTCCAGATATAGGGATTATGCATTTTTGTCTGCCAAGAGCATCTCCTCTTGCAGAAAAAGGCTTCCCCCCACCCCCATTCAAGCAATCCTATACTATATAATCTATCTGTACTAATACAAGGGTAATATGCTAATTAGACCAGGTCAACCGGCCATCTTCCAGATGTCTGACTTCCTTCCAGACAAAGCCATGGTGGTGGGGGCTGAGGCAGAGGCAGTTGGGGGCGAGATCAGGCCAGCAGGGGAGGGCAGTTAGGGGTGAACAGGCAGGCAGACAGAGGGGTTAGGGGTAATCAGGCAGGCAGGCAGAGGCAGTTAGGAGTGATCAGGCAGGCAGGCAGTCAGGCAGGTGAGTGATTAGGAGCCAGCAGTCCCAGATTGTGAGAGGGATGTCTGACTGCCAGTTTAGGCCTAATCTCACAGGGATTGGGCCTAAACCGGCAGTCAGACATCCCCCAAGGGGTGCCTGATTGGAGAGGGTGCAGGCTGGGCTGAGGGACCTCCCCCCTCCCCCACTAGTTGGATTATAAAATCCTTGAGGGCAAAGACTACAATTATTCATCTTTGTTCCCAATACCTAACACAGTACTTGATTTTTATTTTATTTATTTTTTTATAATTCCTCCCCCAAGGATATTTTTTCCTTTGATTTTAAGAGAGAGTAGATAAAAAGATAGTATGTGGGAAAAGATTGTGGCTGGCAGGAAGGAGGTGAGGGATAGGAAGTGAGTGAGGGGATGAAAAGAGAGTGTGTGGATGTGTGTGGTGTGAGTGTGAGTGAGGGACAGTTAAATCCGGCAGGAGCAGTAGAGGCTGGCAGACCAGGCTCTCTGGGACAGGGAGAGACTACCACCTCTGTGGGCACTCCCCAGACTGCAGGACTCAGGCACAAAGCCCACACCATCTTGAAGGGGAGAGCAGTCTCTTCTAGAAACTCATCAGCACCACCACCCAGACAGGCCTTGGACACTGCCCGAGACCCAGCAGCCACTCCAGCCTAAATCCTGCTGCCCCACCCACAGACCCACAGACCCTGGGACCTCCACCTCCAAAGGTGCACTGCTCGCACAGCAGTAAGTGCAAATTCCCCCCTCCCCAGCAGAAGAACTCCGGATGCCACATCTGTGCATTTCCAACATTTGCACGTTTCCAGCGCACAGACTTCCAGGGTACACCACTCCATAGGCAGCTCTTGGATGCTGCTGTGAACCCCTGCTGGGTGTGATTTCTACTGCCCTTCAGTAGAAATTCTGAATTCCTTCTTCCTGAATAACTGCCCACAGACAACCCAGCTGCGCATCTTTAGTGCCAGGGCCCCTCAGAGTGCATCAGAGCTCTGCACCAGCAAACTCACCACCACAGTTGTGCATTTCCAACAAGCAAGCACCCAGAGCCCATCTATCCACAGAGCACTCATGGGAGCTGCTGCGAGCCCCTGCTATGTGCCATCTTGGACAAACAGGGATGCAGTCCTCCCGGCAGTATAAATTCTGAATTCACTCATCCTGGATACCTGCCCACAGATGCCTCAGTTACTTGGCTTCAGTGCCACAGCCCTTCAGATTAATTCAGTATGCTGCACTGGCAAACACACCACTGGTGCCCCTGTGAGCTGCCACTGAAAGCGTGCGCCTATCCACCACAGGTGCAGCAGCAAAAACTGAGTCTGCCCACCCCACAGCTGCAGAACTCTGGACACTACAGTTGCATGCTTTTCTAGCGCACACTCCTCCCAAGCCCACTGCGCCACAGGCAGCCCTTAGGAGCCTCTGTGAACCCCCACTGGACAAGCACTTATACAAGCAGGGAAGCACTGCTGGGCTGTAGAAACACTGAATTCCCTCTTCTGGGATACCTGCCCATAGACACTGCAATTCCATGGCTTCAGCACCAGGGCACTTCAGAGTGTGTCAGTACACCATGCTGGCAAATGCACCTTGGGTACTCCTGTGAGCCACCATTGGGGGCACATGTATCCAACCATAGAAGCAGCAGCAAAAGCTGAGTCTGCCCACACCACAACTACTGAACTCTGGACACCACAGTCACACCTTCCCAGAGCGTCATCCCAACAGACAGTTCCTGGGTGCCACTGTGAGTCCCCTCTGGGCACAGGCGACTTCAACCAAGGGCATAAGAGAGCAAAAATTGTGACACCCCCTCCTGACTTCTAGACACTGCTGTTGTGCCTTTCCAGCTCACAGGCCTACATCAAGAGAACCCAAATAGCTTAAGTAGGGAGCTATGCCAGATTGCCAAGCCCAGGAGACCTGAGAGATCACCAGTAGCACCATCATCAAAAGAACCTGGGTAGCAAAGCAATCAGATCTACAATTAAAACATTACAGCAAAGCATGGGAAGACAAAAAAGCAATCTCCAAAGGAATGAAAAAGAAGAATCACCAGAAAGGGAGTTGAAACTGAAGCTAGCAACATACCAGAGAAAGAATTCAGAGTAATGGTTATAAGGATGCTCAAATGGCTGGATGACAAATACACACAACTCAATGACAAATACACACAACTCAATGAGAATTATAAGAAGATGAATGAGAATGTTACAAACATGAAAAGGAACCAAGAGGAGATGAAGAATGGCATAATTGCAATAAAGAACACAATGGAAGGCTTCAACAGTAGACTACAAGAGGCTGAGGACAACATCAGCAAATTAAAAGACAAGTTAGGAAAAAACGCACAAACACACCAGCAACTGGAAAAAAGATTTAAAAAGCAAGAGGAGAGCCTAAGGGAGCTTTGGGACAACACAAAACAAAACAAAACAATATTCACATATTAGGGTACCAGAAGGAGAGGAGGAAAAGCAAGGAATAGAAAACCTGTTTGAAGAAATAATGACAGAAAACTTCCCTGATATTGACAAGAAAAAAACTATGCAAGTCCAAAAAGGACATAGAGTCCCAAACAAGATGAACCCCAAAAGACAGACATCAAGACACATCATAATTAAATTGGCAAATACCAATGACAAAGTAAGAATCTTAAAGGTTGCCAGAGAGAGACAGAAAGTTACTTACAAGGGAACTCCTATTAGAATGTCAACTGATTTTCAACAGAAACACACCTGTGGGGAGCCGATATAGGGTTAAGCCTCAGACTGACCTGTTGGCAAAGTCAGAAACAGGTCTTCCGAGTCTTAAACAACCCAATCCGAGAGGTGGCCGCTGATTTACATGCACTGTCATTTAAAAAATAGAAAAGTGGGAATTTGCCAGAAGCTGGTCCATCCTTGCTGCTTGACACAGTCACTGCAGGGAAGAAACATCTGCACAGCATATGTTTCAAAGAACCTGACGTATATGGCATACTGTTCTTAATATTTTTGTTCCCCTTGTTAGCGCTATGTGTTTTAACCAAGGTCATCTCTCCGAGAAAGGTTGTTTTCCCAGGTGGGAATTTTTCCCCTGGAGTTAGGGATTAACAGGACTAAGGAAGGGAATAAAACCCCTTAACTAAGTGCCAGACGGGTAGTTACTCACTTTAACTACAAACAATCACACTTAAGCTACATAATCTTTACTTAGGATAATCTCTTTCAGTTACTTCCTTGTAGCTTAACAGAACAATAGAGTAGTGACCTTGGAATGGAGATAACAAACTCCCTAACCTTTGGAATAGAATGGATAGGATTAAAGTCAAATGGTATAAATACAGATGTAACAGGAGAATAAAGAGAGAACCTCCCTATGCTGATCAACTGAATGCTGTCTCCATGTCATTCCTTCTTCACTGACTCCGTCCATACCTTTGGGAACCCTGGACCTGCTGGGGTTGGACCCCAACACACACCAGGCCAGAAGGGAATGGAATGAAATATACAAAGTGATGCAAAGCAAGGGACTGAATCCAAGAATACTATACCCAGCAAGGCTATCATTCAAAATTGAAGGTGGAATCAGGAGCTTCAAGAACAAAAAAGGGCTAAGAGAGTTTATTGCTACCAAGCCAGCAATGCAAGAAATGCTAAAGGGACTGCTGTAAAAAGAAGAAACAGAAAGGCAAGAAGAAACACAAACATTAAGAATAAAAACGACAACAAACAAGTACTTATCAATAATAACATTAAACATAAATGGATTAAAGGCACCAATTAAAAGACATAGGGTAGCTGAATGAATAAGAAAACATGACCCATATATTTACTGTCTGCAAGATACCCACCTCAGAACAAAGGATCCACACAGACTGAGAGTGAAGAGATGGAAAAAAATTTTTCAGGCAAATGGAAATGAAAAAAAAAGCTGGGATTGCGATACTTATATCTGACAAAATAGACCTCAAAATAAATACCATAGCAAGAGATAAGGAAGGACACTAAATAATACTAAAGGGAGCAATTCAACAAGAAGATATATCTCTGGTAAACATATATGCACCCAATACCGGAGCACTCAAATACATAAAACAACTTCTGGAAGATATCAAGGGAGAGATCAATAGCAATATAGTCATAGTAGAGGACTTTACTACCCCACTGACACCACTGGATAAATCCTCTAAACAAAAAATCAGCAAAGAAACAGCAATCCTAAATGACTCACTAGATCAGATGGACTTAATTGACATCTTCAGAATATTTCACCCAAAAGCTACAGAATATACATTATTCTCCAGTGCACATGTGATATTTTCAAAGATAGACCACATATTAGGACACAGGAAAAGTCTCTTCAAATTCAAGAGGATAGAAATCATAACAAGCATCTTCTCAGATCACAATGGCATTAAACTAGAAATCAACTGCAATAAAAACAATGAAAAAAATATCAAACAGTTGGAGGCTAAATAGCATGCTATTAAATAATGATTGGGTTACAAAAGAGATCCAAGAAGAAATAAAAAGCATCCTGGAAACAAATGATAATGAAAACACAAAAGTCCAATATCTATGGGACACAATGAAAGCAGTCCTGAGAGGGAAGTTCATAGATCTACAGGCATACCTCAAAAAACAAGAAAAATGGTAATAATTATCTAACCTTGTAACTTAAAGAATTAGAAAGAAAACAAAAAGAAAAGCCCACAGGAGAGAGGAAAATGGCGACTAGCAGGAAGGTAGGGAGGGAAAGAGTGTGAGAGCCCAAGGAAGTGATAGAGGAGTGTGTGGACATGTGTGGTGTGTGTGTATGAGCTAGGGACAGTTAGATTCTGCAGGTCTTCTAAGGGGCTGCTAAACCAGGCAGTCTTAGGCAGTGGAGTCCCGCTCCCGGTGCAGACACTCCTGGGCGGCCAGCACAGGCACAGCGACTACGCCATCTTGGGAAACAGCTGCTTGATACTAGGATCCTGGCCTCAGCCCCACCCGGTCTGATCTCAGACGCATACCAGGACCCTGCAGCCACTGGGGACAGAGACCTGTGACCACAGCTACAGACCTGCGGACACCAAAAGTTCAGAAATCCCCGAGGCAGATCCGTGAGTAACAAAGCCCATCCCCCCTTCCCGCAGGCTCTCAGGCAGCACCAGAGTAACTAACTGATAGACCCACCCCTTGCCGGGGCCTCAGCACTGCAGGAACTTTGGCCTGGAAGTGCACGAGCACCTTGGAACTGATCCTTCATGCACTGACGGCTTCGGAGCCCTGGGCTGGGAGCAAACAAAACGCGCGAGCACCAGAAACTGATCCTACGTGCACTGCGGGCTTCAGAGCCCTGGGCTGGGAGCAAATGCGCAAACAGGAATTTGTCCGAGTAGCACAGGACCAGGGACACCGTTTCCTGGGGCAGGAGGCAGCACCAAGCACCAGTGACTTGACTGTGTTTCTTATCACCTGCGCCTGAGATCCCGATTCCCTGTGCATTCATACTAAGAGCCAGTGAATCCAATTCCTGGTGCAAGGGCACACAGGGACCCTGATTCTCAAGGCGAGGTCGCGTGAAGCAACAGAGACTCTGATACTGGTCTCTTGGGGAACTCTGACTCCTGGCGCATGCTAGGGGGCTCTGGTTTTCAACACGGTGCAGGCAGGGTCCCTAATTCTAAGTGCACGTACGAGGCCACATTGAGCACTGGCAACACTGACTCAGAGCGAGCCCACCAACCAAGAACAACCACACATCTTAGTGTCAGAGCTCTTCAGTGACACTAGGGTGGTGGGAGGCTCCCACTGCACACGGCCCAGGCCCACACAACTGGATGTTTGAATCATCGGGAGATAATCAGAATGAAGACACGACACAACAGCCAGAGGAAAGACAATGAGGAATCACCAAGAAAGGAAATTAATGAAGTTGAAGCATGCAACATGACAGAAAAAGAATTCAGAATAATGGTTGTACAATTCATTCACTGGATGGATGAGAAAATCAACAACCTATGCAAGAATCAGGAAGAAATGAAAAGTGATATAGCTACAATCAAAAACACCATGGAAAGTTTCAACAGCAGACTAGAAGAAGCAGAGGAGCGAATTAGTGAGTTAGAAGATAAGGCAGAGAAACAAGCTCAATCTGAACAGCAACTGGAGAAAAAAATTAAAAAACAGGAGGAGAACCTAAAGGAGCTTCAGGACAATATGAAACGAAGTAACATACGCATAATAGGGCTACAAGAAGGACAAGAAGAGCAGCAAGGATTAGAAAATCTATCTGAAGAAATAATGACAGAAAACTTCCCAGATATGGGGAAGAAAAAAGTTACACAAGTACAGAGAGTCCCAGGCAAGATGAACACCAAAAGACCCACACCAAGACACATCATAAGAATGATGGCAAATGTACAAGACAAAGAGAGAATCTTAAAGGCTGCAAGAGAGAAAAAGAGAGTTACCTACAAAGGATCCCCCATCAGATTATCAAACGATTTCTCAACAGAAACACATCAGGCCAGAAAAGAATGGACAAAAATTTACAAAGTGATGCAAAGCAAAGGACTGAATCCAAGAATACTCTACCCAGCAAGGCTATCATTCAAAATTGAAGGGAAAATAAGAAGCTTCACAGACAAAAAAAGGCTAAGGGAGTTCATCACCACCAAGCCAGCCATGCAAGAAATGCTAAAGGGACTGGTGTAAAAAGAAGAAATAAAAAGCCCAGAAAGAAAACAGCCACACTCAAAAATAGAAATGGCTACAAACAAGTACCTTTCAATAATAACTTTAAATGTAAATGGACTAAATGGCCCAATAAAAAGACATCAAGTGGCTGAATGGATAAAAAACCATGACACATATATTTGCTGTCTACAAGAGATCCACCTCATTAGAAAGGACTCACACAGACTGAAAGTGAAGGGTTGGAAAAATATCTTTCAGGCAAATGGAAATGAAAAAAAAAGCTGGGGTAGCATTACTTATATCCGACAAAATAGACCTCAAAGTGAAGGCCATAACAAGAGATAAGGAAGGCCACTTCATAATACTAAAGGGATCAATACAACAAGAAGATATAACCATGGTAAACATATATGCACCCAATGCAGGAGCACTCACACACATAAGAAAACTCCTGGAAGATATCAGGGGAGAGATCGACAACAATACAATCATAGCAGGGGACTTTAATACACCACTGACATCACTGGATAAATCCGCTAGACAAAAAATCAGTAAAGAAACAGCAATCCTAAATGACTCACTAGATCAGATGGACTTAATTGACATCTTCAGAACACTTCAACCCAAAGCCACAAAATATACATTCTTCTCAAGTGCTCATGGGACATATTCAAAAATAGACCACATATTGGGTCACAAACAAAGTCTCCCCAAATTCAAGAAGATTGAAATCATACCAAGCATCTTCTCAGACCTCGATGGCATAGTATTAGAAATAAACTACAATAAAAACAACTCATAATACTCAAACACTTGGAAGCTGAATAACATGTTATTAAATATTGATTGGGTTACCAATGATATCAAAGAAGAAATTAAAAACATCCTGGAATCTAATGACAATGAAAACACAACAATCCAAAACCTTTGGTACACAATGAAAGCAGTCCTGAAAGGGAAGTTTATAGCTCTACAGGCCTATCTCAACAAACAAGAAAAAATGGTAGTAAATCATCTAAATATACAGCTCAAAGAATTAGAAAGAGAACAACAAGAAAACCCCAGAGTGAGCAGAAGGAAGGAGATAATAAAGAACAGAGCAGAAATCAATGACATAGAGACCAAAAAAACAATACAGAAAATCAATGAAACCAAGAGCTGGTTCTTTAAAAGGATAAACAATATTGACAAACCTCTAGCCAGGCTCACCAAAAAACAAAGAGAGAGGACCCAAATAAACAAAATCAGAAATGATAGAGGCAAAATAACAACAGACCCCACAGAAATACAAAGGATTGTTTAAAAATACTATGAACAACTTTACTCCAACAAACTAGACAACCTGGAGGAAATGGTCATATTCCTAGAAAAATACAACATTCCAAATCTTAATCAGGAAGACTCTAAAAATCTCAACAGGCCAATAACTATGGAAGAAATTGAAGCAGTCATCAAAAAGCTTCCAGCAAACAAAAGCCCAGGACCAGACGGCTTCACAGGGGAGTTTAACAAACATTTAGGGAAGAACTAAAACCTATCCTCTTCAGACTACTACAAAAAATTCAAGAGGAAGGAACACATCCAAGCTCATTCTATGAAGCCAGCATAACCCTAATACCAAAACCAGGTACAGACAACACAATGAAAGAGAATTACAGGCCAATATCCCTCATGAACATAGATGCCAAAATCCTCAACAAAATCTTAGCAAATTGGATCCAGCAGTACATCAGAAAGATCATACACCATGACAAAGTAGGATTTATCGAGGGATGCAAGGATGGTACAATATCCGCAAATCAATAAACGTGATACATTACATAAACAAATTGAAGGAAAAAAAAACACATAGTCAGATCAATTGAAGAAGAAAAAGCGTTTGACAAAATTCAACACCCATTTCTGATAAAAACTCTCAGCAAGGTGGGAATAGAAGGATCATACCTCAACATAATAAAAGCCATATATGAAAAACCCACAGCCAAAATCATACTCAATGGACAAAAACTAATACCATTTCCCCTAAGAACAGGAACAAGGCAGGGATGCCCACTCTCACCACTCCTGTTCAACATAGTACTGGAAGTATTAGCTATTGCAATTAGACAAGAAGAACAAATAAAAGGCATCCAAATTGGAAAAGAAGAAGTAAAACTGTCCTTATTTGCATATGTCATGATATTATACTTAAAAAACCCTAAAGACTCCACCAAAAAACTATTAGACTTAATAAAAGAATTCAGCAATGTAGCAGGATACAGAATTAATGCCAAGAAATCTATGGCATTTCTCTACACCAATAGTGAACTTGCAGAAAGTGAGACTAAAAAAGCAATCCCTTTTACCATCGCACCAAAAAAAATTGATATACCTAGAAATAAACTTAACTAAAGAGGTAAAAGACCTCTGCTCAGAAAACTACAGGACGTTGAAAAAAGAGATAGAGGAAGACATAAAGAGATGGAAGAACACCCCATGTTCTTGGATTGGTAGAATCAACACCATTAAAATGTCCATACTGCCCAAAGCAATCTATAAATTCAATGCACTTCCCATTAAAATACCGACGGCATATTTCACAGACCTAGAACGAACTCTCCAAAAATTCATCTGGAATAAAAAACGACCCCGAATAGCTGCAGCAATCCTTAGAAAGAACAAAGTAGGTGGGATCTAAATACCAGACATCAAGCTGTATTACAAAGCCACTGTTCTCAAAACTGCCTGGTACTGGCACAAGAACAGACATATAGATCAATGGAATAGAATAGAGAGCCCAGAAATCAGCCGGAACCAATATGCTCAATTAATATTTGACAAAGGAGGCAAGAACATACAATGGAGCCAAGATAGCCTCTTCAATAAGTGGTGTTGGGAAAATTGGACAGATACATGCAAGAAAATGAAACTGGACCACCAACTTATACCATACACAAAAATAAACTCAAAATGGATAAAGGACTTAAATATAGGAGGGGAAACCATAAAAATACTAGAAGAATCCAAAGGCAACAAAATTTCAGACATATGCCGAAGCAATTTCTTCACCGATACTGATCCTAGGGCATTGGAAACTAAAGAGAAAATAAACAAATGGGACTACATCAAAATAAAATGTTTCTGCACAGCAAAAGAAACCATCAGCAAAACAACAAGAAAACCCACTTTGTGGGAAAACATATTTGCCAACATTATATCTGATAAGGGCCTAATCTCCAACATTTATAGGGAACTCATACAACTTAACAAAAGGAAGAGAAACAATCCAATCAAAAAATGCGCAAAGGACCTAAATAGACACTTTTCAAAAGAGGACATTCAGAAAGCCAAGAGACATATGAAAACATGCTTAAAGTCGCTAATCATCCAAGAGGTGCAAATCAAAACAACAATGAGGTACCATCTCACATCTGTCAGAATGGCTATCATCAACAAATCAACAAACGACAAGTGCTGGAGAGGATGTGGAGAAAAAGGAACACTCCTGCACTGCTGGTGGGAATGCAGACTGGTGCAGCCACTATGGAAGACAGTATGGAGTTTCCTCAAAAAACTAAAAATGGAACTCCCATTTGACCCTGTGATCCCACTTCTAGGAATATATCCCAAGAAACCAGAAACACCAATCAGAAAGGATATATGCACCCCTTTGTTCATAGCAGCACAATTCACCATAGCTAAGATCTGGAAACAGCCTAAGTGCCCATCAGTAGATGAATGGATTAGAAAACTGTGGTACATCTACACGATGGAATACTATGCTGCTATAAAAAAGAAGGAACTCTTACCATTTGCAATGGCATGGATGGAACTGGAGAACATTATGCTAAGTGAAATAAGCCAGTCAATGAAGGAAAAATACCACATGATCTCACTCATTCATGGATAGTAAAGACCATTATAAACTTTTGAACAATAATAGATACAGAGGCAGTGTTGCCTCGAACATACTGTTAAACTACAGCAGGAAGGCCGGGGAGGGTGGGGGGCAAAGCGGGGGCGTAAGAGATCAACCAAAGGACTTGTATGCATGCATATAAGCATAACCAATGGACATAAGACACTGCGGGGTAGGGGAGGCCAGGGGATTGTCAAGGCCGGGGGGAAAAAAAGGAGACATATGTAATACTCTTTGTAATAATTTAAGCAATAAAGAAATTATATAAAAAAGAAAAGCCCACAGTATCGAGAAGGAAGGAAATAATAAATATCAGAGCAGAATTAAACTTCATAGAGACCAAAAAAAAACAACAAAAACAATACAAAAAGATCAATGAAACTAATAGCTGGTTCTTAGAAAGGATAAACAAGATTGATGAACCTCTAGCCAGGCTCACCAATAAACAAAGAGAGAGGATCCAAATAAACAAAATCATAAATGAAAGAGGGGAAGTAACAACTGACTGTACTGATATACAAAGGATTGTAAAAAAATATTATGAACAACTCTACTCCAAAAAAGCTGGACAACCTTGATGAAATGGACACATTCCTAGAAAAATACAAGCTTCCAAAACTCAATCAGGAAGAATCAAAAAACCTGAATAGGCTGATAACTACTGATGAAATTAAAACAGTAATCAAAAAGCTTCCAGCAAACAAAAGCTCTGGACCAGATGGCTTCACAGGGGAGTTTTACCAAACATTCAAAGAAGAACTAAAACCAATCCTTCTCAGACTATTCTAAAAATTTCAAGAGATAGGCACACTTCCAAGCTCTTTCTATGAAGCCAGCATTACCCGAATTTCAAAACCAGATAAAGACACTACAAAGAAAGAGAATTACAGGCTAATATCCCTGATGAACATAGATGCTAAAATCAACAAAATTCTAGCAAACCAGATCCAGCATTACATTAGAAAAATTATACACCCTGACCAAGTGGGATTTATTCCAGGGATGCAAGGCTGGTACAATATGGGCAAATCAATAAACCTGATATATCACATAAACAAATTGAGAGACAAAAATCTCATAATCATATCGATTGATGCAGCAAAGGCATTTGACTAAGTCCATCACCCTTTTCTGATAAAAACTCTCAACAAAGTGGGAATAGAAGGATCATACCTCAACATAATAAAAGCGATATATGACAAACCTATAGCCAACATCACACTCAATGGGCAAGAACTAAAACCATTTCCCTTAAGAACAGGAACAAGACAGGGATGCCCGCTTTTACCTCCCCTGTTCAACATAGTACTAGAGGTACTAGCCACAGTGATCAGACAAGAAGAAGAAATAAAAGGCATCCAAAATGAAAAAGAAGAAGCAACATTTTCATTATTTGCAGATGAAATGATACCGTACATAGAAAACCCTAAAGACTCCATCAAAAATTATTAGACTCAAACGAATTCAGCAATGTTGCAGGGTAAAAAATTAACGCCAAGAAATCTATGGCATTTTTATACACCAATAGTGAACTTACAGAAAGAGAGATTTTAAAAAACAATCCCATTTATCATTGCACACATAAAAAATTAAAATACCTAGGTGTAAACTTAACTAAGGAGGTAAAAGACCCATACTCAGAAAGCTATAAGATGTTGAAAAAACAGATAGAGGAAGACATAAACAAATGGAAGAACGTCCTGTGTTCATAGATTGGTAGAATCAACATCATTAAAATTTCCATACTACCCAAAGAAATCTATAAATTCAACGCACTCTCCATTAAAATACCAATGGCATATTTCACAGATATAGAAAGAACTCTCCAAAAATTCATCTGGAATAATAATAATAATAATAAAAACAACAAACCCAAATAGCTGCAGCGATCCTGAGATAGAAGAACAAAGTAGGAGGGATTTCAATACCAGTTATCAAGATGTATTACAAAGCCACTGTTCTCTAAACTGTCTGGTACTGGCACAAGAACAGACATATAGACCAATAGAATAGAATAGAGAACCCAGAAATCAACCCAAATCACTATGCTCAATTAATATTTGACAAAGGAGGCAAGAACATACAATGGAGTCAAGACAATCTCTTCAATATATGGTGATGGGAAACGTGGTCAGACACATGCAATAAAATGAAACTGGACCACCAACTTATACCGTACACAAAAATAAACTCAAAATGGATAAAGGACTCAAACGTAAAACAGGAAACCATAAAAATATTAGAGGAAACCACAGGCGGCAAGATCTCAAATATATGCCAAATCAATATCTTCACCAACACAGCTCCTAGGGCAATGGAAACTAAAGGGATAATAAACAAATGGGGCTACATCAAAATAAAAAGCTTCTGTACAGCAAAAGAAACCATCAACAAAACAACAAGAAAACCCACTGCATGGGAGAACATATTTGCCAACAATATCTCCGATAAGGGTTCAATCGCCAACATTTACCAGGAACTCATGCAACTTAACAAAAGGAAGACAAACAACCAAATCAAAAAATGGGCAACGGACCTAATTAGATACTTTTTAAAAGAAGACATTCAGAAAGCCAAGAGACATATGAAAACATGCTCAAAATCACTAATCATTGAGACATGCAAATCAAAACGACAATGAGGTACCATCTCACAACTGTCAGAATGGCTATCATCAACAAATCAACAAATAACAAATGCTGGCGAGGATGCAGAGAAAAAGGTACCTTTGTGCACTGCTGGTGGGAATGTAGACTGGTGCAGCCACTGTGGAGAACAGTATGGAGTTTCTTCAGAAAACTAAAAATGGAACTTCCATTTGACCCAGTGATCCCACTTCTAGGGATATATCCCAAGAAACCAGAAACACCAATCAGAAAGGATATATGCATCCCTATGTTCATAGCAGCACAATTTACCGTAGCTAAGATTTGTAATCAGCCCAAGTACCCATCAGCTGATGAGTGGATTAAAAAAAACTTTGGCACACCAGTGCAATGGAACTATATCGCAGTAAAAAAGGAAGGAACTGCTACCATTTGCAGCAGCATGAATGGAACTGGAGAGCATTATGCTAAGTGAAATAAGTCAGTCAGAGAAAGATAAATATCACATGATCTCACTCATTTGTGGATTATAATGAACAACATAAAAAGATTAGCAAAAACAGATCTAATGACAGAGAAGCATCGATCAGATGCTCAAACCTCAGAGGGAAGGTAGGGGAGGGTGGGGACAAGGGGGAGAGATCAACCAAAGGACTTGTATGCATGCATGTAAGCAGAAGCGATGGATGCAGACAACAGGGGGTGAGGGTGAGGGCAGGACCGGGGGGATAAGGGGACAATGGTGGAATAAAGACACATTTGCAATACCTTAATCAAAAAAATTTTTAAAAAAGAGAGTAGAAGGAGAGAGGGGGTGAAAGACCGAGAAAGATAAACATCAGATGTGAGTATGATAGAGACACATTCATTGGTTTCCTCCTGCATGCACCCTGACTGGGTTGGGGATTGAACCTGCAACCCAGGTACATGCTCTTGGCCAGGAATTGAAGCAGCCATACTTCAGTGCATGGATTGGCGCTCTAACCACTGAGAAACACTGACCAGGGCCAATACTTGATTTTTAATAGATGCTTGTGAAGGGAAAACCCAGTTTTTCCCTACTGTGTTTATCTTCCCTGTGGTTCTGTCTTCACTGCACACACAAAACATTTCACTTCTGATAACCCAATATGTGGAGATTTTGCTCCACATCAAGTAGTTCTCTGCCACACCAACTGCTGTTCTACAATTTAACTCAGTTCTGACCCCACCTTCCCAATTAAGAGCTCAGTCCCATAAAGCTGCCCCTGCCCCTCACTTTGGATTGTAGTCACAACCTTGGGATATCACCTGTGCTTCTGACTGACCTGCAGTGACCCCTCCTCAGGTCCAGTTAATTTGCCAGAGCAGCTTACAGAACTCAGGAAACATTTATGTTTACCAGTTTATTAAAGGACACCGATAAGCAGCCAGATAAAGAGATATGTAGGGAGGTCTGGAAGGGTCCCAAGTGCAGGGTGGAGTTGGGGTGCACCCTTTGTCATTGTGTGGGATGTGGGTTTGTTTGCCCACATGGAAGCTCTCAGAACCCCCTACTGTTAGGATTTTGTGGAGCCAGCCTCATATAGGCATGACCAATTATTAACTCCATTTCCAGCCCTTCTCTCTCCAGAGGATGTTGGAGAGGGGGAGGCTGAAAATTCCAAGCTTGTAATCATGACCTCATCTTTATAGAGGCCCAGTGCATGAAATTCGTGCATGTGGTGTGTGTGTGTGTGTGTGTGTGTGTGTGTGTGTGCGTGTGCGTGTGTGTGTCCCTCAGCCTGACCTGCACCCTCTCCAATCCAGGAGCCCTCAGGGGATGTCCTACTGATGGCTTAGGCCTGCTCCCTGTGGTTCTCTGCTCTCTGCGGGGCCTGCCTGCTCCACACCACAGTGACTGCCAAGCAGGCTGTGCTGGGTGCTGCCTGCAGGCTGCACTTGCCTGCTCCCAGGTCGGCCAAGCAGGCTGTGCTGTGCTGGGAGCTGCCTCCTCCCTACTGTCAGTCTCCACAGAGGCTATGCATACTCATTCCTGATTGGCTGGTGGGCAGCATGAAGGTATGGTCAATTTGCATCTTTCTCTTTTATTAGTGTAGATGGTGACAGTCCCCATCTAGGAGCCCTCCAGCAGCCACCAGAGTTGCCACATTAGAACAAGAGATGCTGTTAGTACTCTTCATTTTGGAAAATTACAAGGGTTTTAGGGGCTCTGTGCCAGGAAATGGGGGCAGAGACCAACATGTATTTTCTATTATCTCAGAATGCTTAATAAATGAATTTCTATGACAGTTTTACATGATTTTGAGACTGCTTCAAATTTGCACTCATTAGATATTTAAGCAGTGGGCCTGGTATGTAGCAACTTGTGAGAGAGAATTGTCAAAATCTGAGGAATTTGCAAGGGATTTCACATCAGTACCTAGATATCAGGCCACAGTGAGGGTATTTACACCACAGAAACTGGCAAAAGCTACAAATCAAGACTTTTTTTTTCCTGGAGAGCCAGTTGTTAATCATTTACCAGTATACCCCTGTGTATGACATCATTTATTATTTCTTATTAAATAGTAATTGAATAATAATGAAATTTAAAAATGTAAGCAGTTTAAAAATAATAATTTTCAAATGAGCTGTGCTTGTCTCATTTAGATTACAAATTATCAGGAAAAAAGGTCATTATTTCCTTTTACTTTATTGCCCCAGTGAGTGCTTAGGAACTTAAGAGTATGCAATAAATAGTTGTATGTGGAGGGATCAATGTCCTAAACAGGGTTTATGTTTTGACCAGTGCACAGTGGTAGGGCAGGGTGGAAGTGTTGAAAAGGAATCAGAAATACAAAAATATGTGTTGAGTTGATCCTAACACTAAATTTTATATTCATAACTTTAGGTATACTACATATTATTGTTTTTCTTTAATTTTATATTTATTATAAAATTTTAAATACATTGAAAGAGTTGAATAAAATAGTGACATAATCATAGCCACAAAATTATAGTGTCAGGGATATAAGATATAGTTGGACTACAAAGACATATTTTCAGTACCACAAAACTGTAGCAAAATTAGATGGAGTTGCAGAATTTCCTTAGTTTCACGTATTTAAAATTTTACCCTAAAAGACCCTTAATTCCCAGGGATATTAACCATGAGTAAACTAATTCATTACATGGAATGTGGTAAGAATTTCAATATGAGTTTTTGACCATACGTGAAAGAAATACTGCCTGCACAATGTACCATATAATATTTATGCTCATGCTGTTACAAGTAAAATGAGTCTTTACAGGCAAAGGCATCTAAATCTAGAATGACACATAAGAAAAATGCATAATTTAAAAATAAATTGATATATTTTACATACAGTAAAATGTACACATTTTGAAAGTAAAGCTTGATTAATTTTTATATACATATGCACTTCTCTAAGCATCACCAGATCAAGATACAGACATTTCCTCCCTGCCAGATAGTTTAGTTCTGCCTATTCCCTGTTGTTCCCATCCTTCCCATACCATTGTTCTGACTTCTACCACAATAGATTAATTTTGCCTGTAAAAGAAGATATTTTTAACCATGTATTTTTGTTGTTAGTAACAGATACATAAAAGGAAAGATTACTGTTTGGGTACTAGTTTGGGGCAAATTAATATAAATTTAGTGATTATATATTTAATGATATAGTAAGTAGATTGTTTGAAGACAGTCTAAGATTAGAATCAGGTTCTCCCCATCTCCCCCTTACTCTATGTTTGGCTCAGCCCAATAAAAGAAAATAAAAGTTTATTTTGACAGTAGATCACATGGAGGTAACCACAAAGCCAAACACTCTTGCTCAAGTGGAACTTTGTAGGTCCTGCTTAGATGGTTTCTGGGAAAGCAGGAAACCTGAATGGCACAGTGTTCTGCAATGTTTCCACACAGACCAGAGGAAAGAATGATAATGATTATACTTTGTATGGCCTAGAGTTTTCCTGTTTACCAGGTTGCTTTTGAGAGGGGGCAGTATGTGAATGAAATAAGCTCCTCAAGAAGCATTCTTTGGGAGCAGGACAGTTTTCCTGGCCTGCTCCCCCACGATGAGCACAATTCTGTCTCTGATTATTAGCTGGGTCTAGGTTAGAGATCCACTAGGTTCTCTGTAACTGTAAACCTATCATCTAACATTCCTTACTGCCTACAGCTCTGGTCCTTCAGCATCAGATCTCACCCACGCCTCCATTATTACTTTGTCCAAAAAATTCCTATTTCCTTTCAAAGATATTTGATTCAATCTAGCACCCCCCAATATTTCAAACTTAAAATTCAAGTTAAAAATATTGCTCAAGCCCTGGCTGGTGTAGTTCAGAAGTAGAGCATCAGTCTGCACACCAAAGAGTCATGGGTTCGATTTCCAGTAAAAGGAGCATACCTGGGTTGCAGGTTTGATGCATGACCTGATTGGGGTTTGTGCAGGAGGCAACCAATTGATATGTCTCTCTCACATCTCTCTCTCTCTCTCTCTCTCTCTCTCTCTCTCTCTCTCTTTCCATCTCTTCCTCCCTCCCTTTCTCCCTTCTACTCTCTCTAAAAATCAATGGAAATCTATCCTCCATTGATGATTAACAGGAACAAAAAATATTGCTCAAATATGATTTATCTCTTAATTATTCTCTTCAAACTTAATCAATTAAAAAAATCTTTCATGGCTTCTGTTGTATGTCTAAAATATGCCCTAAGTCCTGGGGAAGCAACAACAGATAAGAAGCTCACGGTTTTTTAAGGTACAGGCTCTCAGAGGTTTGGGATGAGGGAATAGGGGTACACCTGGAAGCATTTTTCTTTATTTTTTTAAATTCCCACTGTAGTGGGAATTTTGAGAACCACATGTAGTGAATTGTGGTGTGGTTATCTCTCTAGCATCTATTTCTCTTTTCTTAGAAACTTTCCTGAATTTTCATTTTGGTAGTCACAACTGCTTCATGCACCCCTAACTCTGGGCCTAAGTTAGGTACCGTATTCTTATTGAAATCAGAGGTCAACATAGTCCGGAGCTTGATGAATGTCTTCATTACTAGTCCCTGGAACAGGGTGGTCTAAAACCGGTCGAGTGATGATCAGGTGCATCAGCTCAGTGTTTATCAGACCTAATTGATTAGCCTCTGCATTCCTGGTGGCCAGGCTGTAAGGTCAGAGCTGGGTTAAATCTTTTTGCTCTTGCCTGCTCAACTGACTACTGCAACAAAATCTTAGATCATAAGGTTAAACATATACATTTGATTAATCAATTATATATTGTGTTAGTAAAAGGGGAGGGAAAGGAAAAAGAAGGGAAGAGCAGGAAAAAATCATGTATTTTTATTCTACCCTTGTGCCCCTATCATTAAGTTTTTATCTCAGTGTTCAGTTAATGCAGTGTTCTCAACCTTCTGGCCCTTTAAATACAGTTCCTCATGTTGTGACCCAACCATAAAATTATTTTCGTTGCTACTTCATAACTGTAATGTTGCTACTGTTATGAATCGTAATGTGAATATCTAATATGCAGGATGGTCTTAGGTAAACCCTGTGAAAGGGTCATTCGACCACCAAAGGGGTCGCAACCCACAGGTTGAGAACTGCTGAGTTAATGGTTGTATCACCGTAAGAAAGCCAGCCTCAGCATTGGGCTAATACATAGACTACAGAGATCTTGCAAGGAATGAATCCTCCCTCAAACCAATCCTGAAGCCCAAGGAAGCCCTAGACCAGAGAGGTGGGCAACCTTTTTGTGAGTGTGTGCCAAAACCAGCAAAATCTCTGACTCAAAATTCTTCTGCGTGCCAACCCTAATTTTTTGAGAACATGTTATGCCTACTTGATATCTCTTAAGGTGTATGTATGTGAAGAACCTTGAAGAAATAATAAAATTCATTCAAGCGACAAAAACACAGTATATGATGATGAAAAATATATTTATTTTTTAATGTATACATGTACACTGATAGTCTGACAGAAAACTTTATGACTCTGTTTGATATTATCAGTGGGACTCTTTGGACCCTTGAGTGTGGCCACAAAGTTTCAATCGCACTCTATGTGTGTGCCCGCACGTGGTATTTTGTGGAAGAGCCACACTCAAGGGGCTGCAGTTTGCCAAACACTGGGTTAGGGGCAATCAGGCAGGCAGGCAGGTGAGCGGTTGGGAGACAGCAGTCCCAGATTATGAGAAAATTGTCCAGCAGCTGGACATCCCCCGAGGGGTCCCAGATTGGAGAGGGTGCAGGCTGGGTGTCGTAAGTGTTTTTCTCCACGTCCTGCATGGTTCAGGGTTCGGGTCTGGAAGTGGAGCCGCACACAAATGAAATAGAAAAGACACAAGATAATTTGGGAATATTGGGGGACCAGCGAGCAAGTCCAACTCAAGAGGAAGTACATCCACTGTGCTCAGGCCTCATCAAGCTTTTATAGTGAGAGGTGAACAAGGTAGTGGTTACCATAGTTACATAGTTTTTGTGAGTTTCACTTGTTTACACTGTTCTTGCACTTCCTCAGCCCATTAGCTTCCCAGATAAGATCTAGGGAGTGTTATAAGGTCAAGCCTAATTATGCTAAGAGGACTGTGCCCTCTAAGCTAGGACTTGTTTGTGACTTTGCCAGCAGGTCAGTCTGAGGCTTAACCCTATATCAGTTTCCCACAGCTGGGCTGAGGGACACCCAAATTTTGTGCACTGGTTCTCTACTTGTTATTATAAGAGGAGACAAGCATTTGAAACTCTGTATATATTTTTTTAAATATTTCAGGAGAAATGATTTTAAATACAGTGTTACATCCAATAAACATTAATATTTCAAGAATATCAATCTTACCTAATAATAGACAAACATGTAAATTGACCATCCCTCCGCTACACTCACCAGCCAATCAAGAGAGTAATCAAATTAACCCAACAAAGATGGCAGTTAATTTGCATACATAGGCATGAAGCGGCAGAGCAAAGACTGAAGGCTTTGGCTGGAGCAGTGAAGACTGAAGGCTCCAGCCGGAGCAGCAAAGATGGAAGGCTCTGGCCAGAGCAATGAAGATGGAAGGCTCCAGCCAGAGGAGCGAAGGCCTGGGTCCCGGGTGCAGGAGGAAAACCAGTGCCAGCAGCTAAGGGAAGGAAGGCCTATTGAGCAAATCTCTCTATGGAATGAGCCTCTAGTTTTAAATATAATAATGTTACATGGAATAAACATTAATATATCAAGAAAAGTGATTTTAAATAGAATACATGCAATAAAAATTAATATTTCAAGAAAAAATGGTTTTAAATATAATAATATCAAAACTGTACTAACAGTATAATATCACAAAAGTGGTAGGAAATATTAAAAATCTGTAAATAACAGGATTACTTCTATTATATTCTAAAATATTTTTATTCCTCTGGCTTTATTTTTTGTTCATCAATTTATGTTGCTTATTATATTCCCCAAAGGAGTGAGATCATGTGATATTTATCTTTCTCTGACTGGCTTATTTCACTTAGCACGATGCTCTCCAGGTCCATCCATGTTGTTGTGAATGGTAAAAATTCCTTCTATTTTACTGCAGCATAGTATTCCATTGTGTAGATGTACCACCATTTTCTAATCCACTCATCTGCTGATGGGCACTTAGGCTGTTTCCAAATCTTAGCTATGGTATATTGTGTTGCTATGAACATAGAGGGTGTATATATCCTTTCTGATTGGTGTTTCTAGTTTCTTGGGATATAGTCCTTGAAGTGGAATCACTGGGTCAAATGGGAGTTTCATTTTTAGTTTTTTGAGTAAAGTCCATACTGTTCTCCACAGTGGCTGCACCAGTCTGCATTCCCACCAGCAGTGCAAGAGGGTTCCTTTTTCTCTGCATCCTCACCAGCACTTGTCATTTGTTGATTTGTTGATGATAGCCATTCTAACAGGTGTGAGATGGTACCGCCTTGTCATTTTTATTTTCATCTCTTGGATGATTAGTGACTTTGAGCATGTTTTCATATGTCTTTTGGTCTTCCTTATGTCTTTTTACGAAAAGCATCTATTTAGGTCCATTGACCATTTTTCGATTGGGTAGTTTATCTTTCTTTTGTTAAGTTGTATGAGTTCCCTGTAATGATGGAGATTAAACCCTTATCAGTGATAATATTGGCAAATATGTTCTCCCATGAGGTGGGCTTTCTTGTTGTTTTGTTGATGGTTTCTTTTGCTGCACAAAAGCTTTTTATGTTGAAGAGACAGTCTTGACTCTATTGTATGCTCTTGCCTCCTTTGTCAAATATTAATTGAGCATAATGGCTTGGGTTGATTTCTGGGTTCTCTATTATGTTCTACTGGTCTCTATGTCTGTTCTTGTGCCAGTACCAGGCAGTTTTGAGAACAGTGGCTTGGTAATATAGCTTGATATCTGGTATTGTGATCACTCCAACTTTGTTCTTCTTTCTCAGTATTCCTGTTGCTTTTCTGGCTATTTTTTAAATTCCAGATGAATTTTTGGAGCGTTTGATCTAGGTCTATAAAATATTCCATTGGTATTTTGATGGGGATTGCATTGAATCTATAAATTGCTTTGGGTAGTATGGACATTTTATTGATGTTGATTCTACCAATCCATGAACACAGTATATTCTTCCATTTGTTTATGTCTTCCTCTATCTCTTTTTTTAAATGTCCTAAAGTTTTCTGAGTACAGGTCTTTTATCCTTAGTTAAGTTTATTCCTAGGTATCTTAATTTTTTGTTGCAATGGTAAATGGGATTATGTTTTTAGTTTCTCTTTCTGTGAGGTCATTATCCTATATAATAAATGGGTAATATGGAAATTGACCCTAATGGCAGAATGACCGGGAACAACCAGTCACTATAACGTGCACTGACCACCATGGGGCATACGCTCAATGCAGGAGCTCCCCCGTGTGGTCAGTGTGTTCCCACATGGGGAGCTTCACTCAGCCACAAGCTGGGCTGAGAGCTGTGAGTGGAAGCCTCTCCTGCCTCCTTGGCAGTGTTCCTCGGGGAGTGGGCCTAAGTTGCAGTTGGACATCCCCCAAGGGCTCCTGGGCTACCAGAGGGATGTCTGACTGCCAGCTTAGGCCCATTGCCATGGGAACAGGCCTAAGCTGGCAAGTGGACATTTCCCAAGGGGTCCTGGACTGCAAGAGGGTGCATTCCAGGCTGAGGAACCCGCCTCTCCCCGCTCCCCGAGTGCATGAGGATATTGCTGTCCTCATAAAAAATGTTTGGAAGTGTTCTTTCCTCTTAGATTTTCTGAAATGGTTTAAGTAGTATAGATGTTAGTCTTTCTTTGAATGTTTGGTAAAACCCCTGTGAAGCTGTCCAGACCTGGGCTTTTGTTTAGTGGCAGTTTTTTTTTTTCTGCTTCAATTACATCAGTAGTTATTGGCCTAGTCAGGTTTTTTATTCTTCCTGATTGAGTTTTGAATGATTATATTTGTCTAAAAATTTGTCTATTTCATCCACATTGTCCATCTTATTGGCATATAGTTTTTCATAGTATTTTCCTACAATCCTTTTTATTCTGTGGTGTCAGTGGTTACTCCTTCACTTTTGTTTCTGATTTCATTTATTTGGGTCCTTTCCCATTGTTTCTTGATGAGTCTAGCTAATGGTTTATCAATTTTGTTTATCCTTTCAAATAACCAGCTCTAGTGCTAACTGGTTTGGCTCAGTGGATAGAGCGTCAGCTTGTGGACTGAAGGGTCCCAGGTTCGATTCTGGTTAAAGGTATGTACCTTGGTTGCAGGCACATCCCCAATAGGGAGTGTGAAGGAGGCAGATGACCAATGTTTCTCTCTCATTGATGTTTCTTACTCTCTATCCCTCACCCTTCCACTCTGTAAAAAATCAATAAAGTATATTTTTAAAAGAACCAGCTCTTGATTTCATTGATTATTTAGTCACTATGTTATTTATTCCTGCTCTAATATTTCTTATTTCCTTCTTTCTGCTTACTCTGGGCTTTTCTTGTTCTCTGTCTAGTTCTTTAAGTTGTAGGGTTAAATAGTTTATTGCTGATTTTTCTTGTTTTTTGAGGTATACCTGTAGTCCTATGAACTTCCCTCTGAGGACTGCTTTTGCTGTGTCCCAGGATTTGGGGTTGTTGTGTGTTCATTTTCATTTATTTGCAGGAGGTTTTTGATCTCTTTCTTGATTCGTTGGTAACCCATTTATTTTTTCATAATATGCTATTTAGCCTCCATGAGTTTGAATATTTTGGGGTGTTTTTACTGTAGTTGATTTCTAATTTCATTCCACTGTGATCTGATAAGATTCTTGGCATGATTGCAATATTCTTGAACTTGTGGAGACTTACTTTGTGTCATAACATGTGTCTATCTTTGTGAATGATCCATGTACACTTGAGAAGAATGTATATTCTGCTGCATTGGGGTGAAACGTTCTATAAATGTCAATTAAATTCATCTGATGTAGTGCGTCCTTTAGAGTCTCTGTTTCCTTGTTAAGTTTTTGTCTGGAAGATCTATCCAGTGAAGTCAGAGGGGTGTTAAAGTCCCCTGCTATGACTGTATTGTTGTCGATCTCTCTGTTAAATACCTCTAAAAGTTTTTTTAAAATATATTTAGGTGCTCCTATATTGGGTGCATGTATGTTTACTAGGGTTATATCCTCTTCTTGGATCAATCCCTTTAGTATTATGTAGTGATGTTTGTTGTCTCTTGTAATGGCCTTCATTTTGAAGTCTATGTCATCAGATATGAGTATTGCTACTCCAGCTTTTATATCTTTTCCATTTGCATGAAAATTTTTTCCCATCCCCTCACTCTCAACCTCTGTGTGTCTTATGTTTTGAGGTGGGTCTTTTGTAGACAGCATATAGTTGGGTCATGTTTTTGTATCCATTCAGCTACCCTATGCCTTTATATTGGAGCAGTTAGTCCATTTACATTTAGGGTTATTATTGATAGGTGCTTATTTATTGCCATTCTAATTCTATATGGCTAGGTTTCTCTCTCTGTTTCTTCTTCTCATTACAGCAATCCTTTTAGCATTTCTTGTAATACTAGCCTGGTGGTGATGTACTCCTTTAGCCTTTTTTTTTTTTTGTCTGGGAAGCTCTTTATTTGACCATCTATTTAGAATGATAGCCTTGCTGGATATAGTAATCAGTCTCAGATCCTTGCTTTCCATTACCTTGAGTACTTCATGCTATTCCCTCTGGCTGTAAAGTTTTTGATGAGAAATCATATATCAGCCTGATGGGAACTCCTTTATAGGTAACAGTTTTCTTTTCTCTTGCTGCCTTTAATATTCCCTATTTGTCTTTAATTTTTGGCATTTTAATTATGATGTGTCTGATCATGGGCCTGTTTGGGTTCTTCTTGTTTGGGGTTCTCCGTGCCTCCTGAAGTTGTGTGAATTTTTCCTTTACCAAGTTAGGGAAGTTTTTTGCCATTATTTCTTCAAACACCTTCTCTATGCCTTTCTGCCTGTTCTGGCACACATGCTATGTGAATATTGTTACATTTCACATTGTCTCACAGCTCCCTTAAGCTGTCCTCTTGTTTTTTAATTGTTTTTTCTTTTTGGTTCTCTGATTGAGTGGTATTTTTAAACTCTGTCTTCTAATTCACTGATTTGATTCTCAGCTTCCTCTACTCTGCTGTATATTCTTTCCAATGTGTTCTTTATTTGTGTTATGTCATTCTTTATCTCAGACTGTTCTTTTTTCATAGTTATTATATCTTTTTTCATGTTGTTGAGCATCTTTACCATCATTACTTTGAACTCTGTTTCAGATAAATTTCTTATCTCTGCTTCATTTATATCTTCTGTAGAAGTCTCTAGTTTTTTCATTTGGGGGTTGTTTTTTTGTCTCCTCATTTTGGCTTTCTGTTTGGGTTTGTGACTATGTATTAGGTAGATCCTCTACACCTCTCAATCTCTAGTGCAGGACAGTGTTAAAGGCTGTTTCTGACGAATTAGATCAGGGAAAGACTCAGACCTCCAGAGACCACCACTGCCTACAGAGTAATAGATTCTGACTGGAATTGCCCCCAGGCAATTGTCCTCAGCTGTGGGGAGAGTTTTTTCAACAAAGTGGGGCAGTTGCTTCTACCTAGAGCTAATTGTTATTTCAATCTCTTAAGTGGCCTCAGGGCAAGGTGTTTTCCAATAGGGTGTGTCAACTGTATTCCCCCCAGGCAAGGCATATGTCTATGTGGGAAAGATGTCCTCTGCAGCATGTGGGAATGATTCAAACCAGAAAACTTGGGGTGTCTGCCTTCTGAGCTCTACCTCTCCAGTACCCAGTCCTGATGTCTGCTCTCATAGCTCTAGTCCACTTCACCCTCACTCTGCCAGAGTACAAGGTGAGTGGCTCCACAGGGAATTTTGTGCATTGGCCCTTTAAGAGGGTGTCCTAATTTTCAGCTGTTACTCCCTGGCAAACAGCACCTTGCTGCTTTTCACAGCCAGATGTTATATGGGTATCCTCCTCAGTTTTGGGTCTCTCTGCTGGGGGGCCCAGCTTGGGGATTTGATCTCAGAGTTTTCAGTGGCAATTCCCCACAGCTGAGATATCTCTCTGGGACTTTAGTTGATGTCTTTGGGTACCTGGCCAGCCATTTCACACCTCTGCACCTCCTACCATTCTCTATGAGGTCTCCACTTTCGGTCCTCGGGTGTCAGGGTTCTCTCCTACGAGTTTTCTGTTGATTATTCAGGAAGTTTTTCTGTATTTTAGTTGTAATACCAATTTTTTTCTGGGAGCATGTCTGTGTAGCATCCACTTACTCTGCTGCCATTTTTAATCTCCTGTATGTTTCCTATAGAAACAAAAAGAGTAAAGCTTTTCCCCCTGAGGTTATGCCTTAAGGATTAAAATTTCTTCCAACATTGTAAGGTAGATTAAACCATTAAGAAGGTTGATTTAAACTCTGATAACAGATTTAGGTCATAATTAGGATGTCCAATAATTTTTCTTTGGTCCACTGTCTCACAGTTCCCTCTGACATGATCTATTATGGGCTTTACATTGAGTATCCTGCTTTATTTCAAAGTACAGTCTCCTAAATGGCTTTTTATTATGATTCATTGTCTTTCCAAACATAGGAAAACTAAAAATTTTTTCCAATTAATCATTGCTCTTAGTTGTTCAAATGAGAGTACAGAAATAGTCAATGACACTTATAGAAAAGTACTTCAACCAACAAAAGCTTGTTCAATATCTATTGTACTCATTAGGCTATCTATATGAAAATGGCTCATTTTGTCATATAATTTCATGTAAAATTACAATAATGGAATTTTTTTACTTAAAACCTAAAAAAATATGTTATAATTTGAATTTGAAAAAAATATTAACTTGTTATTATAAAATGTCAGGCTCTTGCTGTTTTGGCTCAGTGATAGAGCATTGGCCTGTGAATTGAATGGTCCAGGGTTCGATTCCAGTCAATGGCAGGTACTTTGGTTGCAGGCTCAATCCCCAGCCCTAGTTGGGGCACGTGCGGGTGGCAGCCAATATTTCTCACAACAATGTTTCTCTCTCTGTCTCTCCTCTCCTTTCCACTCCATCTAGAAATTAATGGAAAAATATCCTTGGGTGAGGATAAAAAAAAATAGCAGCACCCTAGAGCTTGTAGGTTTTTTAAAACAGATTTTTTTAGAAGACTATTTTTTTTTAGGGCAGCTGTAGAGTCACAGCAAAAGTGAGGAAAAGGTTCAGAGCCTTGTTCCCATATGCTGTCTGCTCCCACACAAACTGGACCTCCCCCGTCACCAACATCCCCTAACAGAGAGGTATCTTTATCACAGTAGATGGACCTACTTTGACACAACATTATCATTCAAACTCTATAATTTACGTTAAAGTTCACTCTTGGTGTTGTACATTCTGTGAGTTTTGACATATACTTAATGACATGTATCTACCATTGTAGAATTCAGGATAATTTCACAGCCTTATTTATCCCTGCCACCATCCAATCCCTGGAAACCACTGATCTTTCTACTGTCTACACAGTTTTGACTTTTTCAGAATGTCATATAATTGGAGTCATATAGTTTGTAACCTTTTCAGTTAAGCTACTTTTTCTTAGTACTACACATTTAAGTTTCATGAAATCCAGAGATCTCAAATGTAGTTATGCCCCCTTTCCTAAAATAGTTTAGCTTGACATTTTTCACTCGAGACAATGTTTTTCCATTTAAAATATTCTGATTCTATATTAGATATAAAGTGAGGCTTTCAGAAGCTTTGGGGAATGATTGCTGAAGTTTCTTAAGAACCTGTTTTCTCCCTTTTGACTTCCAATATTGTATTTTCATCCTTAATCTCTAAGATTTTGTTTCATACTTCAATCAAGATGGACAAGTGGTCGTCTGCCTGTGGGCACTGACTGGGAAGAAATGGACTAGCAGGAGTGTGCAGTCAAGAAGAGTAGTTCATTAGAATTGGCACCAATCTGAGAAGGTGAGCTCGGCTCCAGAAATACAGCCCTCCTGTGGGGTGGCTGCAGACAAGAGGCTTTAGAGAGCAAAACTCATGTTATCATGAGTAAGAGCTTTGGTATTGTGGGTCCGGCTGGGTGCTCAGGAGTGAGGTATCAGTAGTAAATCATTAATTCATGTCTTGAGGTCAGCTTCAGAGTCCCTCAGGCTAATTTATGGGGATGTGGCCAGCAGGGTACTGCTTTAGGAACTGAAACAGGACTCAGGCCATGGCTATTGTTTCTTGCTGCCTCAATGAGTTAATCAACATAAGGGGATGGGCTGAGGCTTACCAGGCCTGCTGGAAAGAAATTGAATAGAGTGCTGGGCCTGCATATTAGTCACACATTAAATCAGGACCCTCAGTTATACCTCTAAGGGAATTTTCTATGTATTATCAATTCTTTATCTTTTCAAACCCTATGGTTTGTAGCTAGAAACATACACACATACACATTTATTTACACATCCTATATAATAAAGAGGTAATATGCAAATTGACCATCACTCCAACAGACAAGATGGCCACTCCCATGTGGTCAAAGATGGCTGCCACAAGATGGCCAACAGGGGAGGGCAGTTGGGGGAAACCAGACCTGAAGGGGAGGGCACTTGGGGGCGACCAGGCCTGCAGGGCAGGACAATTGGGGGCGACCAAGCCTGCAGGGGAGGGCAGTTTGGGGCAACCAGGCTGGCAAGGGAGAGAAGTTAGGGGTGACCAGGCTGGCAAGGGAAGGCAGTTAGGGGCAGTCAGGCCAGCAGGGGAGCAGTTAGGTGTCGATCAGACTGGAAGGGTAGTGATTAGGGGCTGATCATGCTGACAGGCAGAAGCATTTAGGGGCAATCAGGAAGGCAGGCAGGCGAGTGGTTGGGAGCCAGCAGTCCCGGATTGTGAGAGGGATGTCCGAGTGCCCATTTAGGCCTGATCCCTGTGGACATCTTGCAGCCAGACATCCCCCAAAGGGTCCCAGATTGGGGAGGGGGCAGGTTGGGCTGAAGGACACTCCCCAGTGCACAAATTTCATGCACTGGGACTCTAGTATGTATATATTTTTAAATTTTAAGATTTTAGTATCTAAAAATGACAAGATGCTACTCTTTACTCACCACACCCTCAGCAATTACTAGTTCTGTATCTGTTTGTTGCTTTTTAAATTCATCTTTGAAAAAATTTTTAAAAGAATTATTAGTGTAGCCAAAACCGGTTTGGCTCAGTGGATAGAGCGTCGGCCTGCGGACTGAGGGGTCCTGGGTTCGATTCCGGTCAAGGGCATGTACCTGGGTTGTGGGCACATCCCCAGTGGGAGATGTGCAGGAGGCGGCTGATCGATGTATCTCTCTCATCGATGTTTCTGGCTCTCTATCTCTCTCCCTTCCTCTCTGTAATAAATCAATAAAATATATTAAAAAAAAAAGAATTATTAGTGTAGTAGTAGGATGAATTAGGATAGCAAAGAACACCCCATTATTTGCTAAAGAAGAATTTAGTACAGAATCACAACCATTAACTGCTGGGGTCCAATCTCAGCGGGTCCAGGGGTCCCCAAAGGTGTGGACGGAGTCGGCGAAGAAGGAATGACACGAAGACAGCCTTCAGTTGATCAGCAGCCTAGTCAGGACCTATAGCCAGGATCTCCAGCCAAAGTTCTGGTTGGAGTTCTGGTTAGGAACTGATGAGGATCTGATCTTTATTGTCTTGTTACATCTGTATTTATACCAGTCGATTTTAATCCTGTCAATTTCTATTACAAAGGTTAGGGCGTTTCTTATCTCCATTCCAGGGAGTAAAGATTATGTAGCTTAACTACCCGCCTGGCACTTAATTAAGAGGTTTTATCCCCTCCTTAACTTCAGGGAAAAATCCCTACCTGGGTAAACAACCTTTCTTGGAGAGGTGACCTTGGTTAAAACACATAGTGCTAAAGGGAGCAAACATATTAAGAACAGTATGCCATATACGCCAGGTCCCTTGAAACATATGCTGTGCAGATGTTTCTTCTTTGCAGTGACTGTGTCAAGCAGCAAGGATGGACTGGCTCCAGGCAAATTCCCCTTTTTTTATTTTTTAAATGATAGTGCATGTAAATCAGCGGCCACCTGATTGGGTTGCTTAAGACTTGGAAGAAGACTGACAAGCAATGATAGCGAGCATAGCTATAAACATAGTGGATGGAGTGCACAAGGAGCCCCGTTCCTGTAGAAGGTTGCCGGCCTCTTCAGTCAAGAGATTTCAGCTGTCCTCAAGTTGTTGGTTTGATTGTCTTTGTTGGTCTGGCTAGCAGGCGGCATCACTGGTGACAGGCTTCCCGAAGCGTCAGTGAGTTGAAAGGCTGCATCGAAGGGTCCATCAGGGCTGTGCTTGATGGTGGTGTTGGTGTCCGGGGAGGAGTCAGCTGTGCCCTCTGGGTCGGACGATATGGATGATACCGGGGAGGAGGAGGATGAGGAGGAGACGGAGGGTGGTGTGACATAAGGTCGGATTAGACGGTCTGGAATCCACACAGGTGAGTCTGCATCCTGTGGAAATATACAAGCATCTCCTCTCCCCCAGGTTAAAAGTACATCAGGTCCCTTCCAGGCTCCTGTAAGTAAGTCTTTCCATTTGACGAAATAGGTGAGTTTCTGCTAAATGAAAGTTTCTTTTGCTGATTTACTCAGAATCCTTGGACTTGGCTGAGAGAGTAGCTTCTACTTCTTGCTTTTCTACCATCTGTTGGGCCTCAGTTGTTAACTTCTTCAGCTGACCCCATGTTGGCATCTCAGTCCCTTGCATAGCCTTTCTTTTCTTCTTTTTTCCGCTTTTCTGTCATGGGGCAACTCCAAGTCTTTGGAACGATGAGACAAGGAGCTTCTCTGGATCCATTGTGGTGACGCACATAATGCATTTACTCAATCCAAGGCAGGCATTAAAAAGAAAAAAAACCCAAATGCTCTCTTGTATCCATTTTAAGAGTAGGATTGGTGCTTTCTGATATTACTGGAGTCCTGATCTATCACCCCAGGGAGAGCTTTCCAATCCTGCACTTTTCCGGGGTGGAAAGGCTGCAGTGGGGTTAAGGATAAGGCTCCTTGGGCCTATATTCTCCCATGCCTCTACATTTACCTTTCTGGCACCTTTCCTTCCTCAGAAAAGCATGGACATACTTCTTGTATAAAACATTCCGTCTGACTGGACGTAACCTTAACTCTTCCGCTAGCAAGCATATGTGTTAAAAGATCAATACAGAGTCTTTTTTCTTTAGACTCAGTATGGCACATCTTCTTAATCTAAAGATCAATACAGAGTCTTCTTTCTTTGGACTCAGTATGGCAACATCTTCTCAATCTAAGTTCTGTACTATCCACCTTCTTACCTTACTTATCCTCTATAGGGGGGTCTGTAGCACCCTGGTGGAGTCCTATCCGTCCCAAGTGTGGGGGTTCTCAATGGGGGGGCTTACCTAGGGGAATCCTTTTCCAGGGGTTCCCAAAGGTGTGGACAGAGTCAGCAAAGACTATCCACCCTCTTTCTACGGTGGAGTCCTATCCGTCCCGAGTGTGGGGGGGAGCTGACCTAAGGGAATGGAGGGCTTACCTAGGGGTCCCTGTTCGGGTGCCAATGCTGGGGTCCAACCCCAGCAGGTCCAGGGGTCCCCAAAGGTGTGGACGGAGTTGGCGAAGAAGGAATGACATGGAGACAGCGTTCAGTTGATCAGCAGCCTAGCCAGGATCTCTAGCCAAGTTCTGTGTCCATGTTCTCTCGCTAGGTTCTGTCTCTAGGTTCTGTAGTCAGGTTCTGTTGCAACGTTCTCTAGCCAGGTTCTCCAGCCAGGTTCGGTCGCCAGGTTCTTTAGCCAGGTTCTATCCAGGTTCTTTTGCCATGTTCTGTCTAGGTTCTCCAGTGAAGTTCTGTAGCCAGGTTCTGTCCAGGATCTTTTGCCATGTTCTCTGGCTAGGTTCTGGTTAGGATCTGATGAGGATCTGATGAGGATCTGATGGGGATCTGATGTTTATTGTCTTGTTACATCCGTATTTATACCAGCCGATTTTAATCCTGTCAATTTCTATTACAAAGGTTAGGGCGTTTCTTATCTCCATTCCAGGGAGTAAAGATTATGTAGCTTAACTACCCGCCTGGCACTTAATTAAGGGGTTGTATCCCCTCCCTAACCTCAGGGAAAAATTCCTACCTGGGGAAACAACCTTTCTCGGAGAGGTGACTTTGGTTAAAACACATAGCGCCAAGAAGGGGAGCAAACATATTAAGAACAGTATGCCATATACGCCAGGTTCCTTGAAACATATGCTGTGCAGATGTTTCTTCTCTGCAGCGACTGTGTCAAGCAGCAAGGATGGACTGGCTCCCAGCAATTAACCAGTCACTATTTTATTTTTTCAACTGCATAATAGACATTATGTAATGACTATATCCTATATTGCATGGTCAGCTCATTAAATTCAATTCTTATTAATTAATACAAATGTAATCATAAGATAAAATATTTATATTTTATGTCAGAATTCCAAGCTGTAATACTCATTTCATGCCATACATTATTAAGTTACCAAACCTATAATCATGACTTTTTTTGCCTGAGACATTGCAGAAGTTTAAAGAAAAATATATTTCTTTTTACTTTGTTTTGCTGCATTGACATGTAATTCTAAAATTCATATTACAAAGAGGTTTATTCATCTGTAACATAATTCAAAGTATGCGCTTTCATGTAACATATTCACTATCCTATCTAATAATAGACAAACATGGTAATTAGCCATACCTCCGCTACCCTTCCCATTGGCTAATCAGGGCGATATGCAAATTAACTGCCAACCAAGATGGCGGCCGGCAGCCAGGCACTGAAGTAAACAGGAGGCTTGCTTGCTTCAGTGATGGAGGAAACCAACGTTCCCCGCCTGCTGCTGCTGGCCTCTGAGTTTGCAGTTTAAGAAACATTGTTACAATTATAGAATCTAAACAAACTCCAGAAACCTGCTTTAAGCCAGCTGGGCTTCAGCCAGCAGGACCACAACATTGTTTCAATTATAGAACAAACCCAGATCCTTGCTTTCAGCAGCCGAGGTCTCAGAGCTGCAGCCGGGTCTCAGAATTAAAGCCGGCTCTCAGCTCCAGTGACAGCCATAGAAGGTAAATAAACCCCAGAATAAAATAAGAAAAAAGAAAAAAGGAGAGGTTGGGAGATTCAGTCACCCGCCAGCCTGAAAACGGCCCTCAGCCCCTCACCCAGACTGGCCAGGCACCCCAGTGGGGACCCCCAACCTGAAGGCGGTGTGACCAGTTGCAAACAGTCATCATCCCCTCATCCAGACTGGCCAGGCACCCAAGCAGGACCACCACCCTGAAGCAACAAGATGGTGGCTAATTTGCATACTGAAGGCAGGCGGCAGCAGGCAAGGCTGTCCTCGGTCTGGGACCTGGATCTGTGACCCTGCCAGGCGGGGGGCAGTGCTTGAGGCTGTCCACTGTCCGGGACCTGGATCTGTGACCCTACCAGGTGGGCAGCAGCGGGCAAGGCTATCCACAGTCCAGGACCCGGATCTGTGACCCTGCCTGGCGGGGGACAGTGCAGGAGGCTGTCCACTGTCCCAGGACCCGGATCCGTGACCTGGTGGGCGGGGCGGCAGCGGGCAAGGCTGTCTGCATTCTGGGACCCGGATCCGTGACCTGGTGGGCGGGGCAGCAGCGCTTGGACTGTCCGCACTCTGGGACGCGCGCGGATCTGTGACCCTGCGGAGCGGGGGGGCAGTGCTTGAGGCTGTCAGCGATCCTGGGACCCTGATCCATGACCCTTCCCGGCAGGGCAGCAGCTCGCACAGGGGCAGATCAGCCAGGGTTGGGCAGGGCAGGATGCCTGGCTTCCACTCAGCCCCAGTCACTCTGGGAAGGTGAGCAGCTCAGAGAGCCTCTGGACAGGGGAGGCAGGCCGGCGGAGGGCGGCCTGTACTCCCCACATGGCAGTGGTGACAGTTGTGAGTGTGCCAAGTGGAGCCTGCAGGCTGAGCTGAAGTAGCTCCTGCAGGCCATCAGTGCCCAGGAGTGGCTGCTCAAGATCCGCCTCCTGGACCAGAAGGTGCAGGATCGCAGGGACAGCCACCGTGGTGGGCCAGACTGACATCCTCCTGGCTGCACCACGGGGGTTTGTGGATCTGCAAAGCCAGAGGCCTCTGATGTGCACATCCCCCCCTGGCGTACGAACATCCCCCAGCACACTGTCACCCTCCCGCACCTGCAACAGTTGCAAACCAAGGCCTGCACAAGTTCCCACAGCACTTCCATCAACCCAGCATGCCTAACACCCCCCCAGGATGTGCACACATCCCCTCTGATGCGCTCACTTCCTTTGGAGAGTGTCTGGGTGTTCTGGGTGCTGAGGCTGGGCGCCTGTGAGATGACAATGAGAGGGCGGAGTGGTGATGCCCTGTTCCCACAGAGGCCAGTGCAGCTACGAGATCACCTCTGGGGGGTTAATGTAGGTGCTGAGGCAGGAGCAGGTCCAGATAGACACACCTGGTGGGCGCGGGCGGCCCTCACTGAGGTGCCTTCAGTCAGAGTTCAAGATCAAGAACCCAGAGGCGGAGAGGAATTCCGTCCTCTCAGTGAAATAGTGGGATAGTCGGGGCGACTGTAGAGGAGGAATGTGTACTTTGGGTGCCAGCACCCATGAGCGAAGGCTGCCCTGACTGAGCCTCGCTTGCTTGGGGCCTAGCTCACTCCTGTCGGACAGCTGGTGACAGGACGTGCTTTTCCAAATTAATGAGAGAAAACGTTGATTCTCCTGCTGCCCACGAAGGTGGAAAGTGAAGTGGGGAGACATGTGGGGAGTGAGCGAGGTTCCCTGTCTGGGGGTTCCAAATCTGCTGTTGGTTTCTTTCACCACTGACTAGAGATATACAGGGTGTCCCCCCAAAATGTATACACACTTTACTAATTCCAATGGTTTTAAGCATAAGAAAGAAACAACAATGGAGCTGTCATCTATTAAAAGTGTGGGCACAAACAGGGAGTTGGACATTCCCTGAGGGGTCTCAGATTGGAGAGGGTGCAGGCCAGACTGAGGAGCCCCTTTCTCCCCTACCCCAGTGCACGAATTTCGTGCACTAGGCCACTAGTTTAAATATAAACAACAGATGTATTAAACATTGGTCCCCAGGGTCAATGGTCTTTAAAGTACAGTGCAAGCACATAGTAGTTGGATGCAAGCTAATCCAGTGGGGTGTGGAAAGAAAATATTAGAACATATATTTCTTGTTAACTATTGACAATTTCATCTATCTAATATAGTTATTTTTATAAATTTTCATATTGCATAATATATTGGAATAGGAGCACATGCATGTAATATATAAATAAATATATTTAATGGGTGAGCTGGCTTTTTTCTAATAGCATGCTCAATTTAAAAAGATTATAGGCCCTGACTCTAAATAGAAACTTCATTGCTCTCTGCTGTATGACTCATATCTTACTCAGTGCTTGACACAGATATAGATGCTCAGTAATATTTGTGAACGAACAATTAACCAGAATGTACAGGAAAGAGGTCTATGCATTACTGAAGTCTTGAAAAGCCATGGAAACAGAGAGAATGTTTTCCAGACATGCTTTTTTCAGGGCACTTAAACTTAATGATTGCTTTAATATTGGATCGGCCCAGGAAGCACAGACCCTTCTGAAATGTATTTTCCAATTTCTTTTCAGCATCACTGCAGAAAGCAAAAATAAAAACAGAAACAAATAAACAGAAACTAAATAAGTAGTTGATATGCTAGGATTTCAGTTGGATTTAACAATGAAGAGGAGGTTAGGAACAAATTTACTATTAAATCTAAAAATGTTGAAATGGAGCAAAATGAGGTATTGACAAGGAAAATGAAGTATCTTCTAATAGTTAAAGCTCAAAACTTTAAAGACAAATGGATTAAAAATGGCAGCAGAGTAAGTGGATTCTACACAGACACACTCCCAGAACCAAACTGTAATTATATCTAAACGTAAAAAAACCCCCAACCCATCCTGAATAATCAACTGAAGACTAGCTGGAAAGAACTCTGATTTAAAAAGGATGGAAAGTGGAGACCACATAAAGACTCATGGAAGGGCAGAGGTGGGGAAGGGCTGGCTGGGCACCCACAAACAGCAGCTGAAATTTTGGAGAGATATCTCCTCTGTGGGGAGTTGCCACTGAGAACTCTGGAGTATAACCCCTAAGCTGGGATCCCTAGCAGATAGGACAAGAACTGAGAAAGGTTCTCATATTACATAGGGCTATAAAAAGCAGTTGGGTTACTGTCTTCCAGGGAGAGATGGCTGGAGATGCAGGCACCCTGTTAAAGGACCAATGCACAAAATTTTATGTGCAGCCATTCACGAATCTTGGGCTCTGGCAGAGGGAGGGAAGAGTGGAATGGAGCTGTGTGAGCAGAAGTCAGGTTGGGGGCTTTGGGGTTAGAGCTCAGAAGGCAAGTACCCCAGTTTCCTGTGCTGAGTCATTCCCTACCACTGTGGATGACATCTTTCTCAGGCAGACCTTTGCTATGGAGGTGGTTATGCCCGGGGGAGGGGGGCAGGGGGCGGGGGAAGAAATTTGCCCCACCCTATTGGAAAATCCTTTGCTTCACCCTGTGGAGTTTCTGAGGCAAATAAAGAGATTGTGGCCCTAGCCAGTTTGGCTCAGTGGATAGAGCATCGGTCTGCAAACTGAAGAGTCCCAGGTTCAATTCCGGTGAAGGGCACATGCCTGGGGTGCAGGCTCGATCCCCAGTAGGGGGTGTGAAGGAGGCAGCCAATTAATGATTATATCTCATCATTGATGTTTCTATCTCTCTCTTCTTTTTCCTTCCTCTTGAAATCAGTAAAAATATACTAAAAAATAAATAAAATTAAAAATAAATAAATAAATAAAGAGATTGTGAATAACACTTAGCCTCCAGGCAGAAGCAATTGCCCTACCCTGTTGGAAAACCTCTCACCCCACCTGTGATGGTTGCATGAGGTTAATCAAGACTGAATCCAATCAGTCTGCAGACAGAGGGAGGTCTCTGGAGGCTCTGAGACTTTGCCTGATATAATTAGTCAAAAACAGCATTTGACATTGTCCTGCACTAGAGATTGGGAGGTGTAGCAGATCTACCTAATACATAGTCACAAACTTAAACAGGCAAACGAAAATAAACAAACAAACAAAAGAACTCGAATGAAAGAACAAGAAAATTCTCCAGAAGAAGAGCTAAATGAAGTGGAGATAAGAAATTTATCAGAAATAGAGTTCAGAATAATGATGGCAAAGATGCTCAACAGCATGAGAAAAGATATAGTAACGATGGAGAATGACATAGCACTAATAAAGAATACAGAGGAAGGAATATACAACAGATTAGGGAAAGCCAAGGATCAGATTGGTGCATTAGAAGATAGGATGAAAAAATCATGCAATCAGTGAACCAAAAAAAAAACACAAAAAACACAATTAATAACCAACAGGACCTCTTAAAGGAGCTGTGGGACATGAAACATAATAGTCTTCACATAATAGGTGTGCCAGAAGGAAAAGAAAGTGAGCAAGGCATAGAGAATGTGTTTGAAGAAATAATGGCAGAAAACTTCCCTAACCTGGTGAAAGAAAAAGTCACCCAAGTACAGGAGGCACAGAGAGTCCCAAGCAAGAAGAACCCAAATAGGTCCATGCCCAGACACATCATAATTAAAATGTCAAAAATTAAAGACAAAGAATATTAAAGGCAGCAAGAGAAAAACAATTTGTTACCTACAAAGGACCTCACATAAGGCTGTCAGCTGATTTCTTATCAGAAACTCTACAGGCCAGAAGGGAATGGCATGAAGTATTCAAAGTAATGAAAAGCAAGGATGTGAAACCAAGATTACTATATATACCAAGGCTGTCATTCAAAATAGATGGTGAGATAAATAACTCATACAAAAAAAGGCTAAAGGAGTTTATCACTACCAAACCAGAACTGCAAGAAATGCTAAAGGAACTGCTATAATGAGATGAGGAAATAGAGAGAGAGAAACTTAGGCATACAGAATTAAAATAGCAAAAAATAAGGACCTATCAATAATCTTAAATTTACATAGATTAAATGCTCCAATCTAAAAACATTGAGTAGCTGAATGGATGCAAAAACATGACACAACTATAGGCTGTCTACAATAGACCCACCTCAGAACAAAATATTCACACAGGAGGAAAGTGAAGAGATGGGAAAAAAATTTCCATTCAAATGGAAAATAAAAAAAAAAAAGTGGCATAGCAATACTCATATCTGACAAAATATACTTCAAAATGAAGGCCATCACAAGAGACAACAAAGGTCATTAAATAATACTAAAGGGATTGATCCAACAAGAGGATATAACTCTGACAAACATATATGCATCCAATATAGGAATACCAAAACATATTAAAATAACCAAAAAACAAAACAAAACAAAAAAAACCCAAAACATAACTCCTAGAGGACTTTAAGGGAGAGATCAATAATACAATGATAGTAGGGGACTTTAATACCTGACTGACTTCACTGGATAGATCTTCCAAACAAAAAATTAACAAGGAGACTGTGACTCTAAATGACACACTAGCTCAGATGAATTTAATTGACATTTATAGAATATTAGAAGCCCAATGCACAAAATTTGTGCAAGAGTAGGCTTTCCTTTCCCTGGCTGCCGACACCAGCTTCCCTTTGGCACCTGGGACCTGGGCTTCCCTCTGATACCCGGGAACTTGGCTTCCCTCCACCCGCCAGCAGGCACCTGGGGGCCAGGCATCCCTCTAGCTGCCAGCAGGTACTCAGGACCCAGGCTTCCCTCGCAGCCCCAGCTTCATCTGGAAGGTTGTCTGGAAGGACATCCAGTCTAATGATCACATTATTCTTTTATTATTATAGATTTCAACCCAAATCTGCAGATTATACATTCTTCTCTAGTGCACATGAGTCATTCACAAATATAGACCACATATTATAACACAAACAAGTCTCTACACGTTGAAGAAGATTGAAATCATATCAAGCATCTTCTCAGATCAAAATAGAATAAAATTAGAAATCAACTATGGTAAAAACACTCAAAAACATGCAAATACATGGAGGATGAATAGCATGTTATTAAACAAAGAATGTGTTACCAATGAGATCAAGAAAGAAATAAAAAAAGTGCTGAAATAAATGAAAATTAACACAAAATGACCCAAAATCTATGGGACACAGCAAAAGCAGTCCTGAAAGCAAAGTTCATGGCACTACAGGCCTACCCGAAAATACAAAAATTCTATCTAATAATAGACAAACATGGTAATTGACTGCACCTGTGCTACGCCTCCCATTGGCTAATTAGCACGATATGCAAATTAACTGCCAACAAAGATGGCGGCTAATTTGCATACTGCAGGCGGGGCAGGCAAGCACGAGCCACCATCCAGGCCCCTATGTGCCGCCTAAGCCCCGCCCCCAGCTGGGACCCCCATCAACTGCCCTGCGTGGTGGGGCTTGGTGGCGCAATTGGCCCAAGGAAGCCCTATTCTTGCACCCCCAACTCCTGATCTGCCCTGCGCTGTGTGCAACCGGGGGAAGCACTCCAACTTCCCGATTGGCCCTGCCCTGTGCGTGACCCGGGGAGGCGGGGCAGGCATCTAGGGATTGGGCCTGCCATCTGCCACCCGGTGATCGGGCCCAAGACAGCAAAACTCCCAAGGGGTCCCAGACTGTGAGAGGGCACAAGTGGGGCTAAGGGACACCCCCCCCCTCGCCAGTGCACAAATATTTGTGCACCAGGCCTCTACTTAATAATAAACTTTTTAACTTAGAGAACTAGACCAGGGGTGGGCAAACTTTTTGACTCGAGGGCCACAATGGGTTCTTAAACTGGACCGGAGGGCTGGAACAAAAGCATGGATGGAGTGTTTGTGTGAACTAATATAAATTCAAAGTAAACATCATTACATAAAAGGGTACGGTCTTTTTTTTTTTTTTTTTAGTTTTATTCATTTCAAATGGGCCGGATCTGGCCCGCGGCTGTAGTTTGCCCACAGCTGAACTAGACAGAGAACAAGAAAACCTCAGAGAAAGCAGAAAGATGGAAATAATGAAGATTTGAGCAGGAATAAAGGAGAAAGAGACAAAAAAACAAACAAACAAAACAACAACAACAACAAAAACAAAACACCAACAACAAAAACCAAAACCCAAAACAACAACAAAATCAATGAAACAAAGAGCTGGTTCTTTGAAAAGAAAAACAGGATTGATGTACTGTTAGACAGACTCATCAAGAAATAAAGAGAGAGGACCCAAATAAATAAAACCAGAAACAAAAGTGGTGAAGTAACATCTGATACCACAGAAAAAGAATGGATTGTAAGAAAATACTATGAGCAACTATATGACAACAAGCTGGACAATATGGATAGAATTAATAAATACTTTGAAAAATATAATCTCCCAAAACTAAATCAGGAAGAATCAGAAAACCTGAATAGGCCAATAAAAACTGATAAAATAGAAGCAGTAAAACCCCTCCTCCCGCCACAGCAAACAAAAGCCTTGGTCCAGATGGCTTCCCAGGGGAGTTTTACCAAACATTCAAAACAGAATTAACACCTATATTCCTCTAACTATTCCAAAAAAAAAAAAAAATACAAGAAAAGGAACATTTCTAAGCTATTTTTTTTAATTCTCATATTTACTTTATTTTTTAAAATTGTTTTATTGCTTAAAGTATTACAAAGAGTATTACATATGTCTCCTTTTTTTCCCCGCCCTTGACAATCCCCTGGCCTCCCCTATCCCACAGTGTCTTATGTCCATTGGTTATGCTTATATGCATGCATACAAGTCCTTCGGTTGATCTCTTACCCTCCTGCCCCTCAACCCTCTCCGGCCTTCCCGCTGTAGTTTGACAGTCTGTTCGAGGCTGCCCTGCCTCTGTATCTATTTTTGTTCATAAATTTATAATGGTCTTTAATATCGATAAATGAGTGAGATCATGTGGTATTTTTCCTTCATTGACTGGCTTATTTCATTTAGCATAATGCTATACAGTTCCATCTATGCTGTTGCAAATGGTCAGAGTTCCTTCTTTTTTAACAGCAGCATAGTAACCCATAGTGTAGATGTAAGACAGTTTTCTAATCCATTCATCTACTGATGGGCACTTAGGCTGTTTCCAGATCTTAGCTATGGTGAATTGTGCTGCAATGAACATAGGGGTGCATATATCCTTTCTGATTGGTGTTTCTGGTTTCTTGGGATATATTCCTAGAAGTGGGATCACAGGGTCAAATGGGAGTTCCATTTTTAGTTTTTTGAGGAAACTCCATACTATCTTCCACAGTGGCTGCACCAGTCTGCATTCCCACTAGCAGTGCACGAGTGTTCCTTTTTCTCCACATCCTCTCCAGCACTTGTCGTTTGTTGATTTGTTGATGATAACCATTCTTACAGGTGTGAGATGATACCTCATTGTTGATTTGATTTGCATCTCTTAGATGATTAGTGACTTTGAGCATGTTTTCATATGTCTCTTGGCTTTCTGAATGTCCTCTTTTGAAAGGTGTCTATTTAGGTCCTTTGCCCATTTTTTGATTGGATTATTTATCTTCCTTTTGTTAAGTTGTATGAGTTCCCTATAAATGTTGGAGATTAAACCCTTATCAGTGATAACATTGGCAAATATGTTCTCCCATGCAGTGGGCTTTCTTGTTGTTCTGTTGATGGTTTCTTTTGCTGTGCAGAAGCTTTTTATTTTGATGTAGTCCCATTTGTTTATTTTCTCTTTAGTTTCCAATGCCCTAGGAGCTGTATCAGTGAAGAAATTGCTTCAGCATATGTCTGAGATTTTGTTGCCTTTGGATTCTTCTAGTATTTTTATGGTTTCCCATCATACATTTAAGTCTTTTATCCATTTTGAGTTTATTTTTGTGTATGGAGTAAGTTGGTGGTCTAGTCTCATTTTTTTTGCATTTATATGTCCAATTTTCCCAACACCATTTATTGAAGAGATTATCTTGACTCCATTGTATGTTCTTGCCTCCTTTGTCAAATATTAATTGAGCATATTGATTGGGGCTGATTTCTGGGCTCTCTATTCTATTCCATTGATCTATATGTCTGTTCTTGTGCCAGTACCAGGCAGTTTTGAGAACAGTGGCTTTGTAATACAGCTTGATATCTGGTATTTAGATCCCACCTACTTTGTTCTTTCTCAGGATCGCTGCAGATAATTGGGGACTTTTTTTTTATTCCAGAGGAATTTTTGGAGAGTTCATTCTAGGTCTGTGAAATATGCTGTTGGTATTTTAATGAGAAGTGTGTTGAATTTATAGATTGCTTTGGGTCGTATGGACATTTTAATGATGTTGATTCTACCAATCCAAGAACATGGTATGTTCTTCCATCTCTTTATGTCTTCCTCTATCTCTTTTTTCAACATCCTGTAGTTTTCTGAGTAGAGGTCATTTACCTCCTTAGTTAAGTTTACTCCTAGGTATCTTCATTTTTTGGTGTGATGGTAAATGGGATTGCTCTTTTAGTCTCTCTTTCTGTAAGTTCACTATTGGTGTATAGAAATGCCATAGATTTCTTGGCATTAATTTTGTTTCCTGCTACCTTGCCAAATTCATTTATTAAGTCTAATGGTTTTTTGATGGAGTCTTTAGGGTTTTTTAGGTATAATATCATGACATCTGCGAATAAGGACAGTTTTACTTCTTCTTTTCCAATTTGGATGCCTTTTATTTGTCCTTCTTGTCTAATTGCAATGGCTAATACTTCCAGTATTATGTTGAACAGGAGTGGTGATAGTGAGTATCCCTGTCTTGTTCCTGTTCTTAGGGGAAATGGTTTTAGTTTTTGTCCATTGAGTATGATGTTGGCTGTGGGTTTGTCATATATGGCTTTTATTATTTTGAGGTATGATCCTTCTATTCCCACCTTGCTGAGAGTTTTCATCAAGAAAGGGTGTGGGATTTTGTTAAATGCTTTTTCTGCTTCAATTGATATGACCATGTGGTTTTTTTCTTTCAATTTGTTTATGTGATGTATCACGTTTATTGATTTGTGGATATTGTACTACCCTTGCATCCCTGGGATAATTCCTACTTGGTCATGGTGTATGATCTTTCTGATGTAATGCTGAATCTGATTTGCTAAG